>NW_024044891.1:0-309723 GCF_015852505.1 Tachyglossus aculeatus
GTACTTGGACATTCTGCCATCACCTCAAATTTAACATGTCGAAACAGAACTCCTTTTCAACTCAGTTGTATTTATTAAGCACACTTTCTATATGCACAGCATTGTACTAAGTACTTGTGAGAGGGCAATGCAACAGTTAACAGACACATTCTCTGCCCACGAAGAGCTTACTGTCTAGAGTGGGAGATAGACGTTAATAGATATTAATAAATATATACACATATATATATATTATTATATATAATATGTGTATATTAATATACAGTATATTTATACACGTATAAATATATATACGTAATTCCTGTGGGGCTGGGAGAGGAGATGAACAAAAAGAGCAAATCAGGGCGATGCAGAAGGGAGTGGAAGAAGAGGAAAGGGGAGCTTAGTCAGGGAAGGCCGCTTGGAGGAGATGTGGGCTTAATAAGGCTTTGAAGTCGGGGAGAGTAATTGTTGGTCGGATATGAAGAGAGAGGGTGTTCCTGAGTAGATGTAAGATGTAGGCGAGAAGTTGGCGGCAAGACAGATGAGATCGAGGTACAGTGAGAAGGTTGGCATTTGAGGAGCAAAGTGTGCAGACTGGGATGCAGTAGGATAGCAGAGAGTGAGTAGTGGGGGATAAAGTGATGGTGTAGAATCAGCATGAAGTAGTAGAGGCAGTGTAGCATAGTAGAAGTAGCAGAACATAGTGAGTGATAGAGCATGGACCTGGGAGTCAGAATGCTGTGGGTTCTAATCCTGACTCGACCACTGGTCAGCTATGTGACCTGGGGTAAGTCACTTGATTTCTCTGGGCTTCAGTTCCCTCATCTGCAAAACCGGGATTGAGACTGTGAGCCCCATTTGGGACAGGGACTGTATCCAACCTGATTTCCTTGTATCCACCCCAGTCCTTTCTATAGTGTCTGGCATATAGTAAGGATTACTTAACAAATACTACAATTATCATTATTATCATTATTATTGTTGAACACATTGAAGCCGATGGAAAAGAGATTTTATTTGATGCAAACGTGGATGGACAACCATGCCAGGGTCTTGAATATTCCAGTTTATAGTGTGGACCACCAGAGGGTTTCAGGACTTAACGAGAACCATAAAGAAGGTCCAAATCAACAGATTCAAACTAGAATGGCAACCAATTCCAAGGAGGAGGATTAGTGGGCTGGTGGAGGCATTAGCATGCAAGAGACTGCTGAGGCTGGGGATGTGGGTAGGTCTTGGTGCCACATGGCCTGAACGCTTTTATAGAAACACGATTCAGGCAGCAGAGTTAAGTATGGACTAGAGTGGGGAGAGGTAGGAGGTTGGGGGATCAGCACAGAGGCTGATACAGTGATCAAGGAGAAATAGGATAAATGCTAGGATTACCATGGTGGCAGTTTGAATGAAGAGGAAAGGTGGATTTTACAAATGCAGTGAAGGTCGAACTGACAGGATTTAGTGGTGGATTGAATAAGTGGGTCGGGTGAAAGAGAGGAATCAAGAATAATATCAAGGGTTATGGGCTTGCCAGACAGGACAGATCTCAACTGCCTTGCTATAGTGATGGGAAAATCAGGGGTAGGACAGGGTTTGGGTGGGAAGATAAGAAGTTCTGTTTTAGACATGTTTAGTTTGAGGTGATGAGAGGACATCCAAGTAGAGAAGTCCTGAAGTCAGGAGGAATCAGATCTGAAGATGTCGATTTCGGAATCATCTGCACAGAGGTAGAGGTTGTTGCCATTTGAGAGAATGGGTTCTTCAAAGGCATGGGTGTAGATGAAGAATAGACCTGTTCCCACTACTACTGCGACTTTTACTAGTACTACTGCTATTGGTACTACTATTTTGCTAATTCTTCTCTCAGTCAATCAATGTCCCATATCAATCAATGCTATTTATTGAGCACTTACTATGTTCAGAACACTATACTAAGCACTTGGGAGAGTACTACAGAATTAGCAGACACTTTCCCTGATCATAACAAGCTTACAGTCTAGGGGTGGAGACAGGCACTAATGTGAGAAAATAAGTAATTTGTGATATATTAAAGATTTGGGTAGCTAAATTTTATGGGGCTAGGGGTAGGGCAAATATCAAATGTCCAAAGATCGCAGATTGAAATACTTAGACTTTGTAGATGGAAATGTGAGCAGGGGAAAAGCGGGCTTTATCAGGGAAGGCTTTGAAGGTGGGGAGAATGGTGGTCTAGCTTATATGGATGGGGTGGGATGGGGCATTCGAGGACAGAGATAAGATGTGGGCAAGGGGTCAGCAGGGAGATAGACAAGATAGAGGGTCAGTGACAACGTTGGCGTTAGAGAAGCTTAGTGTGTGGGCTGAGCTGTAGTAGAAGACTAGTGAGGTGAGGTAGGAGGGGACAAGCTGAGGGAAGACTTTAAAGCTGAAGGTGAGGGGTTTCTGGTTGATGCAAATTGGGATAGGCAAACTCTGGAAGTTCTTGAAGAGTGGAAGCTGTGAACTGAACCTTTTCCTAGAAAAATGATCTGGGCAGCAAAGCGAAGTCTGGATTGGAATAGGGGGAGGCAGGAGGCAGGAAGTTTAGTGAGGAGTCCCACTCCCCCTGAGACTCCGACACCCTTCACCCCTAGATGGTTTACTGCCCGAAGAATTACCTCCCTTCATACCAAGTGGTTCATTCGTCTGGGAACTTCATCTCCCACCCCTAGTGGCACACTCCACCTAGAACTTCATTTTCCTCCCTCTAGGTGTCTCCGTCCTTGTAAGTGCCCCCACCCCCAAGTGGTTCAGTTCATTTGGAGATTCATTGCACACGTCTCCTAATGGTACTCCCTCGCCCTGGAAATCCATTCCTCTTGCCTCTAGTGGTCCACCTCCATCAGAATTCCATCCATTCCTGCCCTGACCTCGGAACTAGAGTTGGTAGAACAGAGTTGGTAGACACATTCCCTTTGCACAAAAAGCTTACAGTCTAGATGTTAATATAAAGAAATAAATTCTAGATATGGACATACGTGCTGTGAAGAAGAGGTTGGGGTGAATACCAAGGTCTTATAGGGTTCAAATATGAGTATATAGGAAACACAGACGGGAGAGGGAGTAGGGGAAAAGAGGACTTCATTGGGGAAGGACTTCATCTCACATCCCTTAGAGGAGATGTGACCTCAGTAAGGTTTTGAAAGTGAAGGCTATTCTGGAGAGACAAAGAAACACAGTAAGAGGCAAAAAGAACAAGGACAAGTTGGCTCTCACTCAAAGACTCATATTAGTTTCTGAATTTCTGATGTGTAAAATCTTGCTTGTATATCATCATCAGATTAGTACGACTTTTTTCCTCTCAAGAATACCATCGAGCTGAGAAGGAGGTAAACAAGGGGAGCAAGTCAGGGCAATGCAGAAGGGTATGGGAGAAGAGGAGAGGGGGGCTTAGTCGGGGAAGACCTCTTGAAGATGTCCCTTCAGTAAGGTTTTGAAGGGGTGAGGGAAATTGTCTGTTGGATTTGAGGAGGGAAGACATTCCATGGCAGAGGCAGGGCATGGGAACGGGGTCAGTGGTGATACAGATGAGATCGAGGCAACTGAGAAGGTTGGCATTAGAGGAGCGAAGTGTGCAGGCTGGTTAGTACTAGGAGAGGAGTAGGAGAGGAGGGGTTTGGTGAGGTCGGGGCGGGGCAGGGGGAAGATATTCTCAAGGGGACGGAATTCATCATGAGTGGGCAGGGCATCACCTGACCTTGGGCCCTGAAATGTGGCTAAAAGGCCCAGGCCTGAGAGTCAAAGGACCTGGACTCTGATCCCGGATCCACCACTGGTGGACTTCGTGACCTTGGGTGAGTCAACTCACTTATCTAAGTCTCAGTTCCCTCACCTGTAAAATGGGGTTTAAGACTGTGAAGCTCATGTAAGTTAGGGACTGTGTCCGACCTGATGATCTCGCATCTACCCCAGTGCTTGATGCATAGAAATTGCTTAATAAATACCGTAGTCATTGTTATTATCATTATTATTATCATTTCTCATATTGATAATAAATTGGTTGGCCCCAGCGGCCTGCGGCTAGTGAGGCCTGGGGAGGGGCAATGGGTGTCTCTTGGCTGGAGACAGCATGGATAATTTCCCCTTTCCCACCAGGACCATTCTTCCTCTCATTTCTCATCTACCCCCTTTGCTCAGGAACCGTCGACCCCAGCCCACATCCTCCCCCTGGCCTGGAATGCCCTCCTTCCACACATCCTCCAAGCTAGCTCTCCTCCTCCTCCTTCAAAGCCTGACTGAGAGCTCACCTCCTCCAGAAGGCCTTTCCAGACTGAGCCCCCTTTTTCCTCTCCTCCTCCTCCCCATCCCCCCACCCTACCTCCTTCCCCTCCCCACAGCTCCTGTATATACATGTTTGTACAGATTTATTACTCCATTGATTTTACTTGTACAGTACATATTTTCTATTCTGTTTATTTTGTTAATGCTGTGCATCTAGCTTTATTTCTATTTATTCTGATGACTTGACATCTGTCCACATGTTTTGTTTTTTTTGCTTGTCTCCCCCTTCTAGACTGTGAGCCCGTGTTGGGTAGGGACTGTCTCTATATGTTGCCAACTTGTACTTCCCAAGTGCTTAGTACAGTGCTCTGCATACAGTAAGCGCTCAATAACTACGATTGAATGAATGAATGAATGAATGAATAGGGAAGATGTGCATGCATGTGTGTGCGCTTGTGTGTATGTGCGCATGTGTACAATTATAATAATAATTGTGGTATGTGTTAAGTGCTTACTATGTGCCAAGCACCGTTCTAAGTGCTGGGGTAGATACTAGGTAATCAGACTCACAGTCTTAGCCCCCATTTTACAGATGAGGGAACTGAGACCCAGAGAAATTAAGCGGGCTTGCCCAGGTCACACCACAAACAAGTGGCAGAGGTGGGATTAGAACCTATGTCTTTGGACTCCCAAACCCGTGCTCTTTCCACTAAGCCATGCTGTGTGTATGTATGTCTGTATGAGAGGCTAAGCTTAAAGGGGAGAATTGTGAGAAAGGGGCTGCCACACCTAGGGGCTGGGGATCAGTGCAGGGTACAGGTTCCGTTTGATTTGGCTGCAGTGCTGAGAAACCCAGGGCCCTTATATCTGTAGAAAGGTCTACCATCGCTGTGCCCAGTCCTGACTGCCGGGAAACCCTGCATATCTTCATCCCAACAAAGGAATGAACCCTTGTCAGTCAAAGCAGCTTTGCGACGGACAGTGGTGGCTTCTGCGGATCTATGTCAGGAGAACACGGTGTTGATTAGTGTTTCCACTCCATTTGTCTTTGAGAAGCCGGGTTGTGTGGGCTCTTGTGACCATGTCACCAGGGATGCAGGTGGGAGAGCAGAAGGTAGGTATTGTACCAGAGACAGGACTATTATAGGGTCTGCAGTTCTGAATTTCCAGGCTCTGTGAAATGAAATGAACCTCTCCTGGGGATCGGAGGAGGGCAAAAACTTGAATAGGAACCCCAAACCAAACCAAAAGGTCACACTGGCACTTGCCTGGCTGTGTGACCATCCGACCCACATGTCTCTGCCCACCTCATCCCTGACTCTCCCCTAGTGACCCAGCATGGACCATCCAACACCCCGGCCTCTTCACCTCCCTATCTCTGACTCTCCCCCAGTGACCCAACAGGGATCATCCAACACCCCTGACTTTCCCTTCTCTATTAATCTCTGTGCCTCAAGTTTCCTCATTAGTAAACTGGGGGTGAAGACTGTGAGCCCAAAGTGGGACAGGGGCTATGTCCAACCCAGTTATCTTGTGTCGTCTATCCCAGTGGTTAGTACAGTGTCTGGCACATAATAAGTGCTTAACAGAGACCACAGTTGTTGTTATTATTATCCGGGCAGTCGGATTTGGCCCTTCTGTGGGGGATTGATCAGCATAGGTGCTGTTCTCATTTCTCTTTCCACCTGACTTTTTTTTAAAAAATTATTTCATATTTTAATAGGTGTTGGTATTTGTTAAGCGCTTACTATGTGCTATACACTGTTCTAAGCGCTGGGGGGGACACAGGGTGATTAGGTTGACCCACGTGGGGCTCACAGTCTTAATCCCCATTTTACAGATGAGGTAACTGGGGCACAGAGAAGTGAAGTGACTTGCCCAAAGTCACATAACAGACAAGTGGCGGAGCTGGGATTGGAACCCATGACCTCTGACTCTCAAGCCCGTACTCTTTCCACTGAGCCACGCTGCTTCTCTATGGTATTTGTTAGGCTTTCGGTCTTTCTGCCGGGCCACAGTGTTTATTTACTAACTGCCTTCAAGCAGTGGGGTCACTAGCGAAAGCAGATCTGGGCCGGAATGCCAGATCGATCGGTGCTATTTATTGTGTCCTTGCTCTGTGCAGAACACTGTACTAACTATTCATAATATAAAAGCACTCACTTTGTGCCAAGCACCCTACTAAGCTCTGATGTAGATCAAAGATGCAGAAAAGCAGCGTGGTCCTGTGGAAAAAGCCCAGGCCTGGGAGTCAGAAAACCTGAGTTCTAGTCTCAGCCCTGCCACTTGTCTGCTATAAGACCTTGGGCCTTTCACGTCACTCTTTTGTGCCTCAGCTACCTCTTCTGTGAAATGGGGATTAAGACTGTGAATCCCACGGGGGCCAGGGCTTGTATCCAGCCCAATTAGCATTTAGTAAAGTACCTGGCATGTAATAAGTGCTTAACAACAACAACAAAAAAGCTTCTGAGTGTTCCCTTCCCTGTGTTCTGCTGATTCTCCTGGGCGACAGATGTGAATATGAATGAATGAGTCATTTATATCATGTAGCTTATAGACAGATATGCGCATAACTTCTGTGGGGTTGACAGTGGGGCAGAGATGTTCAGAAGGTCATGGGTTCCAATCCTGGCTCTGCCACTTGTCTGCAATGTGAACTTGAGCAAGTCACTTAACTTCTCTGTACCTCAGTTCCCTCATCTGTAAAATGGGGTTCAAGACCGTGAGCCTCATGTAGGACCAAAACCTGCCGGTCTCAGCTCCGCAACATTGCCAAGATCCACCCTTTCCTCTCCATCCAAACCGCTACCCTGCTAATTCAAGCTCTCATCCTATCCCGTCTGGACTACTGCAGTAGCCTTCTCTCTGATCTCCCATCCTCGTGTCTCTCTCCACTTCAATCCATACTTCATGCTGCTGCCCGGATTATCTTTGTCCAGAAACGCTCTGGACATATTACTCCCCTCCTCAAAAACCTCCAATGGCTACCGATCAATCTGCGCATCAAGCAGAAACTCCTCACCCTGGGCTTCAAGGCTCTCCATCACCTCGCCCCCTCCTACCTCACCTCCCTTCTCTCCTTCTACTGCCCAGCCCGCACCCTCCACTCCTCCACCACTAATCTCCTCACTGTACCTCGCTCTTGCCTGTCCCGCCATCGACCCCTGGCCCACATCATCCCCCGGGCCTGGAATGCCCTCCCTCTGCCCATCCGCCAAGCTAGCTCTCTTCCTCCCTTCAAGGCCCTGCTGAGAGCTCACCTCCTCCAGGAGGCCTTCCCAGACTGAGCCCCTTCTTTCCTCTGCCTCCCATCCCCCTCTCCATCCCCCCGTCTTACCTCCTTCCCTTCCCCACAGCACCTGTATATATGTATATATGGTTGTACATATTTATTACTCTATTTATTTATTTATTTATTTATTTTACTTGTACATTTCTATCCTACTTATTTTTATTTAATGGTATGTTTGGTTCTGTTCTCTGTCTCCCCCTTTTAGACTGTGAGCCCACTGTTGGGTAGGGACTGTCTCTATGTGATGCCAATTTGTACTTCCCAAGCGCTTAGTACAGTGCTCTGCACATAGTAAGCGCTCAATAAATACGATTGATTGATTGATTGATTGACAGGGACTGTGTCCAACCGATTTGCTTATATCCACCCTAGCGCTTAGTACAGTACCTGGCACATAGCAGGCGCTTTACAAAAACTAATTATTGTTGTTATTATTATTATCATCATCATCATTACATGCTTTTAAGTGCACGGTACCCAGCTCCACAAATGGCAGACACTAGTTGGAGACCTCTGATTGATTGATCAAGCTGTCCGTGTCCTTCCCGAAGCCTCCCACTCTCAGACCGACTCCGAAAGAGGACGGACCGTGGCGGGTCCGGGGCCCAGACAGATGCAGACGCTGGCGGCAGATCCACGGCGGGCTACTGATGTGCTCTCCCCTCTGGCCACTGCCCCCTGTGTGGCAACTACGGGTCATTTTGAGGGGGGGCCACGTGGACCGCTCCCCAGATCCAACCCCGCCGTGTCAGGCCGGTGTAGATGAGGGACGTTGTCTGATCCGATTATCTGATGAAGATCTTCATCTTCTAGGGGATGCAGCGTGGCTCAGTGGAAAGAGCACGGGCTTGGGCGTCAGAGGTCGTGGGTTCAAATGCCGACTCCGCCACTTGTGAGCTGTGTGACTTTGGGCAAGTCACTTAATTGAGGTATTTGTTAAGCGCTTACTACGTGCCAATCACTGTTACAAGCACTGGGGTAGAAACCAGGTAATCAGGTCAGACACAGTCCCCCTCCCACACGGGGCTCACACGGGAAAGCAGCATGGCGCAGTGGAAAGAGCCCGGGCGTGGGAGTCAGAGGTCATGGGTTCAAATCCCAGCTCCACCACTTGTCAGCTGTGTGACCTTGGGCAAGCCACTTAAATTCTCTGGGCCTCAAGTTACCTCATTTGTAAAATGGGGGTTAAGACCATGAACCCCACGTGGGACAACCCAATCACCTTGTATCCTCCGAGCGCTTAGAACAGTGCTTGGCGCATAGTAAGCACTTAATAAATGTCATCATTATTATTATTAATCCCCATTTTACAGATGAGGTAACTGAGATGCAGGGAAGTGAAGTGACGTGGCGGAGCCAGAATTAAAAGCCGCGTCCTCTGACTTCCAGGTCCGTGCTCTTTCCACTAGGCTGTGCTGCATGTCCCCTTTAATCTTAAAATGGGGATTAAGATCGTGAGCCCCATGTGGGGCCTGGGCTGTGTCCGACCTGATGAGCTTATCTCCATCCCAGCGCTTAGTTCAGTGCCTGGCACATAGTAAGCGCTTCAAAAATACTGAGGAGAAAAAAAAAAAAGATCATGCCCCCGGGAGGATGATAGAGAGTCGCGGCCTCAGAGAACCATGTCCAACTGCCACAGATATCAGGGTTTGCCTGAATCCAGGGCTCAACTAGGGTTCTGGCCCATACCACCTTAGAGCGGTAGAGAGGAGCCGCCTCCCAGAACAAGCGTCCTGCTGTATTTTACTATTCTATACCACACTGCCACCAGGAGCAGCTGTCACCAGGGGGCGATAGAGAGGCATGGCCTCCCAGAATAACGATTAGTGCCACCAGGGGGCAGGCTGCCGCTCTCAGACCAGAGGATGGTTCTGGTTCCAGGGGCCAGGGCAATCTCTCTGGGCTTCTCCTCGACCTTGAGGATCATTCCTCTTACACTGTGGGCACATTCACCTCCCAGATTTCCCCATTACTGAGTGGGCTGTATTACTACCCCAAAGAGAAGCCTGTGGTAATGTGTGTGTGTGTGTGTGTGTGTGTGTGCGCGCGTGTGTGTGCGTGTGTGTGTGTGTGAGATAATAGGGAGGAAGAATAGTCATGAGGTGACTGCCACTCATGGGAGAACAGGGGCTGGGGCTCTGTGCAGGAAGCTAGTTCTGTCTGATTTGACTGGGACTGAGAAGACCCAGGGCCCTTAATTCTATAGACGAGTCAAGCTTCCCTGTGACTATACTCCTAGTTGCAGCATCACTGCACAGTCTCAGTCCCCCAGGAAGGGACCTTCCTGGACTCAACGCAGAAGCATGTGGGATAGAATGTCAGGAAGAGGACAGAGTGTCTATCAGTGTTTATGCTATTTTTCCCTGAGAAGCAGAGTGTACGGACTCCTGCCTGAAATCAATAATAATAATAATAATGGTAATTGTTAAGCACTTGCTAAGTGTGAAGCACTGTTCTAAGCTCTTGGGGGGGGATACAAGGTGATTAGGTTGTCCCACGTGGGGCTCAGAGTCTTAATCCCCATTTTCCAGATGAGGTAACTGAGGCACAGAGACGCTAAGTGACTTGCCCAAAGTCACACAGCAGACAAGTGGTGGATTTGTAATTAGAACCCATGACCTCTGACTCCCACACCCATACTCTTTCCACTGAGCCACGCTGCTACTCGAGTCAAATCAAGTCAACGGGGTGGTGGGCTGGGAAGACAGGAGGCAGGTATTGTACTAGCAACTGCATTCTATCCACAGTGCAATTGTAGGCTTTCAATCAGTCGGGTTGATGGAGCGCTTGCTGTGTACAGAGTGCTGTACTAAACCCTTGGGAGAGTACAATATGACAGACACATTCCTGCCCACAAGAAGCTTACAGTGTAGGGGGACTGGAGTTCCTGGAGTAACAAAATTTGGGGTGCAAGTGGGAGGACAAAGCAGATTTTCTGTGCTAGACACTGAATTTTATACAGTGTGTAGTTCTGGACCTCCAGTCTCTTGAGAACAAGCCCCTTCTGGGGGTCTGAGGAGGGGATGGGCCAATGTTTGTAGGGCAGAGTGTGGCAGTGAGCTTAGCAGCAGATATCTGGGTGTCCACTTAACCACATTGGGCAGGGCAGAGGCGGGGAGTATGGTAAAATGTGTGGCAAAACTAGGTTGTCTGCTCTTCTTCCCCGACTTTCCTTGTCTCCCTGCCTCCCCCTTCTACACCCACCTTTGAGCCCTGGTCTTCCTTGCAACAGATGTGGACCCTATCAGACTCTCAAGATTGCTGATTCAGGTGCCTCAAAACCAGGGTCGAGAGCTCTACATGTCCAGGGGCTGGGACTGGGGGAGAGGCTCCAGTGCCCCGTCACTCCCGTGAGACCAAGGTTCTTCTGCCCATCCCCAGAGGAGGCCTGAGTGAGTCCCGAGGACCCCGTCCCCCACAATTGCATGTCCAGTCTGCTCGAAGCCCTTCAGCCACAACCCCTCGGCAGCACACGGCTCCAGGCAGGATGGCCGAGGGAGAATCCGACTACTACTCATTTTAGAAAAACTGCCCAATGCTTCTCTCCAACCTTGAGGTTCGGCTTTCTAATTTGGAAAGAGGTCAATGCCCAGACCTGCCGTGCTGTCAAGATGGAGCCATGAGCTGCACAGTCCTCCAAAAGGGAAGGTGCGTGTGTGTGCGTGCGTCTAATAAGCAGAGAAGCAGCGTGGCTCAGTGGAAAGAGCACGGGGTTTGGGAGTCAGAGGTCATAGGCTCTAATCGCGGCTCTGCCACTCAGCAGCTGTGTGACCTTGGGCAAGTCACTTAACTTCTCTGGGCCTCAGTTCCCTCATTGGTAAAATGATGGGGATGAAGACTGTGAGCCCCCCGTGGGACAACCTGATTACCCTGTACCCTTCCCCCAACAGCGCTTAGAACAGTGCTTCACACTTAGTAAGCACTTAACAAATACCATTATTATTATTAGTAGTAGTAGTAGTAGTAATAATTATGGTATTTTTAAAGTGCTTACTATGTGCCAAGCACTGTTCTAAACACTGGGGTACGTACAAGGTAATCAGGTTGTCCCATGTGGGGCTCACCCTCATAATCTCCATTTTACAGATGTGGGAACTGAGGCACAAAGAAGTTATGTGGCTTGCCCAAAGTCACACAGCAAATGAGTGGCAGAGGTGGGATTAGAACACACGTCTTCTGACTCCTAAGCCTGTGCTCTTTCCACTAAACCATGCTTTGTGTATGTATGTATGAGAGGCTGATCTTAAAGGGGAGAATTTTAAGAAAGGGTCTGCCACACCCAGTACAGAGGCTGGAGCTCTGTGCAGGGCACAGGTTCTGTTTGACTTGATTGCAGCACTGAGAAGACCCAGGGCCCTTAGTTCTGTAGAAAGGTCCAACATCCCTGTGGCCAGTCCTTTCTGCCGGGCCACCCTACATGTCCTCAGCCCTACCAGGGAATGAACACTTGTCAGCCAAAGAAGCTTTGTGCCAGATAGTGATGGCTTCTGGGGATCTATGTCAGAGTGACAAGATGTTGATTAGTATTTCCAGTCCATTTGTCTTTGAGAAGCAGAGTTGTTAGGACTCCTGTGACCAAGTCACCAGGGGTGCAGGTGGGAGAGCAGAAGGTAGGTATTGTACTGGAAACAGGTCTATTGGGTCTGCAGTCTGGATTTCCAGTCCTTGTGAAATAAGCCTCTCCTAGGGATCGGAGGAGTGCGGGCTGGACAAGTGTTAGTCTGGCAGAGTATAGCAATCAGCTTAGCTGCAGTTTTCTGAGTGATGATAATTACGGTATTTGTGAAGCGCTTACTGTGTGCCAGGCCCGGTAGTAAGTGCTGGGGTGGATACAGACTGATCCGGTTGGACCCAGTCCCTGTCCCACAGGGACTCACAGTCTCAATCCCCATATTTCAGATGAGGTAATGGAAGCCCAGAGAAGTGAAGTGACTTGCCCAAGGTCACAGAGCAGACGAGTGGCCGAGCTGGAATTAGAACTCATGACCTGCTGAATCCCAGGCCCCTGCTAGGCAATAAATGACTGTCTCCATCCATTTGTCTAGGGGAATGGAGACAGACGTGAATGTGAATAAATTCTTTGTAATCCATCTCTTAAAGTAAGTAAGTTTTCTGCCAACCCTGTATACTCCCTCTCCAGCTGTGAATACTGTTATATCCTGGCAGCAGATGTGGTCCTCATCTGTTGACAGAGGGCAGGATGGGGTAATGTGGACCCTCAGCATCACTAATCCAGGTTCCCCAGTTCTGCGTGTCCATCGACTGGGGCCAGTGGAGAAGCTCCAGGACCGCTTCATTCCCATGAGGCCAAGAATCCTCTTCCCCCCATCCTCAGAGGGGGCTTTGATGGTGTGTCCCAAGATCCCCTCATTGTGAGCCCAGTTGGCTCTAAGGTCTGGGAGGAAAACCCCCACGGGCCTCCTCCTCCAGCAACGTGCAGGTCAGGGCCAGATGTCCAAGGGGAGAACCCAACTGGCTTGTTGCTCCTTCTGCAGATGCAGCTCATCACAGCTGCCCGGCCCTGAGGACTGTTCCCCTGAATTGGGGCAGTCAAGTCAATTCTCAAATGCACCCCACCATTGAAAGACTGGGAGGTCAGTCCCAATCAAAGGAAAGGTGGTGGTGGTCGCGCGTGTGTGTGTGTGTGTGTGTGTGTGTGTGTGTGTGTGTGTTCACGTGCATAAGTGTGTGCGTGCACACGTATGCGTGCGTGAAAGACAGGTTTATTTTTTGGTTGAGTAATGAAAAAGGAGTTGCCACTGTCATCAAGGAGGCTGGTTCTGGACTCAGGAACTTTGGGCTCTGTTCAGGGACCTGACTTTAGTTGGCCAACTGAGCAGACCAAGGGCCCTGCGCATCCCTGTCCGCAGGTGAGGACCCCCTCCGTGCCTAATAGTGGTAACTCCTGTGGGAGTGGAGACCCTCACCATGACCACAGCGTGGATACAGAGCGGTGGATTTCCCAGTTCGAGTCCTGGGAAGCGATGGAGCCAGGAGCTAGGCTGCCATCTCTAAGGGAAGGTGTTGCTTATGGCTGGTGAAAATGTTTGTTTATGAATTTACATCCTTAAAAGTTCATCTCTAGAGAACGAGAGAATGGGGCTGGTACTGGAAATGGGGACTGGGACTCTGAGCAGGGAACTGGTTTTGTCTGACCTGACTGTAGGACAGAGAAGATCCGAGGCTGCCAATTCTATAGATGGATCAAACCTTCTTGCTCCCGCACCCCTGTCTGCACATCCTTATTTCTCTCCTCACTCCGGTCCGTACTGCACACTGTCGCCTGCATCATTTTTCTACAGAAACATCCAGGACGTGTTTCCCCACTCCTCAAGAGACTCCAGTGGTTGCCCATCCACCTCCGCCTCAAACAGAAACTCCTCCCCATGGGCGTTAGAGCACTCGATCCCCTTGCACCCTCCTACTCCACCTTGTTACATTCCTACTACAATCCAGCCCACACCCTTCGCCTCTCTAATGCCAACCCTCTCACTATATCTCCAACTAGTCCATCTCACCACCCATCTCTCACCCACCTCCTGCCTCTGGCCTGGAAAGCCCTACCTCCTCATACCCAACAGACAAAGACTCTATTCCCCTTCCAAACCTCACTGAAGTCACATCTCCTCCAAGAGGACTTCCCTGGCTAAGCCCTCCTTTCCTCTTCTACCACTCCTTCCTGCATTGCCATAACTTGCACCTTTCATGTGTCTCCCCTGACTCCCCCCCCCACCCCGCACACCAGCAGTTATGTCCATATCTGTAATGCGTTTCTTTATATCACTGCTGGCTCCTTCTCTAGACCATAAGCTGACTGTGGTCAGGGAATGCATCTTCTAGACTGTGAGCCCACTGTTGGGTAGGGACTGTCTCTATATGTTGCCAACTTGTACTTCCCAAGTGCTTAGTACAGTGCTCTGTGCACAATAAGCGCTCAATAAATATGATTGTTTGATCTGTTATAATGTTATATTGTACTCTCCCATGTGCTTCGTACCGTACTCTGCACACAGTACAGAGTGCTGTACTAACTGACTAACTCTGACTAACTCTGCTCAGCCAGGGGCTTGGACCTACTGGTGGGGGTGCAGGGCAGAAGCCCCCTTCAGGCCACTGGTAGTTGGTCTTCTGTCCTGGCAAAAAATTGAATGGTAACCCCAAACCAAGTGATCACACTGCCACTGGCCTGGCAGTGTGACCATCCAACCCCTGAGTCTCTGCCCTCCTCATCCTTGACTCTCCCTAAGTAACCCATCTGGGACATCTTACACCCCTGAACTTCCCTTCTCCATTAATATCTGTGCCTCAGTTTCCTTATTTGAAAATGGGGATTAAGACTGTGTGTCCAGTGTGGGACAGGGACTGTGTTCAACCCAATTATCCTGTGTCTACCCAGCAGTTAGTATAGTGTCTGGCAGATAATAAGCACTTAGCAAAGACTATAGTTATTATTATTATCCTGGAGGCTAGATTTGGCCCATCTGTGGGGGATTGATCAGCATAGATCCTGTTCTCATTTCTCTTGCCACTTGACTTTTTAATTTTTTTATTTTAATTATTATTTTAATGGTATTTCTTATTCAATTGTCATTTATTCAATCGATCACTGCTATTGATTGAGTCCTTACTCCGTGCAGAATAGTATACTAACTACTTATAATATTTAAGTACTTACTATGTGCCAAGCATCCTAGTAAGCTCTGGGGTAGATAAAAGATGCAGAGAAGCAGCATGGTCCTGTGGAAAGGGCCCAGGCCTGGGAGTCAGAGGACCTGGGTTCTAATCTCATCTTCACCACTTATCTGCTGTATGACCTAGGGCTAGTCACTTCACTCTTCTGTGCCTCAGCTACCTCTTCTGTGAAATGGGGATTACAGCTGTGATTCCCATGTGTGCCAGAGCCTGTATCTAATCTGATTAACTTGTCTCTAGCCCCACGCTTGGTACGGTGCCTGGCGTGTAATAAGTGCTTATGGAGAAAAAGAAGGCTGTGGGGTCTTCTCCTCATTCTTCTGTTCAGTCACTCGGGAGACATGTGGGTTAGAATGAATGAGTCATTTATAGATATGTGCATAACTTCTGTGGGGTTGACAGTGGGGTGGATATGTTCAGAAGCCATACCCTATCCAATGATGCAGCTGGGCCTTCCCTCAGTGACAACTGATTTCTACCCCAGCTGCTTCCAATCAGGGGACTTAGTGACTAAGGCACACACACCCCACCCCCACGCTCTTCCTGCCCTATATAAGCCTGCAGGGCCCTATATTTTTCAAGGCTGGTTGTCTTTGAATCATGGTAGGGGCTGGGTTTGGGAGAATAAGGGGTTTTTTTTGGAAGGAGGCTTTGATCTGCTTACTGGCTTAGTAGCTGGGAGTTTTTCGAGGTTACTTAATTACCCCAAAATCCTGTTTGTAGGGCTGGACAGTACTGGACACTGGACAATACTGGACAGGGCTGTAGGGTATTTTTACTCTATCCTGACCTCATTCATTCCTGCATTGGGGCGCAGGGGTGGTTAGTGGGCTAAAGAGGTTATTACTCCATCTTAGCAAGCTTCCTGATCAGTCAAACTGCCTCTTTGTTCTCCCACTTCTCTCCATGGCTGTGGAAGTTCTAAGGGACACTTTGCTACTGCAATCAATCAACAGCATTTGAGAGCTTCCTTCAGGAGGAGCACTGTATTAACCGCTTGGGGGAGTCTAATAGAACAGATTAAGCAGACATGTTTCTTGTAGCCTTGCCTCACCACCTCAACACACCTGTCCCCTCTTCTCTGCTCTCATTACGGTGTTGCTTTCCCTTAAACCTTCAGATAGGCCTGTCTTGTGCATGCTGACATAGTTCCCTTTTAAATTTATTGGTCCAGTATTGGAATAATGAGGGGGTTTGGATCCAGATGATACAATACAGGTAAGGGGAGATTCTGGGTACTTAATTGATGTGGGGCGAATGCTTCAGTGCTTAGAGGGTGGGATTAAGTGCATTGGTGAGCTGGAAGGGAAAATTAAGTGTGTTCTTTAGGGAGGGGGTGGGGAGATGAGAACTTTAGGGAAGGCCTGTTAGAGAAGAAACAATTTCAGAAGGACTTTTATAGAGATGAAAGACTCCTGGTGTGTCAACAGGGTAGGTGGGGGGTGGGAGTGTCTGCTGGGAGGATGTTTGGGATGGGTTGAGGGTGGATGTGGTCCAGGTGAGGCATAAGGAGCTGGCTGGAGCTTTCAGGCTTTTCCTAATCTCCCAGGTGGATGTCGAAGAAGTCCTGATGAGCAGACGAGAAGGACCAATTTATTTCTCCTCCCAGAAGCTTCTCACCACCCTTCCTGGTCGTGAGGACCGTTGCCCCTTCAGTGAGGACCCAGAGCAGCTGATCCCCATGGAGATGAGGAATCAAGAGCTGAGCTTCCATCCCTAAGGGAAGGTGATGGGGGCATGACTAGGGGTTACTGCAGGAGGAGGGCAAGGTGTAGAGAGGGGTGTGTTACTCTCAGTACTGTGGCTGGTTCTACCCACTGGGGCTAAGTCTCTGCATAGGGAACTGGTTCTGTGACTTGACTGTGGGACTGAGAAAACCCAGGGTCCTTAATTCTATAGAAGGGTCATTTCTCCCTGAACCCACAGTCCTGTCCACAGGGTCACCCTGCAAATCCTCAGCTACTCTAGAGGTGGAACTCTCTGTGCTTGACAGTGACTCCCTCTGAGGGGTTTGGGAGGATGCAGGGGGAGAGGGGAAGAGCCTAGTGTTAAGAGTGAAGCTGACTGAAGTGTTCTGTGGCTTGCTAGATGTGAGCTCTTCTGGGCCAGGAAACTTCCCGAAGGCCCTCCATGCAGGGCTTTTCTGTGGGGCTATCAACCTCATGGATGTAGACCTCATTAATGCTTGAGTTCGGGGTCAGGGTTGGGTACTGGGGTGAAGGGCCTAACACTCTCGCCAGGCTTCCTGGCCACTCAAACTGCCTCTTTGTTCTCCAGTTTCTTGCTGTGGCTGTGGATGTTCTAAAGGGCACTTGGCTCCTGCAATTCATCAATGGTAAGTGAGGGCTTAGTGTATGCAAAGCCCTGTACTAAGTGCTTGGGGAGGTAGAATGCAACAGATGTAGTACACCTGTTGCCTACCCACCTCAGCACACTTGTCCCCATTTTTCAGCAATACTAATAGAATTCTATTCCTATTGTATAGGTCCAGCATCAATATAATGAAGGGGACCCAGATGATATAATAGAGGTAAGGGAAGAATCTGTGTAAAAAGATATGTACTTAATGGTGGGGTGGGGGTGGGGGGTAATGCTTCAGGGTTTAGTGGGTGAGAGTAAGTGCCTGGGTGAGTTGGAAGGGAAAATAAAGTTTGTTTGGAGGGGTGGGAGCATTGGGAGCTGGGAGGATGAGAGCTGAAGGCAGGGAAGGCTTGTTAGAGAAGAAACCATTTCAGGAGGACTTTTAAAGATGTGGGAGAAGGCTGGTAGATCCAAAGGGTGGGTGGGGGGTGGGAGGTCGTGGGGGAGGAGTTAATGCTTCAGGGTTTAGTGGGTGAGAGTTAGTGCATGGGTGAGCTGGAAGAAAAATCAAGTGTATGTTTGTGTGTCTGGGGTGTGGAGAGATGAGAGCTTTAGTCAGGGAAGGCTTGTTGGAGAAGAAACAATTTCAGTAGGGCTTGTAAAGATTTGGGAGACTGCTGATATGTCCACTGTGTGGGTAGGGGGTTCGGGGGTCAGGGTTGGGTACTGGGGTGAAGGGCCTAACACTCGCCAGGTTCTGGGGGGAGAATGTGTGGATTGTGGATAGATGTGGTCCAAGTGTCCCCCTTCAGTGAGGACCCAGATGAGCTGATTTCCATGTTGAGGAAGAATGAGCTGAGCTTCCATCTCTAAGGGAAGGTGATGGTGGACCTGAGAAGACCCAGTGTCCTTAATTCTTTAGATGGATCAATCAATCCTACCTGAACCCACAGCCCCATCCACAGGGTCACCCTGCCACATCCTCAGTCCTTCTAGAGTTTGAACCACTCTGTGCATGACAGTGAATGCCTCTGAGGGAGTTGGGGGGAAGTCGGGGGGGGGGGGGGGGGCGGTGGATGGGTGTAGGGGAGAGTCTAGTGTTTGAGCGTAGCTTTCTGGCTTGCTAGCCGTGAGCTCTCCTAGGCCAGGAAATTTCCCCAATTTTCCCTGGGGCTGTTTATGGGAGTTATCATCCCTCACCTATACTGATCTCATTCATGCCTGTGTTGGGGGTCAGGGGTGGGTAGGGGGGTGTAGGGCCTAGCACTCTGTATTGGAATGTTCCTGGCCACCTCTCCATTCCTCAGCTTCTTGCTGTGGCTACGTTAGTTCTAATAGACACTGCGCTCCTGCAGTCAATCGACATGAGCCCGCTGTTGGGTAGGGACCGTCTCTATATGTTGCCAACTTGTACTTCCCAAGTGCTTAGTACAGTGCTCTGCACACAGTAAGCGCTCAATATGATTGAATGAATGAATGATACTGGAATGTGTCCCACATGCAGAGCACTAACCTAAGTGCTTGGGGATAGTACAGTGCAGGGGAATTAGCAGGTGTGTTCCCTGTAGCCCTGACTCACCACCACAGCACACATGTCCTCACTTGTCTCCTCACTATGGTGTCTCCTTTCCTGAGACTATGTTAGGCATGTCTTACATATTGTAACATAATTTCTTTTCAATATTCTAGGTCCAGCATCACTTTACTGAAGAGTCCCAGCTGACAATACAATTGAAAGAGCTGAGTATATGTACCTAATTTCTGTGGGGTGAATGCTTCATTGCTTGGTGGGTGGGACTAAATTCATGGGTGAGTTAGAAGGAAAAATAAAGTGTGTGTGTGTGTGTGTGTGTGTGTCCGTCCCCACCCATGCTATTCTCCTGTGGAGTTCTGTAGCCTCCAACTTGTATCTTTGTAGGGAGCATAGAAGGGTTTGGTATGGAGTATTGCAAGTCTTACCACTCCTCTTGTTTAGTCTGCCTTTGTACTGGAGACTTGTTGTTGTTTAAGTCCAGGCCTCTTCCAGCGTGGGAGTGTGGAGATCCAATGGCAGGGGTAGGGAAGAGTGGAGAATCCAGGCTTCTGTGGCTATTCTCTCATGCCTATTGAAAACCAGGCTGATTTGCGGGATGCTGGAGAAATGTCTCTATGTTTGGGAAACTGCATCATTTGAGTTTCCTTCTCAACTTGCAGGAGCACCATCAGACCAATCACTCCACGCAGTGTGCTGAGGGAAATCTTGGAAATAGGACCACCTCAACGATATCATGGCTGGTGAGAAGTAATTTAACTTGGTCTGTCATCTGCTCCGCAACAATAATTCCCTTCTCTCACTGACTCCAATGCCTATTTCCATGACCGTCTGTTCTAGATTTAGAGGAGGCAACTTCTGGAGCTTAATAATTTACTCTGCATAATCAATACTTTCACAACTATCAAACTGGTCCTATTCCCCCCCACCCCCCACTTTGGTCCTATCAGGGCGTGTCTTCCCCCCCGCCCCCCCCCCCCCCGCACGATCTGTCTGGTCCTATGCCCCCCTTCTCCTTCTGGTCCTTTGTCCCCCCACCCCAGCTCCCACTCCGACTAGTCTTATTGCCCCTGGTCTGGTTCTTTACTCCCTGCTCATTCTAGTTTTATTCCCCCACCCCCAGGCTCTGGCTAGTTCTTTCCCCCTGCTCTGTCTAGTTCTGTTTCCCCAGCTCGGTTGAGTTCTATCCCCCCGGCTCGGTCGAAATCTATAGATCTATCCCCCCGCTCTGACTGGTCATATCGCCACCCCCCTGCTCCCACTGGTCCTATCGTACCCGGCTTCGACTGGTTCTATCCCCCATCCTCCTTCTGGTTCTATCCTCTTTCCCCCACCCCCACCCCCGGCCCTCCCGGTTGGTCTGGTCCTTTGTCCCCCACTCCATCTGGTCCTTTCCCACCCCCGTTCCGACTGGTCCTACCCCCACCCCCACCCTGGCTTTGTCTATTGTCACCGTTCTGACCGGTCCTACTGCACCCCCACCTGCTCCGGGTCCTACTGCCACAGCTATCGTGCTGTCCCCGCCACTCCCCGCTCCGCCTACTGCCGTCGGGCCCCCCCGCTCCGCCTACTGCCGTCGGGCCCCCCCGCTCCGCCTACTGCCGTCGGGCCCCCCCGCTCCGCCTACTGCCGTCGGGCCCCCCCGCTCCGCCTACGGCCGTCGGGCCCCCCCGCTCCGCCTACTGCCGTCGGGCCCCCCCGCTCCGCCTACTGCCGTCGGGCCCCCCCCGCTCCGCCTACTGCCGTCGGGCCCCCCCCCGCTCCGCCTACTGCCGTCGGGGTCCCCCCCCCGCTCCGCCTACTGCCGTCGGGATCCCCCCCCCCGCTCCGCCTACTGCTGTCGGGGCCCCCCCCCGCTCCGCCTACTGCTGTCGGGGGCCCCCCCCCCGCTCCGCCTACTGCTGTCGGGGCCCCCCCCCGCTCCGCCTACTGCTGTCGCCACTCCCCCGCTCCGCCTAGTGCTATCCCCTCCAGTCTCCTTAGTGCTATCCCCCCTGCCCAGCCTAGCGCTATACTCCCCGCTCTGCCTAGTGCTATCCCACCTCTCCACCTAGTTCTATCCCCCGCTCTGTATGTGCTATCCTCCTGCCCCAACTTGGGCTGTTGCCCCCCGCCCCGCCTAGGGCTGTCGTCCCGCCCCCCTGCTCCGTCTACTGCTATGCCCCCATTCCGTCTACTGCTATCCCCCCGCTCCGCCTAGTGCAATCCCCTTGCCCAGCCTAGGGCTGTCATGCTGCCCCCCCCCACTCATTCTAGTGCTATCCCCCCGCTCCGCCTAGTGCCATCCCCCCGCTCCGCCTAGTGCTGTCACTCCCCCGCCCCACCCAGGGCTGTCACCTCCCTTCCCCGCCTAAGGCTGTCGCCCCCTTCCCCGCCTAGGGCTGTCGCCCCCCCACACTGCCTAGGACTGTGGCACCCCCGCCCTGTCTAGTGCTATCCCCCCCACCCTGCCTAGTGCTATCCCCCCTCTCCGCCTACTGCTATCCCCCCTCTCCGCCTACTGCTATCCCCCCTCTCCGCCTACTGCTATCCCCCCGCTTCTCCTAGTGGTATCCCCCCCACTCCATCTAGTGCTATACCCCCGGCTCCGCCTAGTGCTATACCCCCCGCTCCGTCTAGTGCTATACCCCCCGCTCCGTCTAGTGCTATGCCCCCCGCTCCGTCTAGTGCTATGCCCCCCGCTCCGTCTAGTGCTATGCCCTCCGCTCCGTCTAGTGCTATGCCCCCCGCTCTGTCGCCTAGTGCTATCTCCCCCCGCCCCGCCTAGTGCTATCCCCCCCGCCCCGCCTACTGCTATCCCAACACTCCGTCTAGTGCTGTAGGGATGTTGCCCCTAGGCTCCGTCTAGTGCTATCCCCCTGCTTCGCCTAGTGCTATCCCCCCCGCCTAGTGCTGTCGCCCCCTGCTCTGCTAAGTACTGTCGCCCCCCCACTCCGCCTAGTGATATTCCCCCCGGCTGTGCATAGTGCTATCCCCCCCGCCCTACCTAGTGCTGTGGCCCCCCATCCGGCCTAGTGCTGTCGCCCCCGGGACGCCTAGTGGTTTACCCCTGCTCCGCCTAGTGCTATCCCCCGGCTCTGCCTAGTGCTATCCTCTCAGCTCTGCCTAGTGCTATCTCCCGGCTCTGCCTAGTGCTATCTCCCGGCTCTGCCTAGTGGTATCCCCCGGCTCTGCCTAGTACTATCCCCCTGCTCTGCCTACTGCTATCCCGGTGCTCCTCCTAGTGCTATCCCTCGGCTTTGCCTAGTGTTATCCCTCGGCTTTGCCTAGTGCTATCCCCCGGCTTTGCCTAGTGCTATCATCATCATCATCATCAATCGTATTTATTGAGCGCTTACTATGTCCAGAGCACTGTACCAAGCACTTGGGAAGTACAAATTAATAATAATGGTATTTGTTAAGTGCTTACTATGTGCCAAGCACTGTTCTAAACACTGATACAAGGTTATCAGGTTGTCCCACTTGGGGCTCACAGTCTTAATCCCCATTTTACGGATGAGGTAACTGAGGCCCAGAGAATTCATTCATTCATTCATTCAATCGTGAGCTCCTCCTATGTGCAGAGCACTGTACTAAGTGCTTGGGAAGTACAAGTTGGCAACATCTAGAGACGGTCCCTACCCAACACTGGGTTCACAGTCTAGCCCCGCTCTGCCTAGTGCTATCACCCGCTCTGCCTAGTGCTATCACCCGCTCTTCCTGGGGCTATCCCCCCGCTCTGCCTGGGGCTATCCCCCCGCTCTGCCTGGGGCTATCCCCCCGCTCTACCTGGGGCTATCCCACCGCTCTGCCTGGGGCTATCCCCCCGCTCTGTCTAGTGCTATCCCTCAGCTCCGCCTAGTGCGATTACCACCAGCTCTGCCTAGTGCTGTTGCCCCCTGCCTAGGGCTGTCGCCACCACCCCCCCGCCCCGCCTAGGGCTGTCACCCCCACCCCCCCGCCCCGCCTACTGCTGTCCACCCCCCGCCCAGCCTAGTGCTGTCCACTCCCCCGCCCCGCCTAGTGCTGTCCACTCCCCCGCCCCGCCTAGTGCTGTCCACCCGCCCGCCCAGCCTAGGGCTGTCCACCCCCCTGCCTCACCTAGTGCTGTCCCCCCCCGGCTCCGTCTAGTGCTGTCCCCGCCGGCTCCGTCTAGTGCTATCCTGCTGCTCCATCTAGGGCTATCTCCCTGCTCCTCCTAGGGCTGTCGCCCCCTACCTCGACTAGGGTTGTTGCCTCCCTCCCCCCGGCACCGCCTAGTGCTAACCCCCCCTGCTCTGCCTAGTGCTATCCCCCATTCCTAGTGCTCTCCCCCCCCGCTCCGTCTAGTGCTACCCCCCCCCGCTCCGTCTAGTGCTACCCCCCCCGCTCCGTCTAGTGCTACCCCCCCGCTCCGTCTAGTGCTATCCCCCCGCTCCGTCTAGTGTTACCCCCCGCTCCGTCTAGTGTTACCCCCCGCTCCGTCTAGTGTTACCCCCCGCTCCGTCTAGTGTTACCCCCAGCTCCATCTAGTGTTTCCCCCCCGCTCCGTCTAGTGTTTCCCCCCCGCTCCGTCTAGTGTTACGCTTCTCCTAGGCCTGTCGCCCCCCCCACCCCGCGTAGGGCTGTTGCCCCCCACCCTGCCTAGTGCTGTCATCCCCCGCCCTGCCTAGTGCTGTCGTCCCCTGCCCTGCCTAGGGCTAACCCTCGCGGTCTGCCTAATGCTGTCATCCCGCTCTGCCTAGTGCTGTGGCCCCCTGACCCAACTAGGGTTGTTGCCCCCCAACTCCATCTAGTACTATCCCCCTGCTCTGCCTAGTGCTGTCCCCCTCGCTCCGCTTAGTGCTATCCCCTACTCCGCCTAGTGCTATTCCCCCCGGCCCCACCTAGGGCTGTCACTCCCCGCCCCTCCTAGGCTGTCACCCGCCCCCACCCACCTAGTACTATCCCCCCCCGCCCCGTCTAGTACTATTCCCCCGCTCCACCTAGTGCTATCCCCCCAACTCCATCTAGGGCTGTTGCCCTCCTCCTCGCCTAGGGCTGTCGCCTATTGCTATCCCCCCACTCTGTCTAGTGCTGTAGCCCCCTGCCCCGACTAGGGATGTTGCCCCCAGGCTCTGTCTAGTGCTATCACCCTGCTTCGCCTAGTGCTATCCCCCACTGCTCTGGCTAGTGCTGTCCCCCCAGCTTTGCCTGGGGCTGTCGCCCACTGCCCCGTTTGGGGCTGTCACCCCAGGCCCCGTTTGGGGCTGTCACCCCAGGCCCCGTTTGGGGCTGTCACTCCCCCACCCTGCCTGGGGCTGTCACGCCCCCGCCCCGCCTAGTGTTTTCCCCCAGCTCTGTGTAGTGCTATCCCCCCTCCCTGCCTAGGGCAGTTGACCCCCACCCCACCTAGGCAGTTGCCCTCCACCCCGCCGAGGGCTGTCGGCTCCCCGCCCCGCCTAGGGCTGTCGACCCCCCCCCCCACCCTGTCTAGTACGATCCCACCCACCCTGCCTTGAGCTATCCCCCTTCTCCGTCTAGTGTTATCCCCCTGACCCTACTAGGGCTGTCGCGCCCCCGCCCTGCCTAGGGCTGTCGGTTCCTCACCCCGCCTAGGGCTGTCGGCCCCCTGCTCCGCCTAAGGCTGTCCTCCCCCCCAGCCTAGTGCTATCCCACCCGCTCCGTCTAGTGCTATCCTCCGGCTCCGTCTAGTGCAATTCCCTCGCCCCGACTAGGACTGTCACCACCCCGCTCCTTCTAGTGTTATCCTCCCACTCTGCCTAGTGCTGTCACCCCCCCCCACCCTGCATGGGGCTGTCGCCCCCTCCCCCCCCCCACCTAGGGCTATCGCCCCTCCTCTCAGTCTACTGCTATCTCCCTGCTCCTTCTAGTGCTATTCTCTTGCTCCACCTAGGGCTGTCACCCCCCGCCCCGCCTAGGGCTGTCATCCCCTGCTCCGTCTAGTGTTATCCTTCCACTCCGTCTAGTTTTATCCCCTCGCTCCGCCTAGAGCTGTCACCCCCCGCCTCACCTAGGGTGTCGCCCCCCCCCACCCCGCCTAGTGCTACCCCCTCACTCCGTCTCGTGCTATCCCACTGACCCGCCTAGGGCTGTCGCCCCCCGTCCTGCCTAGGGCTTTCACCCCCCCCCCCCCGCCCCACCTAGTGCTATCCACCCCGCTCTTCCTAGTGCTATCCCCTCCATTCTCCCTAGTGCTATTACCCCTGCCCAGCCTAGTGCTATTCCCCCCCCATCCTGCTCTGCCTAGTGCTATCTCCCTGCTCTGTCTACTGCTATCCCACTGCCCCGCCTAGGGCTGTCCCCCCCCCCCCCCCCCGCTTTCCTGCTCCGTCTACTGCTATCCCCCGCTCCATCTAGTGCAATCCCCTCGCCCCGCCTAGGGCTGTCGCCCCCTCCACCCCACTCCTTCTAGTGTTATCCTCCCGCTCTGTCTAGTGTTATCCCCCCGCTCCGCCTGGTGCTGTCACCCCTCAACCCTGCAAGGGACTATAGCCACCCCTGCCCCACCTGGGGCTGTTGCCTCCCCCTGCCCCACCTAGGGCTGTCACGCCCCGCCTAGGGCTGTCTCCCTCAGCCCTGCCTAGTGCTATCCCCCCTGCTCTGCCTAGTGCTATCCCCCCTGCTCTGCCTAGTGCTATCCCCCCTGCTCTGCCTAGTGCTATCCCCCCTGCTCTGCCTAGTGCTATCCCCCCTGCTCTGCCTAGTGCTATCCCCCCTGCTCTGCCTAGTGCTATCCCCCCGGCTCTGTCTAGTGCTATCCCCTCTGCTCTGCCGAGTGCTATGCTCCCTGCCTAGTGCTATCTCCCCATGCCTTGTGCTATACACCCCGCTCTGCCTAGTGCTGTCCCCCCAATCAGCCTACTGCTATCCCCCCGCTCCACGTAGTGCTATCCCCCCGCTACGTCTAGTGCTATCCCCCCGCTACGCCTAGTGCTATCCCCCATGCTCTGCCTAGTGCTCTCCCCCCATGCTCTGCCTAGTGCTCTCCCCCCCATGCTCTGCCTAGTGCTCTCCCCCCATGCTCTGCCTAGTGCTCTCCCCCCATGCTCTGCCTAGTGCTCTCCCCCCATGCTCTGCCTAGTGCTCTCCCCCCATGCTCTGCCTAGTGCTCTCCCCCCATGCTCTGCCCTAGTGCTCTCCCCCCATGCTCTGCCTAGTGCTCTCCCCCCATGCTCTGCCCTAGTGCTCTCCCCCCATGCTCTGCCCTAGTGCTCTCCCCCCATGCTCTGCCCTAGTGCTCTCCCCCCATGCTCTGCCTAGTGCTCTCCCCCCATGCTCTGCCTAGTGCTCTCCCCCCAGCTCTGCCTAGTGCTATTCCACCTCGCTCTGCCTAGTGCTGTCACCCCCCGCCCTGCCTAGTGTTGTCATCCCCCACCCCGCCTAGGGCTGTCGCCCCCCCAGCCCCCGTGCACTGCCTAGTGCTATCCCACCCGCTCCATCTAGTGCTATCCCCCCGCTCCGCCTAGGACTTTCCCACAGCTGCGTCTACTGCTATCCCCCATCCCGCCTCGGGCTGTCAACCCCTCCCCACCTAGGGCTGTCACCCCCCTTCTCCGTCTACTGCTAGCCCCCCCTGCTCCATCTAGTGCTATTCCCTTGCTCCACTTAGGGCAGTCACCCCCCGCCCCGCCTAGAGCTGTCGCCCCCTGCTCCGTCTAGTGTTATCCTTCCACTCCGCTAGTGTTAACCCCCTCTCTGCCTAGTGCTGTCACCCGCCCCCAACCCCGAATGGGGCTGTTACCCCCCAGCCTGCCTAGGGCTGTTGCCCCCTACCTGGCCTATTGCTATCCCCACTCTCCATCTAGTGCTATCCCCCCACCCCGCCTAGGGCTGTCGGGCCCCCCCCGGCCCTGCCTAGTGCTATCCCACCCGCTTCGCCAAGTGCTATCCCCCTGCTCTGCTTAGTGCTTTCCCACTGCTCCATCTACTGCTATCCCCCTGCTCCGTCTAGGGCTATTCCCTTGCTCCACTTAGGGCTGTCGCCCACTGCCCCGCCTAGGGCTGTTGCCACCTGCTCTGTCTAGTGTTATCCTTCCACTCTGTCTAGTGTTATCCCCCACTCCGCATAGTGCTGTTGTCCCCCTCCCCACGTACGTGTGTCACCCCCGCCCCGCCTAGTGCTATCCCCCCAGCTCCGTCTAGTGCTATCCCCCTTACCTGCCTAGGGCTGTCGGCCCCCCCGCCCCGCCTAGGGCTGTCGGCCCCCCGCCCCGCCTAGGGCTGTCGGCCCCCCGCCCCGCCTAGGGCTGTCGGCCCCCCGCCCCGCCTAGGGCTGTCGGCCCCCCGCCCCGCCTAGGGCTGTCGCCACCCTCCGCCCTGCCTAAGGCTGTTGCCCCCCGCCGCCCCACCTAGTGCTATCCCCCCAGCTCTTCCTAGTGCCATCCCCTCCACTCTCCCTAGTGCTATCCCCCCTGCCCAGCCTAGTGCTATCCCACTGCTCCGCCAAGTGCTATCCCCCCACCCCACCTTGGGCAGTTGCCCCCCGCCCTGCCTAGGGCTGTCACCCCTCCCCCCCCGCCCCCGGTCTGTCTACTGCAATCCCCCTGCTCCGTCTACTGCTATCCCCCCTCTCTGTCTAGTGCAATTCCCTCACCCCTCCTAGGGCTGTCTCCCACCTGCCTGGCCTAGGGCTGTTGCCCCCCCCCCCAATCCCCTCCACTCCTTCTAGTGTTATCCTCCCACTCCATCTAGTGCTATCCCCCCCACTCCGCCTAGTGCTGTCAGTCCCCAACCCTGAATGGGGCTGTCACCCCTCCCACCCCCGGCCCGGCCTAGGGCTGTTGACCCCCCCACCTCCGCCTAGGGCTGTCGCACTCCACCCCCCAGGGCTGTCTCCCCTAGCCTCATCTAGTGCTATCCCCCCCCTGCTCTGCCCAGTGCTATCCCCCCCCGCTCTGCCCAGTGCTATCCCCCCCCGCTCTGCCTAGTGCTATCCCCCCCACTCTGCATACTGCTATCCCCCCCCGCTCTGCCTAGCGCTATCCCCCCTGCTCTGCAGAGTGCTATGCTCCCCGCCTAGTGCTATATCCCCCCGCCTAGTGCTATACCCCTGGCTCTGCCTAGTGCTGTCCCCCCATTCCACCTAGAGCTATCTCCCCACTCTGCCTAGTGCTACCACCCTATGCTCTGCCTAGTGTTATCCCCCCTTCCTCTACCTAGTGTTATCCCCCACTGCTCTGCCTAGTACTATCCCCCCCCCAGCTTCACCTAGTGCTGTCGCCCCCCACCCCGCCTAGGGCTGTTGCCCACTGCCCCACCTACGGCTGTTGCCCACTGCCCCGCCTAATGCTGTCTCCCACCCCCACCGCGCCTGGGGCTGCCGCGCCCCCACCCCACCTAGGGTTGTAACCACCCCGCCCTGCCTAGGGCTGTAACCACCCCGCCCCACCTAGGGCGGTTGTCCCCCCTGCCCCGCCTCGGGTTCTCACCCCCCCCAGTCCTGCCTAGTGTTTTCCCCCAGCTCTGTGTAGTGCTATCCCCCCTCCCCGCCTAGGGCAGTTGCCCCCTACCTCGCCGAGGGCTGTCGGCTCCCCGCCCTGCCTAGGGCTGTCGCCCCCCACCACCCTGCCTAGTGCTATCCCACCCGCCCCACCTTGTGCTTCCCCCCGCTCCACCTAGTGCTATCCCCCTTACCTGCCTAGGGCTGTCGGCCCCCCGCCCCGCCTAGGGCTGTCGGCCCCCCGCCCCGCCTAGGGCTGTCGGCCCCCCGCCCCGCCTAGGGCTGTCGGCCCCCCGCCCCGCCTAGGGCTGTCGGCCCCCCGCCCCGCCTAGGGCTGTCGGCCCCCCGCCCCGCCTAGGGCTGTCGGCCCCCCGCCCCGCCTAGGGCTGTCGGCCCCCCGCCCCGCCTAGGGCTGTCGGCCCCCCGCCCCGCCTAGGGCTGTAACCACCCCGCCCCGCCTAGGGCTGTCGGCCCCCCGCCCCGCCTAGGGCTGTCACTACCCCACCCCGCCTAGGGCTGTAACCACCCCGCCCCACCTAGGGCGATCGTCCCCCCTGCCCCGCCTAGGGTTCTCACCCCCCAGCCCTGCCTAGTGTTTTCCCCCAGCTCTGTGTAGTGCTATCCCCCCTTCCCGCCTAGGGCAGTTGCCCCCCACCTCGCCGAGGGCTGTCGCCTCCCCGCCCTGCCTAGGGCTGTTGCCCCCCACCACCCTGCCTAGTGCTATCCCCCTTACCCGCCTAGGGCTGTCGGCCCCCCGCCCGGCCTAGGGCTGTCGGCCCCCCGCCCGGCCTAGGGCTGTCGGCCCCCCGCCCGGCCTGGGGCTGTCGGCCCCCCGCCCCGCCTAGGGCTGTAGGCCCCCCGCCCCGCCTAGGGCTGTAGGCCCCCCGCCCCGCCTAGGGCTGTCGGCCCCCCGCCCCGCCTAGGGCTGTCGGCCCCCCGCCCCGCCTAGGGCTGTCGGCCCCCCGCCCCGCCTAGGGCTGTCGGCCCCCCCGCCCCGCCTAGGGCTGTCACTACCCCACCCCGCCTAGGGCTGTAACCACCCCGCCTCACCTAGGGCGATCGTCCCCCCTGCCCCGTCTAGGGTTCTCACCCCCCAGCCCTGCCTAGTGTTTTCCCCCAGCTCTGTGTAGTGCTATCCCCCCTCCCCGCCTAGGGCAGTTGCCCCCCACCTCGCCGAGGGCTGTCGCCTCCCCGCCCTGCCTAGGGCTGTTGCCCCCCACCACCCTGCCTAGTGCTATCCCCCTTACCCGCCTAGGGCTGTCGGCCCCCCGCCCCGCCTAGGGCTGTCGGCCCCCCGCCCCACCTAGGGCTGTCGACCCCCCAGCCCTGCCTAGGGCTGTCGGCCCCCCGCCCCGCCTAGGGCTGTCGGCCCCCCGCCCCGCCTAGGGCTGTAACCACCCCGCCCCACCTAGGGTGATCGTCCCCCCTGCCCCGCCTAGGGTTCTCACCCCCCAAGCCGTGCCTAGTGTTTTCCCCCAGCTCTGTGTAGTGCTATCCCCCCTCCCCGCCTAGGGCAGTTGCCCCCCACCTCGCCGAGGGCTGTCGGCTCCCCGCCCTGCCTAGGGCTGTCGCCCCCCACCATCCTGCCTAGTGCTAGCCCAACCGCCCCACCTTGTGCTTTCCCCCCGCTCCATCTAGTGCTATTCCCCTTACCTGCCTAGGGCTGTCGGGCCCCCCGCCCCGCCTAGGGCTGTCGGCCCCCCGCCCCGCCTAGGGCTGTAGGCCCCCCGCCCCGCCTAGTGCTATCCCACCTGCTCCATCTAGTGCAATCCCCTCACCCCACCTAGGGCTGTCACCACCCTGCTCCGTCTAATGTTATCCCCCTGCTCTGCCTAATGCTGACACCCCCCCACCCTGCATGGCGCTATCGCACACCCCCCCCACCCCGCCTAGGGCTATCGCCCCTCTTCTCCGTCTACTGCTATCTCACTGCTCCGTCTAATGCTATTCCCTCACTCCACCTAGGGCTGCCGCCCCCCCGCCCTGCCTAGGGCTGTCATTCCCTGCTCCTCTAGTGTTATCCTTCCACTCCACTAGTGTTAACCCCTGCTCCGCCTAGTGCTGTCGCCCCCCACACTGCCTAGTGCTATCCCCCCTCTCCGTCTAGTACTATCCCCCCGCCCGGCCTAGGGCTGTCACCGCCCGCCCGGCCTAGGGCTGTCACCGCCCGCCCGGCCTAGGGCTGTCACCGCCTGCCCGGCCTAGGGCTGTCGGCCCCCTGGCCCGCCTAGGGCTGTCGGTCCCCCGGCCTGCCTAGGGCTGTCAGCCCCCCGGCCCGCCTTGGGCTGTCGGCCACCCGCCCCCTCTAGGGCTGTCGCCCCACCACACCGCCCTGCCTAGTGCTATCCCACCCATTTCACCTAGTGCTATCCCCCCACTCCACCTAGTGCTATCCCCCCACTCTGCCTAGTGCTTTCCCACCGCTCCGTCTACTGCTATCTCGTCTCCCCGCCGCACCCGACTACTGCTATCCCCCCGCTCCGTCTAGTGCTATTCCCTTGCTCCACCTAGGGCTGTTGCCCCCTGCTCTGTCTAGTGTTATCCTTCCACTCCGCTAGTGTTAACCCCTACTCTGCGTAGTGCTGTCACCCCACCCCTCCCCGAATGGGGCTGTTGCCCCCCGCCCCGCCTAGTGCTATCCCCCCCCATCATCATCATCATCAATCGTATTTATTGAGCATTTACTATGTGCCAGAGCACTGTACTAAGCGCTTGGGAAGTACAAATTGGCAACATATAGAGACAGTCCCTACCCAACAGTGGGCTCACAGTCTAAAAGGGGAAGACAGAGAACAAAACCAAACATACTAACAAAATAAAATAAATAGAATAGATATGTACAAGTAGAATAAATAAATAGAGTAATAAATATGTACAAACATATATACATATATACAGGTGCTGTGGGGAAGGGAAGGAGGTAAGATGGGGGGATGGAGAGGGGGACGAGGGGGAGAGGAAGGAAGGGGCTCAGTCTGGGAAGGCCTCCTGGAGGAGGTGAGCTCTCAGCAGGGCCTTGAAGGGAGGAAGAGAGCTAGCTTGGCGGATGGGCAGAGGGAGGGCATTCCAGGCCCGGGGGATGACGTGGGCTGGGAGTCGATGGCGGGACAGGCGAGAACGAGGTAGAGTGAGGAGATTAGCGGCGGAGGAGCGGAGGGTGCGGGCTGGGCTGTAGAAGGAGAGAAGGGAGGTGAGGTAGGAGGGGGCGAGGTGATGGAGAGCCTTGAAGCCCAGGGTGAGGAGTTTCTGCCTGATGCGCAGATTGATTGGTAGCCACTGGAGATTTTTGAGGAGGGGAGTGATATGCCCAGAGCGTTTCTGGACAAAGATAATCCGGGCAGCAGCATGAAGTATGGATTGAAGTGGAGAGAGACACGAGGATGGGAGATCAGAGAGAAGGCTGATACAGTAGTCCAGACGGGATAGGATGAGAGCTTGAATGAGCAGGGTAGCGGTATGGATGGAGAGGAAAGGGCAGATCTTGGCAATGTTGCGGAGCTGAGACCGGTAGGTTTTGGTGACGGCTTGGATGTGAGGGGTGAATGAGAGAGCGGAGTCGAGGATGACACCAAGGTTGCGGGCTTGTGAGACGGGAAGGATGGTAGTGCCGTCAACAGAGATGGGAAAGTCAGGGAGAGGGCAAGGTTTGGGAGGGAAGACAAGGAGTTCAGTCTTTGACATGTTGAGCTTTAGGTGGCGGGCAGACATCCAGATGGAGATGTCCTGAAGGCAGGAGGAGATGCGAGCCTGGAGAGAGGGGGAGAGAGCAGGGGCAGAGATGTAGATCTGGGTGTCATCAGTGTAGAGATGATAGTTGAAGCCGTGGGAGCGAATGAGGTCACCAAGGGAGTGCGTGTAGATTGAGAACAGAAGGGGACCAAGCACTGAACCTTGGGGAACCCCCACAGTAAGGGGATGGGAGGGGGAGGAGGAGCCTGCAAAAGAGACTGAGAATGAATGACCAGAGAGATAAGAGGAGAACCAGGAGAGGACGGAGTCTGTGAAGCCAAGGTCAGATAGCGTGTTGAGGAGAAGGCGGAGGTCCACAGTGTCAAAGGCAGCTGAGAGGTCGAGGAGGATTAGAACAGAGTATGAGCCATTGGATTTGGCAAGAAGGAGGTCATTGGTGACCTTTGAGAGGGCAGTTTCCGTGGAATGTAGGGGACGGAAGCCAGACTGGAGGGGGTCTAGGAGAGAGTTGTTGTTGAGGAATTCTAGGCAGCGCGTGTAGACAACTCGTTCAAGGAGTTTCCCTCTCTGTCTAGTTCTATCCCCCCACCCCGCCTAGGGCTGTCACCCCCCACCCCGCCTAGGGCTGTCACCCCCACCCTGCCTAGGGCTGTCACCCCCACCCCGCCTAGGGCTGTCGCCCCCCGCCCAGCCTAGTGCTATCCCCCTCTCCGTCTAGTGCTATCCCCCTCTCCGTCTAGTGCTATCCCCCTGGCGCCCCTAGGGCTGTCACCCCCCCCCCCGCCTGCCTAGGACTGTCGGCCCCCCACCCCACCTAGGGCTGTCGGCCTCCCGCCCCGCCTTGGGCTGTCGGCCACCCGCTCCCTCTAGGGATGTCGCCCCCACCCCTCTTGGCCCTGCCTAGTGCTATCCCACACGCTTCGCCTAGTGCTATCCCCCCACTCCGCCTAGTGCTTTCCCACAGCTCCGTCTACTGCTATCCCCCCGCCCCGCCTTGGGCTGTCGCCTTCTGCTCCATCTAGTGTTATCCATCCACTCCGCTAGTGTTAACCCACGCTCCGTCTAGTGCTATCACCCCCACCCCGAATGGGGCTGTCGCCCCCCCCACCCCGCCTAGTGCTATCCCCCCCCCCTCCATCTAGTGCTATCCCTCCGGCCCCCCTAGGGCTGTCACCCCCCTCCCCACCTAGGGCTGTCACCCCCGGCCCCCCCTAGGGCTGTCGGTCCCCCACCCCGCCTAGGGCTGCCCCTCCTAGGGCTGTCATCCCCCTGTCCCACATAGGGCTGTTGGCCTCGTGCCCCGCCTTGGGCTGTCGGCAACCCACCCCCTCTATGTCTGTCGCCCCCCGCCCCACCTAGTGCTATCCCACCCGCTTCGCCTAGTGCTATCCCCCCACTCCGCCTAGTTCTTTCCCACTGCTCCATCTACTGCTATCCCCCCGCCCCGCCTTGGGCTGTCGCCCCCCTCCATGCCTTGGTCTGTCGCCCCCACCCCCCCCGTCTACTGCTATCCCCCCGCTCCGTCTAGTGCTATTCCCTCGCTCCACCTAGGGCTGTCGCCCCCTACTCCATCTATTGTTAAACTTCCACTCCGCCAGTGTTAACCCCCACTCCGCCTAGTGCTATCACCCCCAACCCCGAATGGGGCTGTTGCCCCCCGCCCCACCTAGTGCTATCCCCCCTCTCCGTCTAGTGCTATACCCCCACCCCGCCTAGGGCTGTCACCCCCCGCCCCGCCTAGGGCTGTCATCCCCTGCCCAGCCTAGGGTTGTCGGCCCCCTGGCCCGCCTAGGGCTATCACACCCCACCCCGCCTACGGCTGTCGCACCCCCCCCCGCCCTACATAGGGCTGTCGCCTCCTGCTCCATCTAATTTTATCCCCCCGCTCCACCTAGTTCTGTCACCCCCCCCCGCCTCTCCTAGTTCTGTCGCCCCCCCCGCCTCGCTTACTGCTATCCCCGCTGCTCTGCCTAGTACTTTTCCCCTGCTCTGTCTACTGCTATCCCCCTGCCCCCCCTTGGGCTGTCACCCCCCCCACTCCACCCAGTGCTGTCCTCCTCTCCACCTAGTGCTATCCCCCCGCTCCATCTAGTGTTATCCCCCTGCTCCGCCTAGGGCTGTTGCCCCCACACTCCGCCTAGGGCTGTCACACCCTGCCTTGCCTAGTGCTGTCTCCCCATTCTTCCTTGTGGTATCCCCCCCACCTAGTGCTATCCCCCCTGCTTAGTGCTGTCCCTCCCCGGCTCTAGCTAGGGCTGTCGCCCCCTGCCCCGCCTAGGGCTGTCGCCCCCTGCCCCGCCTAGGGCTGTTGCCCACTGCCCCGCCTAGGGTTGTCTTGCCCACCACGCTCCCTAGGGCTGTCAACCCCCAGCCCCGACTAGTGCTATCCCCCCGCTCTGCCTAGTGCTATCCCCCCGCTCTGCCTAGTGCTATCCCCCCACTCTGCCTAGTGCTATCCCCCCGCTCCGTGTAGTGCTATCCCCTAACTCCGACTAGGGTTGTCGCCCCCCACCCCGACTTGGGTTGTCGCCTCCTCGCTCCGTCTAGTGCTATCCCCTCCTGCTTTATCTAGTGCTATTCCCCGCACTGCCTAGGGCTGTCGCTCCCCCACTCTGTCTAGTGCTACCCTCCCGCTCCGTCTAGTGTTATCCCCCCCCGCCCCGCCTAGGGCTGCTGCCCCCCCACCCCGCCTAGAGCTGTCGCCCCCTGCCTAGTGCTGTCACCCCCCGCCTGGCCTGGGGCTGTTGCCCCCCCGCCCCGCCCTGCATAGGGCTGTTGCCCCACGCTCCAGCTAGTGTTATCCCCCCGCTCTGCCTGGGGCTGTCGCCCCCCCACCCCACCTAGGGCTGTCGGCCCCCGCCTCTCCTAGTTCTGTCGCCCCACCTGCCTCGCCTAGTGCTATCCCCGCCACTCTGCCTATTGCTATCCCCGCCACTCTGCCTATTGCTATCCCCGCCGTTCTGCCGAGTGCTATGCCCCCACTCTGCCGAGTGCTATCCCCCCGCCCTGCCTAGGGCTGATCCCCGCTCACCCCGCCCAGGGCTGTCACCCCCCCGCTCCACCTAGTGCTGTCCTCCTCTCCACCTAGTGCTATCCCCCTGCTCCATCTAGTGTTAACCCCCTGCTCCGCCTAGGGCTGTTGCCCCCACACCCCGCCTAGGGCTGACACACCCCGCCTCGCCTAGGGCTGTCACCCCCACACCCTGCCTAGGGCTATCACACCCCGCCTCGCCTAGTGCTATCCATCCGCTCTGCCTAGTGATTTCCCCCCGCTCCGACTAGTGCTGTCCCCCCACTCCTCCTAGTGCTATCCCCCCGCTCCGACTAGTGCTATCCCCTGGCTCCGACTAGTGCTATCCCCCAGCTCTGTCTATTGCTATCCTCCCGCTCCGCCTAGGACTGTCAGACTGCCGCCGCGCCTTCCCCCCTTCTCGCCCCCCGCCTCTGGGGTTCTGTGGTCGGGGCTCCGCCGTCTTTCCCGTCTTTCCCTTTTCCTTCTCTTCCCACCCACCCTTCTTTCTTTTCCCTTCGGGGGGGGGAGAGAGAGGGGTGGGGTAGGTGGGGGTGGGGTGGGGTGGGGAGATACGGTGGGCGGCGGTCCCCCCCCCCCCCCCACTCCCCGGTCGGTGTGCCGGGTCACGTCTGGCAGGGGGATGGGCCGCCCCGCCCCCGGCGCGACGTTTTCCTTTCTGTTGTCCTGAACCGGGGCGGACTGTCCTCAGTGCGCCCCGACCGCGTCGCGCCGCTGGGTTTTCTCCAACGGGGGGCTTCAGTCGCCACGTTCTTCTCTCTTTCCTTCCCCACCCCCCTTCTCTTCCCCTCGCTCCACGCGTTGGGAGGGTCGTGGCGGCGTCGGGGCAAGGGAGAGGGAAACCAGAAAAGATGGTCACCTCGCCCCCTCCTACCTCACCTCCCTTCTCTCCTTCTACAGCCCACCCCGTACCCTCCGCTCCCCTGCCGCTAATCTCCTCACCGTACCTTGTTCTCGCCTGTCCTGCCATCGACCCCCAGCCCACGGTCCTGGAATGCCCTCCCTCTGCCCAACCGCCAAAGCTAGCTCTCTTCCTCCCTTCAAGGCCCTACTGAGAGCTCACCTCCTCCGGAGGCCTTCCCAGACTGAGCCCCTTCCTTCCTCTCCCCCTCGTCCCCCTCTCCATCCCCCCCATCTTACCTCCTTCCCTTCCCCACAGCACCTGTATATGTGTATATATGTTTGTACATATTTATTACTCCATTTATTTATTTATTTTACTTGTACATATCTATTCTATTTATTTTATTTTGTTAGTGTGTTTGGTTTTGTTCTCTGTCTCCCCCTTTTAGACTGTGAGCCCACTGTTGGGTAGGGACTGTCTCTATGTGTTGCCACCTTGTACTTCCCAAGCACTTAGTACAGTGCTCTGCACACAGTAAGCGCTCAATAAATACGATTGATTGATTGACTGTCGCCCCCTGCCCCGATTGGGTTGTTACCCCCCCCCCGCTCCATCTAGTGCTATCCCTCTTCTCTGCCTAGTGCTATTCCTCCCCCCGCCTAGTGCTGTCCCCCCCAACTCCCGCTCCATCTAGTGCTGTCCCCCAGCTCCACCTAGTGCTTTCCCACTGCTCTGTCTACTGCTATCCCCCCGCCCCGCCTTGGGCTGTCGCCCCCCCCCCCACCCGCCTAGAACTGTCGCCCCCCCCCACTCTGTCTACTGCTATCTCCCCGCTCCGTCTAGTGCTATTCCCTTGCTCCACCTAGGGCTGTCGCCCCCCCACCCCACCTAGGGCTGTTGCCCCCTGCTCCATCTAGTATTATTCTTCCACTCCGTCTAGTTTTATCCCCCCGCTTCACCTAGGGCTGTCACCCCCCGACCCCGAATGGGGCTGTCGCCCCCTGCCTCGCCTTGTGCTGCTGGCCACCCGCCCCACCTAGGGCTGTCGCCACCCCCCCCAGCCCCGCCTAGTGCTATCCCACCTGCTTCACCTAGTGCTATCCCCACCCTCCGCCTACTGCTTTCCCACTGCTCCATCTACTGCTATCCCCCCGCCCCTCCTTGGGCTGATGCCCCCCCACACACACCCTTGTCTACTGCTATCCGCCCGCTCCATCTAGTGCTATTCCCTCACTCCACCTAGGGCTGTCGCCCCCCACCCCGGCTAGGGCTGTTGCCCCCTGCTCTGTCTAGTGTTATCCTTCTACTCCGTCGAGTGTTATCCCCCCCGTTCCGCCTAGTGCTGTCAACCCCCCCACCCCGCATTGGGCTGTCGTCCCCCGTCCCGCCTAGGGGTGTCACCCCCGCCCCACTTAGTGTTATCCCCCCACTCCATCAAGTGCTATCCCCCTGACCCCACTAGGGCTGTCTCCCCCAGCCCTGCCTAGGGCTGTCGCCCTCCCGCCCCCCGCCCTGGTTAGTGCTATCCCCCTGACCCCCCTAGGGCTGTAGCCCCCCACCCTGCCTAGGACTGTCGCCCCCTCTCCCCACCCCGCCTAGTGCTATCCCCCCTGCTCTTCTTAGTGCTATCCCCCCCACTCTGCCTAGTGCTATCCCACCCCTCTGCCTAGTGCTATCCGCCCCCCCCCCCCCCCGCCTAGTGCTATCCCCCTGCTCTGTCTACTGCTATCCCCCCGCCCCACCTTGGGCCGTTGCCCCCCGTCCCGCCTAGGGCTGTCGCCCCCGCCCCGCTCCATCTACTGCTATCCCCCTGATCCGTCTAGTGCAGTCCCCTCGCCCAGCCTAGGGCTGTCGCCCCCCCAGCTCCTTCTAGTGTTATCCTCCCACTTCGTCTAGTGTTATCCCCCCTGATCCGCCTAGTGCTGTCACTCCCCTCCCGCTCCACCTACAGCTGTCACCCCCCTGCCCTGCCTAGGGCTGTTGCCCCCCCCCCCCCGCCCCGCCTAGGGCTGTTGCGCCCCGCCCCCCCTCCAGGGCTGTCTCCCCCAGCCCCGCCTGGTGCTATCCCCCCCCTGCTCTGCCCAGTGCTATCCCCCCCTGCTCTGCCCAGTGCTATCCCCCCCTGCTCTGCCCAGTGCTATCCTCCCCTGCTCTGCCCAGTGCTATCCCCCCCCGTTCTGCCCAGTGCTATCCCCCCCTGCTCTGCCCAGTGATATCCCCCCCTGCTCTGCCCAGTGCTATCTCCCCAACTCTGCCCAGTGCTATCTCCCCAACTCTGCCCAGTGCTATCTCCTCCGCTCTGCCTAGTGCTATCCCCCCCTGCTCTGCCTAGTGCTATACCCCATGCTCTGCAGAGTGCTATGCTCCCCGCCTAGTGCTATCTCCCCCGGCCTAGTGCTATAGCCCCTGCTCTGCCTAGTCCTTTCCCCCTGTTCCGCCTCGTGCTGTCCCCCTGTTCCGCCTAGTGCTATCCCCCTGCTCCGTCTAGTGCTATTATCATGCTCCACCTAATGCTACCCCACCATGTTCTGCCCAGTGCTATCTCCCCCGCTCTGCCTAGTGCTATCCCCCACTGCTCTGCCTACTGCTATCCCCCCCCCGGCTCTGCCTAGTGCTGTCCACCCAGCTCCGCCTAGTGCTATCGCCCCACCCCGCCTAGGGCTGTCGGCCCCCCGCCCCGCCTAGGGCTGTCGGCCCCCCCACTCTGCCTAGTCCTATCCCCCCCACTCTGCCTAGTGCTGTCGACCCCATCCCACCTAGTGTTGCCTCCCCCAACCCCGCCAGGGGCTGTCGCCCCCCCTGCCCTGCCTAGGGCTGTCGGCCCCCCGCCCCGCCTAGGGCTGTCGGCCCCCCCACTCTGCCTAGTCCTATCCCCCCCACTCTGCCTAGTACTGTCGACCCCATCCCACCTAGTGTTGCCTCCCCCAACCCCGCCAGGGGCTGTCGCCCCCCCTGCCCCGCCAGGGGCTGTCGCCCCCCCTGCCCCGCCAGGGGCTGTCGCCCCCCTGCCCCGTCTGGGGCAGTCCCCACCCCCCACCCGGCCTGGGGCTGTCACCGCCCCCCACCCCCGCCGCCTACTGCTATCCCCCTGCTCCACCTAGTGCTATTCCCTTGCTCCACCTAGGGCTGTCACCCCCTGCCCCGCCTAGGGCTGTTGCCCCCAGCTTCGTCTAGTGCTATCCCCAGGCTCCGCTTACTGCTTTCCCACTGCTCCGTCTACTGCTATCCCCCCGCCCCACCTTGGGCTGTCACCCCCCTCCTCACATAGGGCTGTCGCCCCCCCCCTCCGCCTACTGCTATCCCCCTGCTCCACCTAGTGCTATTCCCTTGCTCCACCTAAGGCTGTCGCCCCCCGCCCCGCCTTGGGCTGTTGCACCCTGCTCCTTCTAGTGTTATCCTTCCACTCCCCTAGTGTTAACCCCCGCTGTGCCTAGGGCTGTCGACCCCATCCCACCTAGTGTTGTCTCTCACAACCCCGCCTGGGGCTGTCGCCACCCCCGCCCCGCCTGGGGCTGTCGCCCCCCCCCCCCCACATCGCCCCACCTGGGGCTGTCGCCCCCACCGCCCCGCCTGGGGCTGTCGCCCCCCCCGCCACCCCGCCTGGGGCTGTCGCCCCCTGCTCCGTCTAGTGTTATCTTCCACTCCCCTAGTTTTAACCCCCTCTCTGCCCAGTGCTGTCACCCCCCACCCCGAATGGGGCTGTCTCCCCCCGCCCTGCATAGGGCTGTCTCCCCCCGCTCCGTCTAGTGCTGCCACCCCCCACCCCACCTAGGGCTGTCGGCCCCCCACGCCGCCTAGGGCTGTAGACCCCGCCGCCACCCTGCCTAGTGCTATCCCCAGGCTCTGCCTAGTGCTTTCTCACTGCTCTGTCTACTGCTATCCCCCACTCCCCGCCTAGAGCTGTCGCCCCCCCACCTCCGTCTAATGCTATCCCCCCACTCCGTCTAATGTTATTCCCTCGCTCCACCTCAGGCTGTTTGCCCCCGCCCCGCCTAGGGCTGTTGCCCCCTGCTCCATCTAGTGTTATCCTTCCACTCCGTCTAGTTTTATCCCCCAGCTCCACCTAGTGCTGTCACCCCTCCACCCCACTTAGGGCTGTCACCCCCCGCCCCACCTAGGGTGTTGCCCCCCACCCCGCCCAGTGATATCCCCTCGCTCCGTCTCGTGTTATCCCCCTGACCCTCCTAGGGCTGTAGCCCCCTCGTCCTGCCTAGGGCTTTCGCCCCCCCGCCCCGCCTAGTGCTATCCACGCTGCTCTGCCTAGTGCTATCCCACCGCTCCGTCTAGTGCTATCCCCTGCTCTGTCTACTGCTATCCCCCCGCCCCACCTACAGCTGTCGCCCCCCTTCCTGCTCCATCTACTGCTATCCCCCGCTCCATCTAGTGCAATCCCCTCTCCCCGCCTAGGGCTGTTGCCCCCCCCCGCCCCCCCCCCCCGTCCAGCACAGGGCTGTCACCCCCCACTCCTTCTAGGGTTATCCTCCTGCTCTGTCAAGTGTTATCCCCCTCGCTCCACCTAGCGCTGTCACCCCCGCACCGCCTCGCCTGGGGCTGTCTCCACCCCCACCCCACCCCACCTAGGGCTGTCACGCCCCACCCCACCTACGGCTGTCTCTCCCAGCCCCACTTAGTGCTATCTCCCCCCGCCACCCCTGCTCTGCCTAGTGCTATCCCACCCTGCTCTGCCTAGTGCTATCCCCCCCTGCTCTGCCTAGTGCTATCCCCCCCGCTCTGCCTAGTGCTATCCCCCCCTGCTCTGCCTAGTGCTATCCCCCCCGCTCTGCCTAGTGCTATCCCCCCCCTACTCTGCCTAGTGCTATCCCCCCCTGCTCTGCCTAGTGCTATCCCCCCCTGCTCTGCCTAGTGCTATCCCCCCGCCCTGCCTAGTGCTATCCCCCTTGCTCTTCTTAGTGCTATCCCCCCCACTCTGCCTAGTGCTATCCCCCTGCTCTGTCTACTGCTATCCCCGCGCCCCACCTTGGGCCGTCGCCCCCGTCCCGCCTAGGGCTGTCGCCCCCGCCCCGCTCCATCTACTGCTATCCCCCTGATCCATCTAGTGCAGTCCCCTCGCCCAGCCTAGGCTTGTCGCCCCCCCCCAGCTCCTTCTAGTGTTATCCTCCCACTTCGTCTAGTGTTACCCCCCTGCTCCGCCTAGTTCTGTCACTCCCCCACCCTGCATGGGGCTGTCGCCCCCTCCCGCCCCACCTACGGCTGTCACCCCCCTGCCCTGCCTAGGGCTGTTGCGCCCTGCCCCCCTCCAGGGCTGTCTCCCCCAGCCCCGCCTAGTGCTATCCCCCCCCCCACCGCTCTGCCCAGTGCTATCACCCCCTGCTCTGCCCAGTACTATCCCCCCCTGGTCTGCCCAGTGCTATCCCCCCCTACTCTGCCCAGTGCTATCCCCCCCCGCTCTGCCCAGTGCTATCCCCCCTGCTCTGCCCAGTGCTATCCACCCCCCCTGCTCTGCCCAGTGCTATCCACCCCCCCCTGCTCTGCCCAGTGCTATCCCCCCCTGCTCTGCCTATTGCAATCCCCCCTGCTCTGCCCAGTGCTATCCCCCCCAGCTCTGCCCAGTGCTATCCCCCCCCCCGCTCTGCCCAGTGCTATCCCCCCCCGCTCTGCCAAGTGCTATCCCCCCCCGCTCTGCCCAGTGCTATCTCCCCAACTCTGCCCAGTGCTATCTCCCGCGCTCTGCCTAGTGCTATCCCCCTCTGCTCTGCCTAGTGCTATCCCCCTCTGCTCTGCCTAGTGCTATCCCCCTCTGCTCTGCCTAGTGCTATCCCCCCCTGCTCTGCCTAGTGCTATCCCCCCCTGCTCTGCCTAGTGCTATCCCCCATGCTCTGCAGAGTGCTATGCTCCCCGCCTAGTGCTATCTCCCCGAGCCTAATGCTATAGCCCCTGTTCCACCTCATGCTGTCCCCTTGTTCTGCCTCGTGCTGTCCCCCTGTTCCGCCTAGTGCTATCCCCCTGCTCCGTCTAGTGCTATCCCCATGCTCCGCCTAGTGCTACCCCACCATGTTCTGCCTAGTGCTATCTCCCCCTGCTCTGCCTAGTGCCATCCCCCACTGTTCTGCCTAGTGCTGTCCCCCAATGCTCTGCCTAGTGCTGTCCACCCAGCTCCGCCTAGTGCTATCCCCCCGCCCCGCCTAGGGCTGTCACCCCCCACCCCGCCTAGGGCTGTCGGCCCCCCGCCCCACCTAGGGCTGTCGGCCCCCCACCCCGCCTTGGCCTGTCGACCCCCCCCTCCCTGCCTAGTGCTATCCCACATGCTCCGCCTAGTGCTATTCCCCCCACTCTGCCTAGTGCTGTCGACCCCATCCCACCTAGTGTTGCCTCCCCTGACCCCGCTAGGTGCTGTCTCCCCCCCCCCCCCGCCCCGCCAGGGGCTGTCACCCCCCCCGCCCCACCAGGGGCTGTCGCCCCCCACTGCCCCGCCTGGGGCTGTCACCCCCCCCCCCGCCTACTGCTATCCCCCTGCTCCACCTAGTGTTATTCCCTTGCTCCACCTAGGGCTGTCGCCCCCCCGCCCCGCCTAGGGCTGTTGCCCCCTGCTCCTTCTAGTGTTATCCTTCCACTCCCCTAGTGTTAACCCCTGCTCTGCCTAGTGCTGTCGACCCCATCCCACCTAGGGTTGTCTCCCCCAACCCCGCCTGGGGCTGTCGCCCCCCCCCGCCCCCTGCCTGGGGCTGTCGCTCCCCTGCCCCGCCTTGGGCTGTCGCCCCCCCCCACCCCGCCTTGGGCTCTCACCCACCTCCCCGCATAGGGCTGTCGCCCCCACCTCTGCCTACTGTTATCCCCCTGCGCCACCTAGTGCTATTCCCTTGCTCCACCTAGGGCTGTCGCCCCCTGCCCCGACTAGGGCTGTTGCCCCCTGCTCCATCTAGTGTTATCCTTCCACTCCCCTAGTGTTAACCCTCGCTCCGCCTAGTGCTGTCACCCCTCAGCCCGAATGTGGCTGTGTCCCCCCGCCCCGCCTAGGGCTGTCTCCCCCCACCCCGCCTAGGGCTGTCTCCCCCCACCCCGCCTAGGGCTGTCTCCCCCCGCCCCGCCTAGGGCTGTCAGACCTCCGCCCCGCCTAGGGCTGTCGACCCCCCCTCGCCCCACCTTGGGCTGTCGACCCCCCCTCGCCCCGCCTTGGGCTGTCGACCCCACCCCACCCCGCCTTGGGCTGTCGACCCCACCCCGCCCCGCCTTGGGTTGTCGACCCTCCCGCCCCACCTTGGGCTGTCGACCCCCCCCACCCTGCCTAGTGCTATCCCCCGGCTCTGCCTAGTGGTTTCCCACTGCTCTGTCTTCTGCTATCCCCCCCCACCCCGCCTTGGGCTGTCACCCCCACCGCCCTGCCTTGGGCTGTCACCCTCCCCACATAGGGCTGTCACGTCCCCCCTCCGCCTACTGCTATCCCCCTGCTCCTCCTAGTGCTATTCCCTTGCTCCACCTAGGGCTGTCGCCCCCCCCGCCCCGCCTAGGGCTATTGCCCCCTGCTCCGTCTAGTGTTATTTTCCACTCCCCTAGTTTTAACCCCCGCTCTGCCTAGTGCTGTCACCCCCCACCCCGAATGGGGCTGTCTCCCCCCGCTCCGTCTAGTGCTGCCACCCCCCGCCCCACCTAGGGCTGTCAGCCCCCCACCCCGCCTAGGGCTGTAGACCCCGCCGCCACCCTGCCTAGTGCTATCCCCAGGCTCTGCCTAGTGCTTTCTCACTGCTCTGTCTACTGCTATCCCCCCCCGCCTAGAGCTGTCGCCCCCCCACCTCCATCTAATGCTATCCCCCCACTCCGTCTAATGTTATTCCCTCGCTCCACCTCAGGCTGTTGCCCCCCGCCCCGCCTAGGGCTGTTGCCCCCTGCTCCATCTAGTGTTATCCTTCCACTCCGTCTAGTTTTATCCCCCAGCTCCACCTAGTGCTGTCACCCCCCCCACCCTGCCTAGGGCTGTCACCCCCCACCCCACCTAGGGTGTTGCCCCCCACCCCGCCCAGTGATATCCCCTCGCTCCGTCTCGTGTTATCCCCCTGACCCTCCTAGGGCTGTAGCCCCCTCGTCCTGCCTAGGGCTTTCGCCCCCCCGCCCCGCCTAGTGCTATCCACACTGCTCTGCCTAGTGCTATCCCACCGCTCCGCCTAGTGCTATCCCCCGCTCTGTCTACTGCTATCCCCCCGCCCCAACTACGGCTGTCGCCCCCCTTCCTGCTCCATCTACTGCTATCCCCCGCTCCATCTAGTGCAATCCCCTCTCCCCGCCTAGGGCTGTCGCCCCCTCCCCCAGCCCGGCCTAGGGCTGTCACCCCCCTGCTCCTTCTAGGGTTATCCTCCCGCTCTGTCAAGTGTTATCCCCTCGCTCCACCTAGTGCTGTCACCCCCCCCACCGCAAGGGGCTGTCTCCCCGCACCACCTTGCCTGGGGCTGTCGCCCCCCCCCCCCCCCGCCCCAGGTAGGGCTGTCACGCCCCACCCCACCTACGGCTGTCTCTCCCAGCCCCACTTAGTGCTATCTCCCCCCACCCCCCGCTCTGCCTAGTGCTATCCCCACTCCCGGCTCTGCCTAGTGCTATCCCCCACTACTCTGCCTAGTGTTATCCTCTCCTGCTCTGCCTAGTGCTATCCTCTCCTGCTCTGCCTAGTGCTATCCGCCCCTGCTCTGCCTAGTGCTATCCACCCCTGCTCTGCCTAGTGCTATCCCCCCTGCTCTCCCTAGTGCTATCCCCCTCTGCTCTGCCTAGTGCTATCCCCCGCGTAGTCTGCCTAGTGCTATCCCCCCCTGCTCTGCCTAGTGCTATCCCCCACTGCTCTCCCTAGTGTTATCCCCCCCAGATCTGCCTAGTGCTATCCCCCCCCGATCTGCCTAGTGCTATCCCCCTCGCTCTGCCTAGTGCTATCCCCCCGCTCTGCCTAGTGCTATCCCCGCCCTGCTCTGCCTAGTGCTATCCCCCGCCCTGCTCTGCCTAGTGCTATCCCCCGCCCTGCTCTGCCTAGTGCTATCCCCCGCCCTGCTCTGCCTAGTGCTATCCCCCCCAGCTCTGCCTAGTGCTATCCCCCTCACTCTGCCTAGTGCTATCCCCCTCGCTCTGCCTAGTGCTATCCCCCCTGCTCTGCCTAGTGCTATCCCCGCCCTGCTCTGCCTAGTGCTATCCCCCGCCCTGCTCTGCCTAGTGCTGTCCCCCGCCCTGCTCTGCCTAGTGCTGTCCCCCGCCCTGCTCTGCCTAGTGCTATCCCCCGCCCTGCTCTGCCTAGTGCTATCCCCCCCTGCTCTGCCTAGTGCTATCCCCCCCTGCTCTGCCTAGTGCTATCCCCCCCTGCTCTGCCTAGTGCTATCCCCCCCCTGCTCTGCCTAGTGCTACCCCCCCCGCTCTGCCTAGTGCTATCCCCCCCCGCTCTGCCTAGTGTTATCCCCCCCTGCTCTGCCTAGTGTTATCCCCCCCTGCTCTGCCTAGTGTTATCCCCCCCCGCTCTGCCTAGTGCTATCCCCCCCTGCTCTGCCTAGTGCTATCCCCCCCCCCCGCTCTGCCTAGTGCTACCCCCCCGCTCTGCCTAGTGCTATCCCCCCCCGCTCTGCCTAGTGTTATCCCCCCCTGCTCTGCCTAGTGTTATCCCCCCCCGCTCTGCCTAGTGTTATCCCCCCCCGCTCTGCCTAGTGTTATCCCCCCCCGCTCTGCCTAGTGCTATCCCCCCCCGCTCTGCCTAGTGCTATCCCCCCCCGCTCTGCCTAGTGCTATCCCCCCCCGCTCTGCCTAGTGCTATCCCCCCCCGCTCTGCCTAGTGTTATCCCCCCTGCTCTGCCTAGTGTTATCCCCCCCTGCTCTGCCTAGTGTTATCCCCCCCTGCTCTGCCTAGTGTTATCCCCCCCTGCTCTGCCTAGTGCTATCCCCCCCTGCTCTGCCTAGTGCTATCCCCCCCTGCTCTTCCTAGTGCTATCCCCCCCTGCTCTGCCTAGTGTTATCCCCCCCTGCTCTGCCTAGTGTTATCCCCCCCTGCTCTGCCTAGTGCTATCCCCCCCTGCTCTGCCTAGTGCTATCCCCCCCTGCTCTTCCTAGTGCTATCCCCCCCTGCTCTGCCTAGTGCTATCCCCCCCTGCTCTGCCTAGTGCTATACCCCCTGCTCTGCCTAGTGCTATCCCCCCCTGCTCTGCCTAGTGCTATCCCCCTCTGCTCTGCCTAGTGCTATCCCCCCTGCTCTGCCTAGTGCTATCCCCCCTGCTCTGCCTAGTGCTATCCCCCCTGCTCTGCCTAGTGCTATCCTCTCCGATCTGCCTAGTGCTGTCGACCCCATCCCACCTAGTGTTGTCTCCCCCTGCCCCACCAGGGGCTGTCGCCCCCCCCCGCCCCGCCTGGGTCTGTCGCCCCCCCCCCAGCCCCACCTGGGTCTGTCGCCCCCCCCCCCCCCGCCCCACCTGGGGCTGTCACCCCCCCGCATAGTGCTGTCACCCCTCCTCCGCCTACTGCTATCCCCCTGCTCCACCTAGTGCTATTCCCTTGCTCAACCTAGGGCTGTCGCCCCCCTGCCCAGCCTAGGGCTGTTGCTCCCCGCTCCATCTAGTGCTATCCCCGCACTCCGCTTACTGCTTTCCCACTGCTCCGTCTACTGCTATCCCCCCGCCCCACCTTGGGCTGTCACACCCCTCCCCGCATAGGGCTGTCACCCCCCGCCCCCCCCCACTTCGCCTACTGCTATCCCCCTGCTCCACCTAGTGCTATTCCCTTGCTCCACCTAGGGCTGTCGCCCCCCGCCCTGCCTAGGGCTGTTGCCCCCTGCTCCTTCTAGTGTTATCCTTCCACTCCCCTAGTGTTAACCCCTGGTCTGCCTAGTGCTGTCGACCCCATCCCACCTAGTCTTATCTCCCCAACCCCGCCAGGGGCTGTCACCCCCCCCTGCCCCGCCAGGGTCTGTCGCCCCCCCCTGCCCCGCCAGGGGCTGTCGCCCCCCCCCCGCCCCGCCAGGGGCTGTGGCCCCCCACCGCCCCGCCAGTGACTGTCGCCCCCCCCACCCCGCCTGGGGCTGTCGCCCCCCCCCCCCCGCCTGGGGCTGTCGCCCCCCCCCCGCCCCGCCTTGGGCTGTTGCCCCCCCCCCCCCCCCGCCTACTGTTATCCCCCTACTCCACCTAGTGCTATTCCCTTGCTCCACCTAGGGCTGTTGCCCCCTGCTCCGTCTAGTGTTATCTTTCCACTCCCCTAGTGTTAACCCTCGCTCCGCCTAGCGCTGTCACCCCCCACCCCGAATGGGGCTGTCTCCCCCTGCCCCGCCTAGGGCTGTCGGCCCCCCGCCCCGCCTAGGGCTGTCGGCCCCCCCCCGCCCCGCCTAGGGCTGTCGGCCCCCCGCCCCGCCTAGGGCTGTCGGCCCCCCGCCCCGCCTAGGGCTGTCGGCCCCCCGCCCCGCCTAGGGCTGTTGGCTCCCCGCCCTTCCTTGGGCTGTCGACACCCCCCCCCGCCCCACCTTGGGCTGTCGACCCCCCCTGCCCTGCCTAGTGCTATCCCCCGGCTCTGCCTAGTGCTTTCCCACTGCTCTGTCTTCTGCTATCCCCCGCCCCCCGCAGCCTTGGGCTGTCACCCCCCCCCCCCACCTTGGGCTGTCACCCCCCCTACCTTGGGCTGTAACCGCCGCCCCCCCCCCCCGCCTACTGCTATCCCCCTGCTCCACTTAGTGCTATTCACTTGCTTCACCTAGGGCTGTCGCCCCCCGCCCCGACTAGGGCTGTCTCCCTCTGCCCCGACTAGGGCTGTCTCCCTCTGCCCCGCCTAGGGCTGTCTCCCCCCTTCCCGCCTAGGGCTGTCTCCCCCCGCCCCGCCTTGGGCTGTCGACCCCCCCACCCTGCCTTGGGCCATCGACCCCCCCCGCCCCGCCTTCGGCCATCGACCCCCCCCCGCCCTGCCTTGGGCCGTCGACCCCCCCCCCCCCGCCCCGCCTTGGGTCATCGACACCCCGCCCCGCCTTGGGCTGTTGACTCCACCCCCCCCCGCCTAGTGCTATCCCCTGGCTCCGCCTAGTGCTTTCCCACTGCTCTGTCTTCTGCTATCCCCCCCACCCCGCCTTGGGCTGTCACCCCCCCCCCCCCGCATAGGGCTGTCACCCCCCCCTCCGCCTACTGCTATCCCCCTGCTCCACCTAGTGCTATTCCCTTGCTCCACCTAGGGCTGTCGCCCCCTGCCCCGCCTAGAGCTGTTGCCCCCTGCTCCATCTAGTGTTATCTTCCACTCCCCTGGTGTTAACCCCCGCCCTGCCTAGGGCTGTCTCCCCCCCGCTCCGTCTAGTGCTGCCACCCCCCACCCCACCTAGGGCTGTCGGCCCCCAGCCCCGAATAGGGCTGTCGACCCCCCACCAACCCTGCCTAGTGATATCCCCCGGCTCTGCCTAGTGCTTTCTCACTGCTCTGTCTACTGCTATCCCCCCCTCCCCGCCTAGAGCTGTCGCCCCCCCTCTCCGTCTACTGCTATCCCCCTACTCCGTCTAGTGTTATTCCCTTGCTCCACCTCAGGCTGTTACCCCCGCCCTGCCTAGAGCTGTTGCCACCTGCTCCATCTAGTGTTATCCTTCCACTCCATCTAGTTTTATCCCCCAGCTCCACCAAGTGCTGTCACCCCTCCACCCCGCCTAGAGCTGTCACCCCCCGACCCACCTAGGGTGTTGCCCCCCACCCCGCCTAGTGATATCCCCTCGCTCCATCTCATGTTATCCCCCTGACCCACCTAGGGCTGTAGCCCCCTCATCCTGCCTAGGGCTTTCGCCCCCCCATCCCGCCTAGTTCTATCCACCCTACTCTGCCCAGTGTTATCCCGCCGCTCCACCTAGTGCTATCCCCCTGCTCTGTCTACTGCTATCCCCCCCACCCCACCTACGGCTGTCGCCCCCCCTTCCTGCTCCATCTACTGCTATCCCCTGCTCCATCTAGTGCAATTCCCTCGTCCCGCCTAGGGCTGTCGCCCCCACCCGGCCTAGGGCTGTCACCCCCCCGCTCCTTCTAGTGCTATCCTCCGGCTCTGTCAAGTGTTATCCCCTCGCTCCACCTAGTGCTGTCACCCCCCCCACCGCAAGGGGTTGTCTCCCCCCCACCGCCTCACCTGGGGCTGTCGCCCCTGCTGCCCCACCTAGGGCTGTCACGCCCCGCCCCACTTACGGCTGTCTCCCCCAGCCCCGCCTAGTGCTATCTCCCCCCACCCCCCGCTCTGCCTAGTGCTATCCCCCCTGCTCTGCCTAGTGCTATCCCCCTGCTCTGCCTAGTGCTATCCCCCCTGCTCTGCCTAGTGCTATCCCCCCTGCTCTGCCTAGTGCTATCCCCCCTGCTCTGCCTAGTGCTATCCCCCCCTGCTCTGCCTAGTGCTATCCCCCCCAGCTCTGCCTAGTGATATCCCCCCCCTGCTCTGCCTAGTGCTATTCCCCTCTGCTCTTCCTAGTGCTATCCCCCCTGCTCTGCCTCGTGCTATCCCCTCTGATCTGCCTAGTGATGTCGACCCCATCCCACCTAGTGTTGTCTCCCCCTGCCCCGCCAGGGGCTGTCACCCCACCTGCCCCACCAGGGGCTGTCAGCCCCCCCCCACCCCGCCAGGCGCTGTCGCCCCCCCCGCCCCGCCTGGGTCTGTCGCCCCCCCCGCCCCGCCTGGGTCTGTCGCCCCCCCCGCCCCACCTGGGGCTGTCACCCCCCCCGCATAGTGCTGTCACCCCTCCTCCGCCTACTGCTATCCCCCTGTTCCACCTAGTGCTATTCCCTTGCTCAACCTAGGGCTGTCACCCCACCGCCCAGCCTAGGGCTGTTGCTCCCCGCTCCATCTAGTGCTATCCCCGCATTCCGCTTACTGCTTTCCCACTGCTCCGTCTACTGCTATCCCCCCGCCCCACCTTGGGCTGTCACACCCCTCCCCGCATAGGGCTGTCACCCCCCACACACACACCTACTGCTATCCCCCTGCTCCACCTAGTGCTCTTCCCTTGCTCCACCTAGGGCTGTCGCCCCCCGCCCTGCCTAGGGCTGTTGCCCCCTGATCCTTCTAGTGTTATCCTTCCACTCCCTTAGTGTTAACCCCTGGTCTGCCTAGTGCTGTCGACCCCATCCCACCTAGTGTCGCCCCCCCTGCCCCGCCAGGGGCTGTCACCCCCACTGCCCTGCCAGGGGCTGTCGCCCCCACTGCCCCGCCAGGGGCTGTCGCCCCCCCACGCCCCGCCAGGGGTTGTCGCCCCCCCCCCCGCGCCCCTCCTGGGGCTGTCTCCCCCCCCCGCCACGCCTGGGGCTGTCGCCCCCCCCCACCCCGCCTGGGGCTGTCGCCCCCCCCCCACCCCGCCTTGGGCTGTCACCCCCCCCCCGCCTACTGTTATCCCCCTGCTCCACCTAGTGCTATTCCCTTGCTCCACCTAGGGCTGTTGCCCCCTGCTCCGTCTAGTGTTATCCTTCCACTCCCCTAGTGTTAACCCTCGCTCCGCCTAGTGCTGTCACCCCCCACCCCGAATGGGGCTGTCGGCCCCCCGCCCCGCCTAGGGCTGTCGGCCCCCCGCCCCGCCTAGGGCTGTCGGCCCCCCGCCCCGCTTAGGGCTGTCGGTCCCCCGCCCTGCCTTGGGCCATTGACCCCCACCCCCACCCCACCTTGGGCTGTCGACCCCCCTGCCCTGCCTAATGCTATCCCCCAGCTCTGCCTAGTGCTTTCCCACTGCTCTGTCTTCTGCTATCCGCCCCCCGCAGCCTTGAGCTGTCACCCCTCCTCCACCTTGGGCTGTCACCCCCCCCCCCCCGCCTACTGCTATCCCCCTTCTCCACCTAGTGCTATTCCCTTGCTCCACCTAGGGCTGTCGCCCCCCGCCCCGACTAGGGCTGTCTCCCCACTCCCCGCCAAGGGCTGTCTCCCCCCTCCCCGCCTACGGCTGCCTCCCCCCGCCCCGCCTTGGGCCATCGACCCCCCCGCCCCGCCTTGGGCCATCGACCCCCCCCCGCCCCGCCTTGGGCCGTCGACCCCCCCCCCGCCCCGCCTTGGGCCATCGACACCCCGCCCTGTCTTGGGCTGTCGACCCCCCACCCCCCGCCTAGTGCTATCCCCCAGCTCCGCCTAGTGCTTTCCCACTGCTCTGTCTTCTGCTATCCCCCCCGCCCCGCCTTGGGCTGTCACCCCCATCCCCACATAGGGCTGTCACCCCCCCTCCGCCTACTGCTATCCCCCTGCTCCACCTAGTGCTATTCCCTTGCTCCACCTAGGGCTGTCGCCCCCTGCCCCGCCTAGAGCTGTTGCCCCCTGCTCCATCTAGTGTTATCTTCCACTCCCCTGGTGTTAACCCCCGCCCTGCCTAGGGCTGTCTCCCCCCGCTCCGTCTAGTGCTGCCACCCCCCACCCCACCTAGGGCTGTCAGCCCCCAGCCCCAAATAGGGCTGTCGACCCCCCACCAACCCTGCCTAGTGATATCCCCCGGCTCTGCCTAGTGCTTTCTCACTGCTCTGTCTACTGCTATCCCCCCGTCCCCGCCTAGAGCTTCGCCCCCCCCCGTCTACTGCTATCCCCCTACTCCGTCTAGTGTTATTCCCTTGCTCCACCTTAGGCTGTTGCCCCCCGCCCTGCCTAGGGCTGTTGCCACCTGCTCCATCTAGTGTTATCCTTCCACTCCATCTAGTTTTATCCCCCAGCTCCACCAAGTGCTGTCACCCCTCCACCCCGCCTAGAGCTGTCACCCCCTGACCCACCTATGGTGTTGCCCCCCACCCCTCCTAGTGATATCCCCTTGCTCCGTCTCATGTTATCCCCCTGACCCGCCTAGGGCTGTAGCCCCCCCCATCCTGCCTAGGGCTTTCGCCCCCCCGTCCCGCCTAGTGCTATCCACACTACTCTGCCTAGTGTTATCCCACCGCTCCACCTAGTGCTATCCCCCTGCTCTGTCTACTGCTATCCCCCCACCCCACCTACGGCTGTCGCCCCCTCTTCCTGCTCCATCTACAGCTATCCCCTGCTCCATCTAGTGCAATCCCCTCGTCCCGCCTAGGGCTGTCGCCCCCACCCCCACTCCCCCGCCCGGCCTAGGGCTGTCAGCCCCCCGCTCCTTCTAGTGTTATCCTCCGGCTCTGTCAAGTGTTATCCCCTCAGTTCACCTAGTGCTGTCACCCCCCCCACCGCAAGGGGTTGTCTCCCCCCCCACCGCCTCGCCTGGGGCTGTCGCCCCCGCCGCCCCACCTAGGGCTGTCACGCCCCGCCCCACCTACGGCTGTCTCCCCCAGCCCCGCCTAGTGCTATCTCCCCCCCCGCCCCGCTCTGCCTAGTGCTATCCCCCCTGCTCTGCCTAGTGCTATCCCCCCTTCTCTGCCTAGTGCTATCCCCCCTGCTCTGCCTAGTGCTATCCCCCCTGCTCTGCCTAGTGCTATCCCCCCTTCTCTGCCTAGTGCTATCCCCCCTGCTCTGCCTAGTGCTATCCCCCCCTGCTCTGCCTAGTGCTATCCCCCCCTGCTCTGCCTAGTGCTATCCCCCCCGCTCTGCCTAGTGTTATCCCCCCCCGCTCTGCCTAGTGCTATCCCCCCCCGCTCTGCCTAGTGCTATCCCCCCCTCGCTCTGCCTAGTGCTATCCCCCCCCCCGGCTCTGCCTAGTGTTATCCCCCCCCTGCTCTGCCTAGTGTTATCCCCGCCCTGCTCTGCCTAGTGTTATCCCCGCCCTGCTCTGCCTAGTGCTATCCCTGCCCTGCTCTGCCTAGTGCTATCCCCCCCCGCTCTGCCTAGTGTTATCCCCCCCTGCTCTGCCTAGTGCTATCCCCGCCCTGCTCTGCCTAGTGCTATCCCCCCCTGCTCTGCCTAGTGCTATCCTCCGCTGCTCTGCCTAGTGCTATCCCCCGCTGCTCTGCCTAGTGCTATCCCCCGCTGCTCTGCCTAGTGCTATCCCCCGCTGCCCTGCCTAGTGCTATCCCCCTCTGCTCTGCCTAGTGCTATCCCCCGCTGCTCTGTCTAGTGCTATCCCCCCGCTCTGCCGAGTGCTATGCTTCCCACCTAGTGCTATCTCCCCACCCAGTGCTATACGCCCCGCTCTGCCTAGTGCTGTCCCCCCCGTTCCGCTTAGTGCTATCCCCCCACTCCGCGTAGTGCTGTGCCCTCGCTCCATCTAGTGCTATTCCCCTGCTCTGCCTAGTGCTATCCCTCCATGCTCTGGCTAGTGCTGTCCCCCCAGCTCTGCCTAGTGCTGTCCCCCCAGCTCTGCCTAGTGCTGTCCCCCCAGCTCTGCCTAGTGCTGTCCCCCCAGCTCTGCCTAGTGCTGTTCCCCCAGCTCCTCCTAGTGCTATTCCACTCTGCTCTGCCTAGTGCTGTCGACCCCCGCCCTGCCTAGTGTTTGTCATCCCCCACCCCGCCCAGGGCTGTCGCCCCCCGCCCCCCCAACATGCTCTGCCTAGCGCTATCCCTCCCACTCCATCTAGTGCTATCCCCTCGCTCCGCCTAGGGCTTTCCCACAGCTCTGTCTACTGCTATCCCCCCATCCCGTCTTGGGCTGTCACCCCCCTCCCCACCTAGGGCTGTTACCCCACTTCTCCGTCTACTGCTATCCCCCTGCTCCATCTAGTGCTATTCCCTCGCTCCACCTAGGGCTGTTGCCCCCTGCCCCACCTAGAGCTGTTGCCCCCTGCTCCATCTAGTGTTATCCTTCCACTCCACTAGTGTTAACCCCCGCTCTGCCTATTGCTGTCACCTCCACCCCGAATGGGGCTGTTACACCCCCACCCCGCCTAGGGCTGTCGCCTCCCATTTGGCCTATTGCTATCCCAGCTCTCCGTCTAGGGCTATCCCCCCGCCTCACCTAGGGCAGTCGGCCCCCCCGCCCCGCCTAGGGCTGTTGGCCCCCCGCCCCACCTAGGGCTGTCAGCCCCCCCGGCCCTGCCTAGTGCTATCCCACACGCTTCACCTAGTGCTATCCCCCTGCTCCGCCTAGTGCTTTCCCACTGCTTCGTCTACTGCTATCCCCCGCCCCACCTTGGGCTGTTGCCCCCCTCCCCGCCTAGGGCTGTCACCCCCTCTCTCCGTCTACTGCTATCCCCCTGCTCCATCTAGTGCTATTCCCTTGCTCCACCTAGAGCTGTCACCCCCTGCCCCGCCTAGGGCAGTTGCCCCCTGTTCTGTCTAGTGTTATCCTTCCACTCTGTTTAGTGCTGTCACCCCCCCCACCCCACATAGGGCTGTTGCCCCCCCCGCCCTGCCTATGTGTGTCACCCCCGCCCCGCCTAGTGCTATCCCCCCCGCTCCATCTAGTGCTATCGCCCCCACTCCAGCTAGTGCTATCCCCCTGACCCACCTAGGGCTGTTGCCCCCTGCCCTGTCTAGGGCTGTCGCCGCCCCCCCCGGCTCCTTCTAGTGTTATCCCCCCACTCCATCTAGTGTTATCCCCCCCACTCCGCCTAGTGCTGTCCCCCCACTCCGCCTAGTGCTGTCCCCCCAGCTCTGCCTAGTGCTGTGCCCCCAGCTCTGCCTAGTGCTGTGCCCCCAGCTCTGCCTAGTGCTGTGCCCCCAGCTCTGCCTAGTGCTGTGCCCCCAGCTCTGCCTAGTGCTGTGCCCCCAGCTCTGCCTAGTGCTGTGCCCCCAGCTCTGCCTAGTGCTGTGCCCCCAGCTCTGCCTAGTGCTGTGCCCCCAGCTCTGCCTAGTGCTGTGCCCCCAGCTCTGCCTAGTGCTGTCCCCCCAGCTCTGACTAGTGCTGTCCCCCCAGCTCTGCCTAGTGCTATCCCCCACTCCTCTGCCTAGTGCTATCCCCCCAGCTCTGCCTAGTGCTGTCCCCCCAGCTCTGCCTAGTGCTGTCCCCCCAGCTCTGCCTAGTGCTGTCCCCCCAGCTCTGCCTAGTGCTGTCCCCCCAGCTCTGCCTAGTGCTATCCTCCACTCCTCTGCCTAGTGCTATCCCCCCAGCTCTGCCTAGTGCTGTCCCCCCAGCTCTGCCTAGTGCTGTCCCCCCAGCTCTGCCTAGTGCTATCCCCCCAGCTCTGCCTAGTGCTATCCCCCCAGCTCTGCCTAGTGCTGTCCCCCCAGCTCTGCCTAGTGCTATCCTCCTCCCGCCCCGCCTGGGGCTGTCGCCCTCCGCCCCGCCTGGGGCTGTCGCCCTCCGCCCCTCCTGGGGCTGTCGCCCTCCGCCCCGCCTGGGGCTGTCAGCCCACTGCCCCGCCTGGGGCTGTCACCCCCCTGCCCCGCCTAGTGTTTTCCCCCAGCTCTGTGTAGTGCTATCCCCCCTCCCCGCCTAGGGCGATTGCCCCCCACCCCACCGAGGGCTGTCGGCTCCCTGCCCCCCCTAGGGCTGTCGCCCCCCACCTTCCTGCCTAGTGCTATCCCACCCGACCTGCCTTGTGCTATCCCCCCGCTCCGTCCAGTCCTATCCCCCTGACCCGCCTAAGGCTGTCACCCCCTGCCCAGCCTAGGGCTGTCGGCTCCCCTCCCTGCCTATGGCTGTTGGGCCCCGCCCCGCCTAAGGCTGTTTCCTCCCCGCCCTGCCCTGCCTAGTGCTATCCCACCCACTCCGCCTAGTGCTATCCTCCCACTCCGTCTACTGCTATCCCCCTGCTCCGCCTAGTGTAATCACCCCACTCTTCCTAGTGCTGTCACCCCCCGACCCTGCATGAGGCTTTCGCCCCCCCCGCCCCCCCAGGGCTAGCGCCCCTCTTCTCCATCTACTGCTATCTCCCTGCTCCATCTAATGCTATTTCCTCACTCCACCTAGGGCTGTTGCCCCCGCCCCGCATTGGGCTGTCACCCCCTGCTCCCTCTAGTGTTATCCTTCCACTCTGCTAGTGCTAACCCCTGCTCCGCCTACTGCTGCCACCCCCCCCGCCCCACCTAGGGCTGTTGCCCCCCGCCCTGCCTAGTGCTATCCCCCCTCTCCATCTATTGCTATCCCCCTGCCCCGCCTAGGGCTGTCCCCTGCTGCCCTGCCTAGGGCTGTTGCCCCCCCACCCCGCCTAGGGCTGTCGCCCCCCCCCCGCCACCCTGCCTAGTGCTATACCATCTATTTTGCCAAGTGCTATACCCCTACTCCGCCTAGTGCTTTCCCATGGCTCTGTCTACTGCTATCTCCCCACCCTGTCTTGGGCTGTCACCCCATCCCCGCCAAGGTCTGTCGCCCCCCCCCCCCCCGGTCTACTGCTATCCCCCCGCTCCATCTAGTGCTATTTCCTTGCTCCACCTAGGGCTGTCGCCCCCCGCACCCCCTAGGGCTGTCGCCCCCCGCCCCACCTAGGGCTGTCACCCCCCACCCCATCTAGGGCTGTCACCCCCCCGCCCTGCCTAGTGCTATCCCCCCTCTCCATCTAGTGCTATCCCCCTGCCCCGCCCAGGGCTGTTGGCCCCCCGTCCTGCCCAGGGCTGTTAGCCCCCTACCCCGCCCAGGGCTGTCACCCTCCGGCCCCGGGCTGTCACTCCCCCACCCTGCCTAGGGCTCTTGGTCCCCTGCCCTGCCTAGGGCTGTCGCCCCCCCCCCGCCACCGTCTACTGCTATCCCCCTGCTCTGTCTAGTGCTATTCCCTTGCTCAACCTAGGGCTGTCGACCCCCGCCCCGCCTAGGGCTGTCGCCTCCTGCTCTGTCTAGTGTTATCCTTCCACTCCATGTAGTGTTATCCCCCAGCTCAGCCCCCCCACCGCACATGAGGCTGTTGCCCACCGCCCCGCCTAGGGCTGTTGCCCCCCGCCCCGCCTATGGGTGTCACCCCCACCCCGCCTAGTGGTATCCCCCCAACTCCATCTAGTGCTATCCCCCTGACCCGCCTAGAGCTGTCACCCACCCACCCCCGCCCTGCCTAGGGCTGTCGACTCCCCTTGCCCCACCTAGTGCTATCCCCTCTGCTATTCCTAGTGCTATCCCATCCACTCTCCCTAGTGCCATCCCCCCTGCCCCGCCTAGTGCTATCCCCCTGCCCCGCCTAGTGCTATCCGCCCCCCCCACTCTTCCTAGTGCTATCCCCCTTGCCCAGCCTAGTGCTATCCCCCTTGCCCAGCCTAGTGCTATCCCCCCTGCCCAGCCTAGTGCTAGTCCCTCGGCTCTGCCTAGTGCTATCCCCCTGCTCCGTCTACTGCTATCCCCCCACTCCGTCTAGTGCAATTCCCTCGCCCCGCCTAGGGCTGTCGCCCTTCCACTTCTTCTTGTGTTATCCTCCCGCTCCGTCTAGTGCTGTCACCCCTCCACCCTGCATGGGGCTGTCGCCTCCCAGCCCCGTCTAGGGTTGTCGCCCCCCCGGCCCCGCCTAGGGCTGTCGCGCCCCCCCCCCCCCAAGGCTGTCTCCCCCAGCCACTCCCAGTGCTATCCCCCAGTCACGCCCAGTGCTATCCCCCCCCTGCTCTGCCCAGTGTTATCCCCCCCGCTCTGCCCCGTGCTATCCCTCCCTGCTCTGCCCAGTGCTATCCCTCCCTCCTCTGCCCAGTGCTATCCCCCCCTGCTCTGCCCAGTGCTATCCCCCCCTGCTCTGCACAGTGCTATCCGCCCCCCTGCTCTGCCCAGTGCTATCCTCCTCGGCTAGTGCTATCTCCCCCCGCCTAGTGCTATACCCCCTGGTCTGCCTAGTGCTTTCCCCCCGTTTCGCCAAGTGCTATCCCCGGCTCCATCTAGTGCTATCCCCCTGTTCTGCCTAGTGCTACCCCACCATGCTCTGGCTAGTGCTATCCCCCGCTGCTCTGCCTAGTACTATCCCCCACTGCTCTGCCTAGTGCTATCCCCCCCTGCTCTGCCGAGTGGTATCCCCCCGCTCTGCTGAGTGCCATGCTCCTCGGCTAGTGCTATCTCCCCCAGCCTAGTGTTATACCCCCTTCTCTGCCTAGTGCTATCCCCCTGCTCTGCCTAGTGCTATCCCCCTGCTCTGCCTAGTGCTATCCCCCTGCTCTGCCTAGTGCTACCCCGCCATGCTCTGCCTAGTGCTATCCCCCGCTGCTCTGCCTAGTGCTATCCCCCGCTGCTCTGCCTAGTACTATCCCCCGCTGCTCTGCCTAGTGCTATCCCCCCCTCCTCTGCCTAGTGCTGTCCCCCGAGCTTCGCCTAGTGCTGTCCCCCCTAGCTCCGCCTAGTGCTATCCCGCCCCCCCCGCCCCGGCTCTGCCTAGTTCTGTCAACCCTGCCCCGCCTAGGGCTTTCGCCCCCCATCCCACCTAGTGCTGTTGCCCCCCCCACCCCGCCTGGGGCTGTTGTTCCCCTGCCCCACCTGGGGCTCTCTCCCCCTGCACCACCAGGGGCTGTCGCCACCCCGCCCCACCTAAGGCTGTTCTCCCCACCACGGCTGTTCTCCCCCCCACCCCCCCAGGGCTGTTCTCCCCCCTGCCCCACCCAGGGCTGTTGCCCCCCAGCCCCGCCTAGTGTTTTCCCCCAGCTTTGTGTAGTGCTGTTCCCCTGCCCCGCCTAGTGCTGTTAGCCCCTACCCTGCCTAGGGCTGTTGCCCGCCCTGCCTAGTGCTATCCCACCCGCCCTGCTTAGTGCTATCCCACCTGCTCCACCTAGTGCTATACCCCCGCTCCGCCTAGTGCTTTCCCTCTGCTCCATCTACTGCTATCCCACTGCCCCGCCTCGGGCTGTCGCCCCACCCCTTTGTCTACTGCTATCCCCCTGTTCTGTCTAGTGCTATTCCCTCACTCCACTTAGGGCTGTTGCCCCCCGCCCCGACTAGGGCTGTCGTCCCCTGCTCTGTCTAGTGTAATCCTCCACTCTGTCTAGTGTTATCCCCCCGCTCCTCCTAGTGCTGTCACCCCCCAACCGCTCCGCCTAGGGCTGTCAGCCCCCCGCCCTGCCTAGGGCTGTCAGTCCCCCGCCCCGCCTTGAGCTGCCGGCCACCCACCCCCTCTAGGGCTGTCGCACCGCCCCCCAAGGCCCTGCCTAGTGTTATCCCCCCTCTCCGCCTAATGCTTTCCCACCGCTCCATCTACTGCTATCCCCCCACCCCGCCTAGGGCTGTCGCCCCCCGCCCCGCTCCATCTAGTGCTGTCCTCCTCTCCACCTAGTGCTATCACCCCGCTCCATCTAGTGTTATCCCCCTGCTCCGCCTAGGGCTGTCGCCCCCATACCCCGCCTAGTGCTGTCACCTCCCCGCCTCGCCTAGTGCTGTCACCTCCCCGCCTCGACTAGTGCTATCCCCCCGCTCCGCCTAGTGCTATCCACCCGCTCTGTCTAGTGCTGTCCCCCGACTCCTCCTAGTGCTACCCTCCCCCGCTCTGACTAGTGCTGTCCCCCCACTCCTCCTAGTGCTATCCCCCCGCTCCTCCTAGTGCTATTCCCCAGCTCTGTCTATTGCTATCCTCCTGCTCCGCCTAGGGCTGTTGCCCCCTGCCCCGACTAGGGTTTTTGCTCCCCCCGACCCCGCTCCATCTAGTGCTATCCCTCTTCTCTGCCTGGTGCTATCCCCCCCACCTAGTGCTGTCCCCCACCCCTGCTCCATCTAATGCTATTCCCCTGCTCTGTCTAGTGCTATCCCCCAGCTCCTCCTAGGGCTGTTGCCGCCTACCCCGACTAGGGTTGTTGCCCCCCCCGCTCCGTCTAGTGCTATGACCCTGCTCTGCCTAGTGCTATCCCCCCGTGCTCTGCCTAGTGCTGTCCCCCTCGCTCTGTTTAGTGTTGTCCCCCTGCTCCAGCTATTGCTATCCCTCTGCTCTGTCTAGTGCTATTCCCCCACTCTGCCTAGGGCTGTCGCCCCCTGCCCTGACTAGGTTGTTGCCCCCCGGCTCCGTCTAGTACTATCCCCCTGCTCCACCTATTGCAATCCTCCCCCCGCTCTGCCTAGTGCTGTCCCCCCCCGCTCCGCCTAGTGCTGTCCCCCCTGTTCCACCTAGTGCTATCCCCCCGCTCCGCCTAGTGTTATCCCACCGCTCCACCTAGGGCTGTCGCCCCCCGCCCCACCTAGGGTTGTCGCCTCGCTCTGTTGAATGCTATCCCCCCTTGCTCTGCCTAGTGCTATGCCCCCTGCTCCGCCTAGTGCTGTCGCCCCCCGCTCCAACTTGTGCTATCTCCCCACTCTGCCTAGTGCTATCCCCCTGCTCCACCTAGGGCCATCGACCCCCGGCCCACAAAGGGTTGTCGCCCCCCAAACTCCATCTAGTGGTATCCCCCCGCCCTGCCTAGGGCTGTCACCCCTGCCCAGGGCTGTCTCCCCCCCTGCCGCCCAGGGCTGTTGTCCCCCCCACCTCGCCTAGTGCTATCGCCCCAACTACTCTGCCTAGTGTTATTCCCCCGCTCTGCCTAGTGCTATCCACCCCCCTGCCCCACCTAGTGCTGTCACCCCCTGCCACGCTTTGGGGTGTCGCCCCCCCCACCCCGCCTAGTGCTATCCCCCACAACTCTTCCTAGTGCTGTCACCCGCCGCCCCGCCTAGTGCTGTCGCCCGCCACCCCGCCTAGTGCTGTCGCCCGCCACCCCGCCTAGTGCTGTCGCCCGCCGCCCCGCCTAGTGCTGTCGCCCGCCGCCCCGCCTAGTGCTGTCGCCCGCCGCCCCGCCTAGTGCTGTCGCCCGCCGCCCCGCCTAGTGCTATCAGCACCGCTCCGCCTAGTGCTATCCCCCCGTTCCATCTAGTGCTCTCCCCCTGCTCTGCCTAGTGCTATTCACGCCCCTTACTGGTGCTATTCCCCTCCCACCCCCCGCTCTACCTAGCTCTGTCCTCTCCCACCTCACCTAGGGCTGTCGCCCTGCCTGCCCTGCTTAGGGCTGTCACACAGTCCCCCACCCCACCTAGGGCTGTCGGTTCACCACTGTTCTCTCCACGTCAGGCAGTTTTAATCCCACGCTGGAGAAGGAGAGAAGGGAGGTGAGGTGGGAGGGGGCGAGGTGACAGAGAGACCGCTCTCCTGGTGGTGGGGTCACTGGGAGGAGGGAGAACCGACCGTGTGCCCCCCCCCACCCCCCACAAAGTTTGAAACCCCTACTCTTATCTGTCCAGCTTTGAGACCACCGATGCACCTAGAGACATTAGTGTCTGGCGATTTTAGATGTGGACTTCGCCTTTGGAGAGAACTGGTCCCCTCTGAGGGCAAGGTGAAAAACCCAAACCTTCAGGATCCCCGATCCGGGCATCGCTCCCGAGGTTTCGGATGTGCATAGACAAGGACCGGTGAAGGAGACACAATTATAACTCACCTCTATTGGAGCGATGCTTTGGGATCCTATTTTGTGTTGCCAGAAGAGGTCTCGGTGGCGAGTGTCTCTCCCCTCGCCCCGACCCCTACCCTCGCCGTCTTTGAACTGGTCACGCTTAACATCCATCTCGTTCTCCTCCTCGTTCTCCCCTTGTCTGCCCCGTCTCCCAGGTCCGCCCCATCCGCCCAGCCCCAACCCCCGTCCTCATCCTCACCGACGTCCTCCCACTCCTTGTCGCTGACGTTCTCCTCATCGGCGGCGGGGTCCCTCTCCTCGTCGTCCCCCTCCTCGTCCTCCTCTTCGGTGGCGGAGGCCTCCTCCTCGGCGGAGATGTACCTCCTCCACAGTGGCGGCGGCCTCCTTGTCACGGTCATCCTCTCTCTCATTCTCTCCTGCTCCTCCCCACTCTGTTCCTCTTCCTCCCTGTCCTCTTCCTTGTCTTCATGCTTCTTCTTCTCCTCCTCCTCCTCCTCCCTGTCCTCCGTCTCATTCTCCTTTGCCTTCTCCTCCTCCTCCTCCTCCTCCTCTTCCTTTCTCTTTAACTCCTTCTCCTCCTCCTTGCCCTCTCTGCCCCCTCCTCCATCTCTCCCCCTTTCTGGCTTTCATCCTCCTTGTTGTCCTCCACGTGGTCTTCCTCCTCCTCCTCCTCCTCCTCCTCGTCAATCAATAATAGTATTTATTGAGCGCTTACTGTGTGCAGAGCGCTGTACTAAGCACTTGGGAAGTACAAGCTGGCAACATATAGAGACAGTCCCTACCCAACAGTGGGCTCACAGTCTAAAAGGGGGAGACAGAGAAGAAAACCAAACATACAAACAAAATAAAATAAAATAAATAGAATAGATATGTACAGGTCAAATAAATAGAGTAATAAATATGTACAAACATATATACTGGTGCTGTGGGGAAGGGAAGGAGGTAAGATGGGGGGATGGAGAGGGGGATGAGGGGGAGAGGAAGGAAGGGGCTCAGTCTGGGAAGGCCTACTGGAGGAGGTGAGCTCTCAGTAGGGCCTTGAAGGGAGGAAGAGAGTTAGCTTGGCGGATGGGCAGAGGGAGGGCATTCCAGGCCCGGGGGATGACGTGGGCCGGGGATCGATGGCGGGACAGGCGAGAACGAGGTATGGTGAGGAGATTAGCGGCAGAGGAGTGGAGGGTGCGGGGTGAGCTGTAGAAGGGGAGAAAGGAGGTGAGGTAGGAGGGGGCGAGATGATGGAGAGCCTTGAAGCCCAGGGTGAGGAGTTTCTGCCTGATGCGCAGATTGATTGCTAGCCACTGGAGATTTTTGAGGAGGGGAGTAACATGCCCAGAGCATTTCTGGACAAAGATAATCTGGGCAGCAGCATGAAGTATGGATTGAAGTGGGGAGAGTCATGAGGATGGGAGATCAGAGAGAAGGCTGATACAGTAGTCCAGACGAGATAGGATGAGAGCTTGAACGAGCAGGGTAGTGGTATGGATGGAGAGGAAAGGGCGGATCTTGGCAATGTTGCGGAGCTGAGACCGGCAGGTTTTGGTGACGGCTTGGATGTGAGGGGTGAATGAGAGAGCGGGGTCGAGGATGACACCAAGGTTGCGGGCTTGTGAGACGGGAAGGATGGTAGTGCCATCAACAGAGATGGGAAAGTCAGGGAGAGGGCAGGGTTTGGGAGGGAAGACAAGGAGTTCAGTCTTGGACATGTTGGGTTTTAGGTGGCGGGCAGACATCCAGATGGAGATGTCCTGAAGGCAGGAGGAGATGCGAGCCTGGAGAGAGGGGGAGAGAGCAGGGGCAGAGATGTAGATCTGGGTGTCATCAGCGTAGAGATGATAGTTGGAGCCGTGGGAGCGAATGAGGTCACCAATGGAGTGAGTGTAGATCGAGAACAGAAGGGGACCAAGCACTGAACCTTGGGGAACCCCCACAGTAAGGGGATGGGAGGGGGAGGAGGAGCCTGCAAAAGAGACTGAGAATGAACGACCGAAGAGATAAGAGGAGCACCAGGAGAGGATGGAGTCTGTGAAGCCAAGGTCGGAGATGAGGAATCAAGAGCTGAGCTTCCAGCCCCAAGGGAAGGCAATGGGGGCATTACTAGGGGCTACTGCAGGAGGAGGGCAAGGTGTACAGAGGGATGTGTTACTCTCAGTACTGTGGCTGGTTCTACCAACTGGGGCTAAGGCTCTGCATAGGGAACTGGTTCTGTGACTTGACTGTGGGACTGAGAAAACCCAGGGTCCTTAATTCTATAGAAGGGTCATTTCTCCCTGAACCCACAGTCCTGTCTATAGGGTCACCCTGCAAATCCTTAGCTCCTCTAGAGGTGGAACCCCTTTGTGCTTGACAGTGACTGCCTCTGAGGGAATTAGGAGGGTGTGGGGGAATGGCGGGGGGGGAAGCCTAGTGTTAACAGTGAAGCTGACCAGGTGTTTTTTGGCTTCCTAGATGTGAGCTCTTCCAGGCTCGAAAAGGTCCCCAAGGTCCTTCCTGCAGAACTATTATGTGGGGGTTTCATTCTCATGGATGTTGACCATACTCATTCCCTTGCTGGGGGTGGAGGGCGTGTAGTAGGTTGAAGGGCCTAAGGCTCCCCCTCAGAAGGCTTCCTGTCCACTCAAACTTGCTCGCTCTTTGTTCTCCAGCTTCTCGCTGTGGCTGGGGAAGTCCTAAAGGACACTTGGCTCCTGCAATCCATCAATGGTGTGTGAGTGCTAAGTATATGCAGAGCACTGTACTAAGTGTTTGGGGGAATACAATGCAACAGAACAATCACACCTGTTGCCTGTCACCCTCTTTCACCCACCTCAGCACACCTGTCCCCACTTGTCTGCAATTCTGAGAGAGTTCCCTTTCAATCTTATAGGTCCAGTGGGGAAAGGTGGGGGGTGTTTCCAGATACAATACATGTAAGGGAGGGATTTGAGTAAAAGGATATGTACTTAATGGGGGCGAGGCTGGGGAGCTAATGCTTCAGGGTTTAGTTGGTGAGAGTAAGTGCACGGGTGAGCTGGAAGAAAAATTAAGTGTATGTTTGTGTGTCTGGGATGTGGAGAGATGAGAGCTTTAGTCAGGGAAGGCTTGCTGGAGAAGAAACAATTTCAGTAGGGCTTGTAAAGATTTGGGAGACTGTTGATATGTCCACTGTGTGGGTAGGGAGTGGGAGTTCCAGGGGGGAGGATGTGTGGATTGTGGATGGATGTGGTCCAAGGATCCCCCTTCAGTGAGGACCCAGATGAGCTGATTTCCATGGTGAGGAAGAATGAGCTGAGCTTCCATCTCTAAGGGAAGGTGATGGTGGACCTGAGGAGACCCAGTGTCCTTAATTCTTTAGATGGATCAATCAATCCTACCTGAACCCACAGCCCCGTCCACAGGGTCACCCTGCCACATCCTCAGTCCTTTCGGAGTTGGAACCCCTCTGTGCATGACAGTGAATGCCTCTGAGGGAGTTGGGGGGAAGTCGGGGGCGGGGGGGATGGGAGGAGGGGAGAGTCTAGTGTTTGAGTGTAACTGGCTAGGTGCTTTCTGGCTTGCTAGCCGTGAGCTCTCCTAGGCCAGGAAATTTCCCCAATTTTCCCCGGGGCTGTTTATGGGGGATATCATCCCTGACCTATACTGATCTCATTCATGCCTGTGTTGGGGGTCAGGGGTGGGTAGAGGGGTGAAGGGCCTAGCACTCCATATCGGAAGGCTTCCTGGCCACCTCTCCGTTCCTCAGCTTCTTGCTGTGGTTATGTTAGTTCTAATAGACACTGTGCTCCTGCAGTCAATTGACGTGAGCCCGCTGTTGGGTAGGGACCGTCTCTATATGTTGCCAACTTGTACTTCCCAAGCGCTTAGTACAGTGCTCTGCACACAGTAAGAGCTCAATACAATTGAATGAATGAATGATACTGGAATGTGTCCTACATGCAGAGCACTAACCTAAGTGCTTGGGGATAGTACAGTGCAGGTGTGTAATTAGCAGGTGTGTTCCCTGTAGCCCTGACTCACCACCACAGCACACTTGTCCTCACTTGTCTCCTCACTATGTTGTCTCCTTTCCTGAGACTTTGTTAGGCATGTCTTACATATTGTAACATAATTTCTTTTCAATATTCTAGGTCCAGCATCACTTCACTGAAGAGTTCCAGCTAACAATACAAGTGAAAGAGCTGAGTATATGTACCTAATTTCTGTGGGGTGAATGCTTCATTGCTTGGTGGGTGGAACTAAATGCATGGGTGAGTTGGAAATGCATGGGTGAGTTGAAAAATAAAGTGTGTGTGTGTGTGTGTGTGTGTGTCCCCACCCATCCTATTCTCCTGTGGAGTTCTGTAGCCTCCAACTTGTATCTTTGTAGGGAGCATAGAAGGGTTTGGTATGGAGTATTGCAAGTCTTACCACTCCTCTTGTTTAGTCTGCCTTTGTACTGGAGACTTGTTGTTGTTTAAGTCCAGGCCTCTTCCAACGTGGGAGTGTGGGGATCCAATGGCAGGGGTAGGGAAGAGTGGAGAATCCAGGCTTCTGTGGCTATTCTCTCATGCCTATTGAAAACCAGGCTGATTTGTGGGATGTTGGAGAAATGTCTCTATGTTGAAGAAACTGCATCATTTGAGTTTCCTTCTCAACTTGCAGGAGCACCATCAGACCAATCACTCTACGCAGTGCGCTGAGCGAAATCTTGGAAATAGGACCACCTCAACGATATCATGGCTGGTGAGAAGTAATTTAACTTGGTCTGTCTGCTCTGCAACAATAATTCCCTTCTCTCACTGACTCCAATGCCTATTTCCATGATGGTCTGTTCTAGATTTAGAGGAGGCAACTTCTAGCGCTTAATAATTTACTCTGCATAATCAATACTTTCACAACTATCAAACTGGTCCTAATGCCCAACCCCCACTTTGGTCCTACCGGGGCGCCACCCCACCCCCGCGCAATCTGTCTGGTCCTATGCCCCCCCGCTCCTTCTGGTCCTTTGCCCCCCCCCCCACACCAGCCCCCACTCCGACTGCTCTTATTGCTCCTGGTCTGGTTCTATCCTCTCGGCTCATTCTAGTTCTATTCCCCCGCCTCCCGGCTCTGGCTGCTTCTTTCCCCCTGCTCTGTCTAGTTCTCTTTCCCCCGCTCGGTCTGAGTTCTATCCCCCCGGCTCGGTCGAGATCTATAGATCTATCCCCCCGCTCTGACTGGTCTTATTGCCACCCCCCTGCTCCCACTGGTCCTATCGTCCCCGGCTTCGACTGGTTCTATCCCCCATCCTCCTTCTGGTTCTATCCTTCCCCCCCAACCCCTGGCTCCATCTGGTCCTTTCCTACCCCCACCCCCCCTGGCTCCAACTGGTCCTATTGTGCCCCCCCCCATCGCCCCCGCTCCGACCGGTCCTACCGCACCCCCACCCTGCTCCGACGGGTCCTACTGCCCCCGCTATCGTGCTGTCCCCTCCACTCCCCGCTAGGTCTCGTGCTTTCACCACCACCCCCCCCCGGCCTAGTGGTGTCGGCCCCCCGCCCGAGTGCTGTCGGCCCCTGCCCCGCCTAGGGCTGTCGCCGCCCCCCCCCCCCAACTTTGTCTATTGCGATCACCCTGCTCTGCCTAGTGTTATCCGCCCATGCTCTTCCTAGTGCTATCCATCCCAGCTCTGCCTAGTGCTGTCCCCGCCCAGCTCTGCCTAGTGCTGTCCCCGCCCAGCTCTGCCCAGTGCTTTCCCTCTCCGCCCAGTCTAGTGCTGTCACCCCCCGCTCCGCCTACTGCTGTCACACCCCCCCCCCCCGCTCCACCTACTGCTGTGGCCCTCCCTGCTCCGCCTACTGCTGTACCCCCCCGCTCCGCCTACTGCTGTGCCCCCCCCAGCTCCGCCTACTGCTGTGGCCTCCCCCGCTCTGCCTACTGCTGCGGTCCCCCCGGTCCGTCTACTGCTGACACCCCCCCCCCGCTCCGCCTACTGCTGTGTCCCCCCCCGGTCCGCATACTGCTGTGGCCCCCCCCCAGCTCCGCCTACTGCTGTCGCCCCCCACGCTCCGCCTACTGCTGTGGCACCCCCCCCCTCTGCCTACTGCTATGCCCCCCCCCCCGCTCCGCCTAGTGCTGTCGCCCCCCCCGCTCCACCTAGTGCTATCCCCCCTGCTCTTGCTAATGCTATCCCCTCCACTCTCCGTAGTGCTAACCCCCCGCCCAGTCTAGTGCTATCCTCCCCGCTCTGCCTAATGCTATACCACCTCTCCACCTAGTGCTAAACCCCCTGCTCTGTCTACTGCTATCCCTCCACCCCAACTTGGGCTGTTGCCCCCCGCCCCGCCTAGGGCTGTCGCCCCGCCCCCCGTTCCGTCTACTGCTATCCTCCTGCTCCGTCTAGTGCAATCCCCTCGCCCCGCCTAGGGCTGTCGCACCGCCCCCCCCCCCCCCGACTCCTTCTAGTGTTATCCCCCCTCTCGGTCTAATGTTATCCCCCGGCTCCGCTTAGTGCTGTCACCTCCCAGCCCCGCCTAGGGCTGTTGCCCCCCTCCCCACCTAGGGCTGTCGCCCCCTCCCCGCCTAGGGCTGTCGCCTCCCCTCCCCGCTTAAGGCTGTCACCTCCCCCACTGCCTAGGGCTGTGGCCCCCCCACCCTGCTTAGTGATATCACCCCCGCCCTGCCTAGTGCTATCCCCCCTCTCCGCCTACTGCTATCCCCCTGCTTCTCCTAGTGGTATCCCCCCGCTCCATCTAGTGCTATCCCCCGGCTCCGTTTAGTGCTATACCCCCCACTCTGCCTAGTGCTGTCCCCCCGGCTCTGTCTAGAGCTATCCCCCAGCTCTGCCTAGTACTATCCCCCCGCTCTGTCTAGTGCTGTAGCCCCCTGCCCCAACTATGTTTGTATGTTTGGTTTTGTTCTCTGTCTCCCCCTTTTAGACTGTGAGCCCACTGTTGGGTAGGGACTGTCTCATATGTTGCCAACTTGTACTTCCCAAGCACTTAGTACAGTGCTCTGCACACAGTAAGCGCTCAATAAATATGATTGATTGATTGACTAGGGATGTTGCCCCCAGGCTCCATCTAGTGCTATCCCCCTGCTTCACCTAGTGCTATCCCCCCCGCTCTGCCTAGTGCTATCCCCCCTGCCTAGTGCTGTCGTCCCCTGCCCTGCTTAGTGCTGTCGCCCCCCTTCCACCTAGTGCTATCCCCCCCCGCCCCACCTAATTGTGTGAACCCCCTCCCTGTCTAGTGCTGTCGCCCCCGCCCGGCCTAGTGCTGTCGCCCCCGCCTGGCCTAGTGCTGTCGCCCCCGCCCGGCCTAGTGCTGTCGCCCCCGCCCGGCCTAGTGCTGTCGCCCCCGCCCGGCCTAGTGCTGTTGTCCCCTGCCACGCCTAGTGGTTTACCCCGGCTCCGCGTAGTGCTGTCCCCCCCCTGCTCTGTCTAGTGCTATCCCCCGGCCCGGCCTAGTGCTGGCCCCCCGCCCGGCCTAGTGCTGGCCCCCCGCCCGGCCTAGTGCTGGCCCCCCGCCCGGCCTAGTGCTATCCCCGTGCTCCTCCTAGTGCTTTCCCCCCCGCTCCGTCTAGTGCTATCCCCCCCGCTCCGTCTAGTGCTATCCCCCCAGCTCCGTCTAGTGCTGTCCCCCTCCGCTCCGTCTAGTGCTGTCCCCCTCCGCTCCGTCTAGTGCTGTCCCCCTCTGCTCCGTCTAGTGCTGTCCCCCTCTGCTCCGTCTAGTGCTGTCCCCCTCCGCTCCGTCTAGTGCTGTCCCCCTCCGCTCCGTCTAGTGCTGTCCCCCTCCGCTCCGTCTAGTGCTGTCCCCCTCTGCTCCGTCTAGTGCTGTCCCCCTGCTCCTCCTAGGGCAGTCTCCCCCAACCTGACTATGGTTATTGCCCCCCTCCCTCTGTCTAGTGCTATCCCCCTCCTCCGCCTAGTGCTATCCCTCACTCCTAGTGCTGTTCTACCCACTCCGTCTAGTGTTATCCCTACGCTCCGTCTAGTGCCATCCCCGCGCTCCGTCTAGTGCCATCCCCGCGCTCCGTCTAGTGCCATCCCCGCGCTCCCTCTAGTGCCATCCCCGCGCTCCCTCTAGTGCCATCCCCGCGCTCCCTCTAGTGCCATCCCCGCGCTCCCTCTAGTGCCATCCCCGCGCTCCCTCTAGTGCCATCCCCGCGCTCCCTCTAGTGCCATCCCCGCGCTCCCTCTAGTGCCATCCCCGCGCTCCCTCTAGTGCCATCCCCGCGCTCCCTCTAGTGCCATCCCCGCGCTCCGTCTAGTGCCATCCCCGCGCTCCCTCTAGTGCCATCCCCGCGCTCCCTCTAGTGCCATCCCCGCGCTCCCTCTAGTGCCATCCCCGCGCTCCGTCTAGTGTTATCCCCGCGCTCCGTCTAGTGTTATCCCCGCGCTCCGTCTAGTGTTATCCCCGCGCTCCGTCTAGCGCCATCCCCCCGCTCCGAGTGCACCGAGTGCTGTCCCCCCCGACTCCATCTCGTGCTATTCCCCGGCTCCACCTAGGGCTGTCACCCCCTGTCCCGACTAGGGTTGTTGCCCCTCCCCGCTCCACCTTGTGCTATTCCCCCCTGCTCTGCCTATTGCTATCCCCTCCACCTAGTGCTGTCCCCCCTGCTCCGTCTAGTGCTATCTCCCTGCTCCGTCTAGTGCTATCCCCCTGCTCCGTCTAGTGCTATCCCCCTGCTCCGTCTAGGGCTGTCGCTCCCTGCCCTGACTAGAGTTGTTGCCCCCACACTCCGTCTAGTGCTATCCCCTCCTGCTCCACCTAGTGCTATTCCCCTGTGCTCCGGCTAGTGCTACCCTCCCTGCTCCGGCTAGTGCTATCCCTCCCTGCTCCGGCTAGTGCTATCCCCCCCTGCTCCGGCTAGTGCTATCCCCCCCTGCTCCGGCTAGTGCTATCCCCCCCTGCTCTGGCTAGTGCTATCCCCCCCTGCTCCGGCTAGTGCTGTCCCCCCCTGCTCCGGCTAGTGCTATCCCCCCCTGCTCCGGCTAGTGCTATCCCCCCCTGCTCCGCCTAGTGCTGTCCCCCACTGCTCCGCCTAGTGCTGTCCCCCTGCTCCGCCTAGTGCTGTCCCCCCGCTCCGCCTAGTGTTATCCCCCCACTCTGCCTAGGGCTGTCACCCCCCCACCCGGACTACGGGTGTTGCCCCCCGGCTCCGCCTAGTGCTATACCCCCTGCCCTGCCTAGTGCTATCCCCCCTGCTGGGCCTAGTGCTAACCCACTGCTCTGCCTAGTAATATCCCCCTGTTCCGTCTACTGCTATCCCCCCGCCTGCTCCATCTACTGCTATCCCCCCACTTTGTCTAGTGCTGTCCCTTCGCCCCAGCTAGGTCTGTCGCCCCCTGGCTCCTTCTAATGTTATCCTCCCGCTCTGTCTAGTTTTATCCCCCTGTTCCGCGTGGTGCTCTCACCCCCCCACCCTGCAAGTGGCTGTCGCCCCCCTGCCCCGCTTGAGGCTGTCACTCCCCCGGCCCCCCCTAAGGCTGTCGCCCCCCAACCCACCTAGGGCTGTTCCCCCCCCCACCCCGCCTAGGGCTGTTCCCCCCCCCACCCCGCCTAGGGCTGTCGCCCCCCCCACGCCACCTAGGGCCGTCAGCCCCTCGCCCCACCTAGGGCTGTCGCCCCCCCCTTCCCTGCCTAGGGCTGTTGTCCCCCCCGCCCTGCCTAGGGCTGTCGCCCCCCCCGCCCCGCCTAGTGCTATCCCCCCCACTCTGCCTAGTGCTATCCCCCCCTGCTCTGCCTTGTGCTATCCCCACCACCTAGTGCTGTCCCCGCCTAGCTCCGTCTAGTGCTATCCCCCCACTCCGTCTAGTGCTATCCCCCCCGCTCCGTCTAGTGCTATTCCCCTGCTCCATCCAGTGCTATTCCCCCGCTCCGTCTAGTGCTATCCTCCCACTCTGCCTAGGGCTGTCACCCCCGACCCCTACTACGGTTGTCGCCCCCACCTCCACTCCACCTAGTGCTATCCCCCCTGCTCTGCCTAGTGCTATCCCCCCGCCAGTGCTGTCCCCCGCCCCAGCTCCATCTAGTTGTATTCCCCCGCTCCATCTAGTGCTATTCCCCCGCTCCGTCTAGTGCTATCCCCCTACTCTGCCTAGGGCTGTCACCCCCGACCCCTACTACGGTTGTCGCCCCCACCTCCACTCCACCTAGTGCTATCCCCCCCTGCTCTGCCTAGTGCTATCCCCCCCCAGTGCTGTCCCCCGCCCCAGCTCCATCTAGTGCTATCCCCCCGCTCCACCTAGGGCTGTCGCCCCCTGCCCCGACTAGGGTTGTTGCCCACTGCTCCACCTAGTGCTATTCGTCCCTGCTCTGCCTATTGCTATCCCCCCCGCCTAGTACTCTCCCCCCTGCTCCGTCTAGTGCTATCCCCCTGCTCCGTCTAGTGCTATCCCCCTGCTCCGTCTAGTGCTATCCCCCTGCTCCGTCTAGTGCTATCCCCCTGCTCCGTCTAGTCCTATCCCCCTGCTCCATCTAGTGCTATCCCCCTGCTCCGTCTAGGGCTGTCGCCCCCTGCCCCGACTAGAGTTGTTGCCCCCACACTCCGCCTAGTGCTATTCCCCCCCGCTCCGCCTGGTGCTGTCCTCCTGCTCCGCCATGTGCTGTCCCCCCGCTCTGCCTAGTGCTGTCCCCCCCGCTCTGCCTAGTGCTGTCCCCCCACTCCGCCTAGTGCTGTCCCCCCGCTCCGCCTAGTGCTGTCCCCCGGCTCTGCCTAGTGCTGTCCCCCGGCTCTGCCTAGTGCTGTCCCCCGGCTCTGCCTAGTGCTGTCCCCCGGCTCCGCCTAGTGCTATACCCACCACCTAGTGCTATACCCACCACCTAGTGCTGTCCCCGCCTAGCTCCGTTTAGTGCTATCTCTCCGCTCCGTCTAGTACTATCCCCCCGCTCTGCGTAGTGCTATCCCCCGGCTCTGCGTAGTGCTATCCCCCGGCTCCGCGTAGTGCTATCCCCCGGCTCCGCATAGTGCTATCCCCCGGCTCCGCGTAGTGCTAGCCCCCCGCTCCGCGTAGTGCTAGCCCCCCGCTCCGCCTAGTGCTAGCCCCCCGCTCCGCCTAGTGCTAGCCCCCCGCTCCGCCTAGTGCTAGCCCCCCGCTCCGCCTAGTGCTAGCCCCCCGCTCCGCCTAGTGCTAGCCCCCCGCTCCTCCTAGTGCTAGCCCCCCGCTCCGCCTAGTGCTAGCCCCCCGCTCTGTCTAGTGCTATCCCCCTACTCTGACTAGGGCTGTCACCCCCGACCCCGACTATGGTTGTCGCCCCCCCACCAACTCTGCCTAGTGCTATCCCCCCCTGCTCTGCCTAGTGCTATCCCCCCCGCCTAGTGCTGCCCCCCCCGCTTCATCTAGTACTATCCCCCAGCTCCAACTAGGGCTGTCGCCCCCTGCCCCGACTAGGGTTGTTGCCCCCCCCGCCCCATCTAGTGCTATCCCCCTGCTCCACCTAGTGCTATTCCCTCCTGCTCTGCCTATTGCTATCCCCCCCCACCACCTAGTGCTGTCCCCCCTGCTCCGTCTAGTGCTATCCCCCTGCTCTGTCTAGGGCTGTCGCCCCCTGTCCCGACTATGGTTGTTGCCCCCACGCTCCGCCTAGTGCTATCCCCCTCTGCTCCGCCTAGTGCTATCCCCCTCTGCTCCGCCTAGTGCTATCCCCCTCTGCTCCGCCTAGTGCTATCCCCCTCTGCTCCGCCTAGTGCTATCCCCCCCTGCGCTGCCTAGTGCTATCCCCCCTGCTCCACGTAATGCTATCCCCCCTGCTCTGCCTAGTGCTATCCCCCCCGCCTAGTGCTGTCCCGCTGCTCTGTCTAGTGCTGTTCCCCTGCTCCGTCTAGTGCTATCACCCTGCTCCTAGTGCTATCCCCCACCCCGTCTAGTGCTATCCCCCCCCTCCATCTAGTGCTATCCCCCCGCTCCATCTAGTGCTATCCCCCCGCTCCGCCTAGTGTTATTCCCCCGCTCTGCCTAGTGCTATCCCCCCACTCTGCCTAAGGCTGTCACCCCAAACCCAGACTACGGTTGTCGCCCCCCCCCGGCTCCGCCTAGTGCTATACCCCCTGCCCTGCCTAGTGCTATCCCCCCTGCTGTGCCTAGTGCTATCCCACTGCTCCGCCTAGTGATATCCCCCTGTTCCGTTTACTGTTATCCCCCCGCCCCACCTTGGGCTGTTGCCCCCCGCCCCGCCTAGGGCTGTCACCCCACCTAGGGCTGTCGCCCCGCCCGCTCCGTCTACTGCTATTCCACTGCTCTGTCTCGTGCTGCTCGTTCGCCCCACCTACGTCTGTCGCCTTGCGGCTCCTTCTAGTGTTATCCTCCCGCTCTGTCTAGTGTTATCCCCCTGCTCCGCCTAGTGCTGTCAGGCCCCCACCCTGCAAGTGGCTGTCGCCCCCCCCGCCCTGCCTAAGGTTGTCGTCCACCCGGCCCACCCACGGCTGCCCCCCCCCCCCCCCCGGCACCGCCTAGGGCTGTCGCCACCCCCCCGCCCCCCGCCTAGGGCTATCGCCTCCCCGCCCCGCCTAGGGCTGTCGCCCCCCAGCCCCGCCTAGGGCTGTCGCCTCCCCGCCCCGCCTAGGGCTGTCACCCCCGCTCTGCCTAGTGCTATCACCCCTGCTCTGCCTAGTGCAATCCCCCTGCTCTGCCTTGTGCTATCCCCACCACCTAGTGCTGTCCCTGCCTAGCTCCGTCTAGTGCTATCCCCCAACTCCATCAAGTGCTATCCCCCCACTCCATCTAGTGCTATTCCCCCGCTCCATGTAGTGCTATCCCTCCGCTCCGCCTAGTGCTATCCCCCCGCTACGTCTAGTGATACCCACCACTCTGCCTAGGGCTGTAACTCCCGACGCCGACTACGGTTGTCTCCCCTGCCGCTCCGCCTAGTGCTATCCCCGCCCCCCCAGACTGAGCCCCTTCTTTCCTCTCCCCCTCGTCCCCCTCTCCATCCCCCTCATCTTGCCTCCTTCCCTTTCCACAGCACCTGTATATATGTATATATGTTTGTACATATTTATTACTCTATTTATTTATTTATTTATTTCACTTGTACATATCTATTCTATTTATTTTATTTTGTTAGTATGTTTGGTTTTGTTCTCTGTCTCCCCCTTTTAGACTGTGAGCCCACTATTGTGTAGGGACTGTCTCTATGTGTTGCCAACTTGTACTTCCCAAGCGCTTAGTACAGTGCTCTGCACACAGTAAGCGCTCAATAAATACGATTGATGATGATGATGATGATGATGATCCCCCCACTCTGTCTAGTGCTATCCCCCGTTCTGTCTAGTGTTATCCCCCTGCTCCGCCTAGTGCTATCACCCTGCTCCATCTAGTGCTATCCCCCCCACCCCGTTCCTCCTAGAGCTGTTGCCTCCTGCCCCGCCTAGGGCTGTCGCCACACCCCCCCCCCCCCCGCCGCCCTGCCTAGGGCTTTCGACCCCCTGCCGCGCCTAGGGCTTTCGACCCCCTGCCCCGCCTAGGGCTGTCGCCCCCCTGCCCCACCTAGGGCTATCCCCCCAGCTCTGCCTAGGGCTATCCCCTCCCCCCCTGCTCTGCCTAGTGCTATCCCCCCGCTCTGCCTAGTGCTATCCCCCCCGCTCTGCCTAGTGCTATCCCCCCCTCTCTGCCTAGTGCTATCCCCCCTGCTCTGCCTAGTGTTATCCCCCGCCCCCCCCCCTGCTCTGCCTAGTGCTATCCCCCCGGTTCCGTCTAGTGCTATCCCCCGACTCTGCCTAGGGCTGTCACCCCCCACCCCGATTATGGTTCTCGCCCCCCTGCTCGGCCTAGTGCTATCCCCCCCCCCCAACCCAGCTCTGCCTAGTGCTATTCCCCCTACCTAGTGCTGTCCCTCACGGTCCGCCTAGTGGTATCCCCTGGCTCTGTCTAGTGCTATCCCCCCACTCTGCCTAGTGCTGTCGTCCCCTGCCCGACTAGGTTTGTTGCCCCCATGCTCCGTCAAGTGCTATCCCCCCGGCCTAACGCTGTCCCCCTGGCTCTGTCTAGTGCTATCACCCGGCTCCGCCTAGTGCTATTCCCCCACTCCGTCTAGTGCTATCCCCCACTCCGCCTAGGGCTGTTGCTCCCCTGCCCCGACTAGGTTTGTTGCCCCCACGCTTCATCTAGTGCTATCCCCCTGCTCTGCCTAGTGCTGTTCCCCCAGCTCTGCCTAGTGCTATCCCCCCCACTCTGCCTAGTGCTATCCCTCCGCTCCATCTAGTGTTGTCACCCCTCTGCCTCGCCTAGTGCTGTCCCCCCTGCTCTGCCTAGTGCTATCCCCCCAAGCTAGTGCTATCCCCCTGCTCTGTCTAGTGCTATCCCCTCTGCTCCTCCTAGTGCTGTTGCCTCCCGCCCTGCTTAGGGCTGTCGCCCCCAGCCCTGACTAGTGCTGTCGTCCCCTGCCCCGCCTAGGGCTATCACCCCCACTCCGTCTAGTGCTATCCCCCTGCTCCATCTAGTGCTATCCCCCAGCTCTGCCAAGTGCTATCTCCCCACTCCGCCTAGTGCTATCTTCCCTCTGTCGGGTGCTGTCCCCCCACCCCGGCTAGGGCTGTCACACACCCCCCGACTATGGTTGTCGCCCACCCACTCCGCCTAATGCTATCCTCCCCTCCTCTGCCTAGTGCTGTCCACCCCACTCTGTCTAGTGCTATCCCTCTGCTCCGCCTAGTGCTACCCCCCCACTCTGCCTAGAGCTGTCGCCCCCTGCCCCGACTAGGGTTGTTGCCCCCCTTCCCCGTCTAGTGCTATTTCCCTGCTCCACCTAATCTCCCCTGCTCTGCCTAGTGCTATCCCCACCGCTTAGTGCTATCCCCCGGCTCTGACTGGTGCTATTCCCCCCAGCTCTGCCTAGTGCTGTCGCCCCCCGCCCCGCTTAGTGCTGTCGCCCCCCGCCCCGCTTAGTGCTGTCACCCCCCGCCCCGCCTAGTGCTGTTGCCCCCCGCCCCGCCTAGTGCTGTCGCCCCCCACCCCGCCTAGTGCTGTCACCCCCCCCGCCCTGCCTAGTGCTGTCGCCCCCCGCCCCGCCTAGTGCTGTCGTCCCCCGCCCCGCCTAGTGCTGTCGCCCCCCCGCCCCGCTTAGTGCTGTCGCCCCCCCACCCCGCCTAGTGCTGTCGCCCCCCACTCCGCCTAGGGCTGTCGTCCCCCTCCTGGGTAGGGCTGCCGCCCCCCCGTCAGACCTAGATCTGTCACCCCCGGCCTGCCTAGTGCTATCCCCCCACTCCGCCTAGTGCTATCCCCCGTGCTCCGCTTAGTGCTATCCCCCCTGCTCCGCCTAGTTCTATCCCCCCACTCCTCCTAGTGCTATCCCCCCCTTGCTCCTAGTGCTATCCCCCCTCCTCCTAGTGCTATCTCCCCGCTCCTCCTAGTGCTATCTCCCTGCTCCATCTAGTCAGCCTCCATCAGCCTCTGGACTACTGCATCAGCCTTCTCTCTGATCTCCTATCCTCGTGTCTCTCCCCACTTCAATCCATACTTCATGCTGCTGCCCGGATTGTCTTTGTCCAGAAACACTCTGGGCATGTTACTCCCCTACTCAAAAATCTCCGGTGGCTACCAATCAATCTGCGCATCAGGCAGAAACTCCTCACCCTGGGCTTCAAGGCTCTCCATCACCTCGCCCCCTCCTACCTCACCTTCCTTCTCTCCTTCTACAGCCCACCCCGCACCCTCTGCTCCTCTGCCGCTAATCTGCTCACCGTACCTCTTTCTCGCCTGTCCCGCCATCGACCCCTGGCCCACGTCATCCCCCGGGCCTGGAATGCCCTCCCTCTGCCCATCCGCCAAGCTAGCACTTTTTTTCCCATCAAGGCCCTACTGAGAAGTCACCTCCTCCAGGAGGCCTTCCCAGACTGAGCCCCTTCCTTCCTCTCCCCCTCGTCCCCCTCTCCATCCCCCCCATCTTACCTCCTTCCCTTCCCCACAGCACCTGTATATATATATATATATATATATGTTTGTACATATTTGTTACTCTATTTATTTTACTTGTACATATCTATTCTATTTATTTTATTTTGTTAGTATGTTTGGTTTTGTTCTCTGTCTCCCCCTTTTAGACTGTGAGCCCACTGTTGGGTAGGGACTGTCTCTATATGTTGCCAACTTGTACTTCCCAGCGCTTAGTGTTCTGCACACAGTAAGCGCTCAAATACGATTGATGATGATGATGATGATCTAGTCCTATCCCCCCACTCCGCCTAATGCTATTCCCCCCCCCGCTCTATGTAGTGCTATCCCCCCACCTCGCCTAGTGCTGTCGCCCCCCACCCCACGTATTGCTGTTGCCCCCCACCCCGCCTAGTGCTGTCGCCCTCCACCCCGCCTAGGGCTGTCGCCACCCACCCCACCTAGGGCTGTCGCCCCCCACCCCGCCTAGGGCTGTCACACCCCTGCTCCGCCTAGTGCTATCCCCCCCACTCCACATAGTGTTATCCACTTGCTTCACCTAATAATATCCCCCTGCTCCGCCTAGTGCTATCCCCCTGCTCCATCTAGTGCTATACCCCCGCTCTGCCTAGGGCTGTCGCCCCCCACCCCGACTAGGATTGTCGCCCCCCACTCTGCCTAATGCTATCCCCCCCTGCTCTGCCTAGTGCTATCCCCCCCCCCACCTAGTGCTGTCCCCCCTGCTCTGTCTAGCGCTATCCCCCGCTCCGCCTAGTGTATTACCCCCCGCCCCGCCTAGGGCTGTCGCCCCCCGGCCCCGCCTAGGGCTGTCGCCCCCCCGGCCCCGCCTAGGGCTGTCGCCCCCCCACCCCGCCTAGGGCTGTCTTCCCCCCGCCCCACCTAGGGCTGTCGCCTCCCAGCTCCGTCTAGTGCTATCCCCCCGCTCCACCTAGGGCTATCCCCCCACTCCGTCTAGTGTTATCCCCCAGCTCCGCCTAGGGCTGCCGCCCCCCGCCCCGACTAGGGCTATCGCCCCCCACCTTGACTAGTGCTGTCACCCCCCCCCCCCACCGCCTAGGGCTGTCATCTGCCTCCCCGCCCCGCCTAGGGCTGTCCCCCCCCCACCCCCCGCTTAGGGTTGTCACCCTCCCACTTCATCTAGTGCTATCCCCCTGCTCCGTCTAATGCTATCTCCTGGCTCAGCCTAGTGCTATCTCCCCCTTCTCTGCCTAGTGCTATTCCCCCCCACCCGCCTAGTGCTATCCCCCCGCTTAATGCTGTCCCCTGCATGCTCTACGTAGTGCTATACCCCCCCACCACCTAGGGCTGTTGCCCCCCACCCCACCTAAGGCGATCGCCCTCCATCCCACCTAGGGTTGTCACCCGCTGCCCCGCATAGGGCTGTCACCCCCCCAACTCTGCCTAGTGCTATCCCCCCACTCTGCCTAGTGCTATCCCCCCTGCTCTGTCTAATGCTATCCCCCGCTCTGCCTAGTGCTATCCCCCGCTCCGCCTAGTGCTATTACCCCCAGCTCTGCCTAGTGCTGTTGCCCCCTGTTCCGCCTAGGGCGATCGCCCACCCACCCGCCTAGGGTTGTCATCCGCCGCCCCGCCTAGGGCTGTCACCCCCCCGCCCTGACTAGTGCTATCCCCGCCCGACCCCCGACTCTGCCTACTGCTATTCCCCCGCTCCGCCTAGTGCTATTCCCCTGCTTCGTTATCCCCCCGCCCTCCACTGTTGCCCTCCGCCCCGACTAGGGTTGTCGCCCCCCGCCCCGCCTGGTGCTGTCACCACTCCACGCTTCGCCTAGTGCTATCCCCCCGTTCTGCCTAGTTCTATCCCCCCGCCCCACCTAGTGCTATCCCCCTGCCCCGCCTAGGGCTGTCCTCCCCCACGCCCCGCCTAGTGCTATCCTCCCGCTCCGCCTAGTGCTATCCACCTGCTCCGCCTAGTGCTAGCCCCCCGCTCCATCTAGTGTTATCCCCCCCGCTCTGCCTGGGGCTGTTGTCCTCCACCCTGCCTAGGGCTGTCGCCCCCCGACTCTCCTAGTGCTGTCACCCCCCCCCCGCCTCGCCTAGTGCTATCCCCCCCGCTCCGCCTAGTGCTATCCCCCCCGCTCCGCCTAGTGCTATCCCCCTGCTCCGCCTAGTGCTATCCCCCCGCTCGATCTAGTGTTATCCCCCTGCTCTGCTTGGGCCTGTTGTCCTCCACCCTGCCTAGGGCTGTCGCCCCCGACTCTCCTAGTGCTGTCACCCCCCCTCCGCCTCGCCTAGTGCTATCCCCCAGCTCTGCCTAGTGCTATCCCCCCCGCTCCGCCTAGTGCTATCCCCCCCGCTCCGCCTAGTGCTATCCCCCCCGCTCCGCCTAGTGCTAGCCCCCTGCTCGATCTAGTGTTAGTCCCCTGCTCTGCCTGGGCCTGTTGTCCTCCACCCTGCCTAGGGCTGTTGCCCACCGCTTCTACTAGTGCTGTCGCATCGCCCCCGCCCCGCCTCACCTAGTGCTATTCCCCATTGCTCTGCCTAGTGCTATCCCCCCATTCCGTCTTGTGCTATCACCCCGCCTAGGTCTGTCCCCCCTCCACCCCACCTAGGGCTGTCACCCCCCCCACCCCGCTCGACCTAGTGCTATCCTCCTCTACACCTAGTGCTATCCCCCAACTCCATCTAGTGTTATCCCCACGTTCCGCCTGGTGCTGTCTCTCCGCGCTATGCTTAGGGCGGATGGCCGCCGCCTAGTGCTGTCGCCCCCCCGGCTCCGTCTAGTGCTGTCGCCCCCCGCTCTGTCTAGTTCTGTAGCACCCCGCCCCACCTAGGGCTGTCGCCCCCCACCTGGCCTAGGTCTTTCGCCCCCCGCCTAGTGCTGTCCCCCCCGCTCCATCTAGTGCTACCCCTCTGACCCACCTAGGGCTGTCATCCCCCGCCCTGCCTAGGGCTTTCGCCCCCTGCCCTGCCTAGTGCTATCACCCCCGCTCCTGCCCCGTCCCTGCCCCGACTAGAGTTGTTGCCCCCTTGCTCCATCTAGTGCTGCCCCCCTGCTCCGTCTAGTGCTATCCCCCTGCTCCGTCTAGTGCTATCCCCCTGCCCCACCTAGTGCTATCCCCCCCTGCACTGCCTAGTGCTATCCCCGCCGCCTAGTGCTGTCCCCCCGGCTCCGTCTAGGGCTATCCCCCTGCTCTGTCTAGGGCTAGCCCCCTGCTCTGTCTAGGGCTAGCCCCCTGCTCCGTCTAGGGCTATCCCCCCATTCCATCTAGTGCTATCCCCCTGCTCCATCTAGTACTATCCCCCCCGCTCCGCCTAGGGCTGTCACACCCTGCCCCGATTAGGGTTGTTGCCCCCATGCTCCGTCTACTGCTTTCCCCCCTTGCTCTGCCTAGTGCTATCCCCCCCACCTAGTGCTGTCCCCCCGGCTCTGCCTAGTGGTATCCCCCCCAACCCCCATCTAGTGCTATCCCCTCGCTCCATCTAGTGCTATCCCCCCTCTCTGTCTAGTGCTATCCCCCCGCTCCATCTAATGCTACCCCCCTACTCTGTCTAGTGCTATCCTCCTGCCCCGTCGAGTGCTATCCCCCAGCTCCACCTAGGGCTGTCACCCCCTGCCCTGACTAGGGTTGTTGCCCCCAAACTCCGTCTGCTATCCCCCTGCTCTGCCTAGTGCTATCCCCCCGGCTCTGCCTATTGCTATACCCCCACTCAGTGCTGTCTCCCATGTTCTGTCTAGTGCTATCCGCCCGCTCCGCCTAGTGCTATGCCCCAGCTCTGCCTAGTGCTATCCCTCTTCTCTGCCTAGTGCTATCCCCCCGCTCTGCCTAGTGCTATCCCCCCGCTCTGCCTAGTGCTATCCCCCCGCTCTGTCTAGTGCTATCCCCCCACTCACCTAGGGCTGTCACTCCCCGCCCTAACTACGGTTGTCGCCCACCCCACCCCGCTCCACCTAGTGCTGTCCCCCCAGCTCCGTGTAGTGCTATCCCCCCGCTCCGCCTAGTGCTATCCCCCCGCTCTGTCTAGGGCTGTCACCACCTGCCCCGACTAGAAGTTGTTGCCCCCCAGCTCCGTCTAGTGCTACCCACCTGCTCCGTCTAGTGCTATCCTCCTGCTCTGCCTAGTGCTATTCCCCCTGCCTGGCCTAGTGCTATCCCCCTGCCCCGCCTTGGGCTGTCTTCCCACCCCTCCGCCCTGCCAAGGTCTGTTGCCCCCCCCCCCCGCTCCACCTAGTGCTATACCCCGACTCCATCTAGTGTTATCCCCCCACCCCGCCTAGGGCTGTCGCCCCCCGCTTCGCCTAGTGCTGTCGCACCACCCCCCAGCCTAGAGCTGTCGCCCCTCCGCCCCGCCTAGTGCTGCGGACCCCCACCCCCACCCCGCCTAGTGCTGTTGCCCCCCGCCCGACCTAGGCCTGTCACCCACCTCCCCTCCTAGGGCTGTCGCCCCCGGCCCTGCCTAGGGCTGTCGCCCCCGGCCCTGCCTAGGGCTGTCGCCCCCTGCCCTTCCTAGGGCTGTCACACCACACCCCGCCTAAGGCTGTTGCCCTCCTACCCCGCCTAGGGCTATCCCCCCCGCTCTGTCAAGTGCTATCTCCCCGCTTAGTCTAGTGCTATCCCCCCGCTCCATCCAGTGCTATCCCCCACTCCATCTAGTGCTATCCCCCCGCTCCGTACAATGCTATCCCCCCACTCCGTCTAGTGTTATCCCACCGCTCCGTCTAGTGCTATCCCCTCGCTCCGTCTAGTGCTATCTCCCCGCTCCGTCTAGTGCTATCCCCCCACTCGTCCTTGGGCTGTCGCCCCCCGCCCCGCCTAGGGCTGTAGCCCCCCCACCGTGCCTAGTGCAGTCATCCCCATGCCCCGCTTAGGGCTGTTGCCCCCCCTGCCCTGTCTAGGGCTATCCCCCACGCTCCATCTAGTACTATCCCCCCGCTCCATCTAGGGCTGTCACTCCCCGCCCCGACTACGGTTGTCGCACCCCCGCTCCACCTAGTGCTATCCACACCTGCTCTGCCTAGTGCTATTCCCTCTGCCTAGTGCAGTCCTCCCAGCTCCATCTATTGCTATCCCCCCTCTCCGTCTAGTGCTATCCCCCACTCCACATAGGGCTGTCGCTCCCTATTAGTAGGGTTGTTTCCCCCCTGCTCCATCTAGTGCTAGCCCCCTGCTCCGCCTAGTGCTATCCCCCTGCTCCGCCTAGTGCTATCCCCCTGCTCTGCCTAGTGCTATCCCCCTGCTCCGCCTACTGCTATCCCCCCTGCTCTGACTAGTGCTATCCCCGCCGCATACTGCTGTCCCCCCTGCTCTGTCTAGGGCTATCCCCCTGATCCATCTAGGGCTATCCCCCTGCTCTATCTAGTGATATCCCCCTGCTCCGTCTAGTGCTATCCCCCCACTCCGCCTAGGGCTGTCACCCCCTGCCCTGATTAGCGTTGTTGCCCCAACGCTCCATCTAGTGTTATCCCCCCGCTCCGCCTAGTGCTATTCCCCCCTGCTCTGCCTAGTGCTATCCTCCTCGCCTAGTGCTGTTCCCCGGGCTCCTTCTAGTGCTGTCCCCCCTGCTCTGCCTAATGCTATCCACTCCACCTACTGCTGTCCCCCCCCGCCCAGCCTAGTGCTATCCCCCCCCCAGCCTTCTCGAGTGCTATCCCCTGCTCCGCCTAGGGCTGTTGCCCCCCTGACCCGATTAGGGTTGTTGCCCCCAGGCTCCATCTAGTGTTATCCCCCCGCTCCGCCTAGTGCTATTCCCCCCTGCTCTGCCTAGTGCTATCCTCCTTGCCTAGTGCTGTCCCCCCTGCTCTGCCTAGTGCTAACCTCCCCGCTCCGTCTAGTGCTATCCCCCCGATCCGTCTAATGCTATCCCCCCGATCCGTCTAGTGCTATCCCCCCGATCCGTCTAGTGCTATCCCCCCGATCCGTCTAGTGCTATCTCCCCGATCCGTCTAGTGCTATCCCCCCGATCCGTCTAGTGCTATCCCCCCGATCCGTCTAGTGCTATCCCCCCGATCCGTCTAGTGCTATCCCCCCACTCCGTCTAGTGCTATCCCCCCCCGCTCCGTCTAGTGCTATACCCCTGCTCTGCCTAATGCTATCCACTCCACCTACTGCTGTCCCCCCTGCTCAGCCTAGTGCTATCCCCCCCCGCCTTCTCAAGTGCTATCCCCTGCTCCGTCTAGGGCTGTTGCCCCCTGCTCCGTCTAGGGTTGTTGCTCTACCGCCCTGCCTAGTGCTGTCACCCCCCGCCCCGCCTAATGCTGTCGTCCCCCCGCCCTGCCTAGGGCTGTCACTCCCCTCCCTGCCTAGGGCTGTCGCCCCCCCGCCTAGTGCTGTCTCCCCCGCTCCGCCTAGTGCTGTCCCCCCTGCTCCATCTAGTGCTGTTGCCCCTCGCCCAGCCTAGGGCTGTTGCCCCCAGCCCCGCCTAGAGCTGTCGCCCCCCGCCTAGTGCTGTCCTCCCCGCTCTGTCTAGTGCATCCCTCTGACCGACCTAGGGCTGTCACCCCCCGACCTGCCTAGGGCTGTCGCCCCCCTGCCCCGGCTAGTGCTATCCACCCCGCTCTGCCTAGTGCTATCCCCCTTCTCTGCCTAGTGCTCTCCCCCCGCTCCCTCTAGTGCTCTCCCCCCCGCTCCCTCTAGTGCTATCACCCTGCCCCGCGTAGGGCTGTTGCCGCCCACCCTGTCGAGTACTGTTACTTCTGCTCCACCTAGTGCTATCACCCCCTCCGCTCTCCTAGTGCTGTTGCCACCCGCCCCGCCTAGTGTGGTTGCCCCGCCGCACCGCCTAGTGCTGTCGCCCCCCCGTCCTGCCTAGTGCTGTCGCCCCCCACCCTGCGTAGTGCTGTCGCCCTCCACCCCTCCTAGGGCTGTCACCCCCCCACCCCTCCTATGGCTGTCGCCCCCCCCCCCCCAACGGCTGTCGCCCTCCACCCAGCCTAGGGCTGTCACCCCCGCCCCACCTAGGGCTGTCGCCCCCGCCCCGCCTAGGGCTGTCGCCCCTGCCCCGCCTAGGGCTGTCGCCCCCCGCCGCACCTAGTTCTGTCGCCCCTGTGCCCTGCCTACTTCTGTCGCCCCCCCCGCCCAGCCTAGGGATATTGCCCACCCACCCTGGATAGAGGTGTTGCTCCCCCCCACCCACCTGGGGCTGTCTCCCCCCCCGCCCCATCTATCCCCCCGCTATGCCTAGTGCTATTCCCGGGCTCCATCTAGTGCTATCCCCCCGCCCCAACTAGGGTTGTTGCCCCCCACCCCGACAAGGGTTGTCGCCCCGCCGGCTCCGCCTAGTGCTATCCACCTTCTCTACCTAGGGCTGTCGCCCCCCGCCCCACCTAGTGCTGCCTTCCCCCCCACCCACCCACCCACCTGGGGCTGTCTCCCCCCTGCCCCACCTAATGCTATCCTCCCCGCTCAGCCTAGTGCTATCCCCCCGCTCTGCCTAGTGCTATCCCCCCGCTCTGTCTAGGGCTATCTCCCGACCCGACTGGGGTTTTCACCCCCGCCCTGACTAGGGTTGTTGCCCCCCACCCCGACTAGGGTTGTCACCCACCCCCCCATGCTCCACCTAGTGCTATCCACCTTCTTCGCCTAGGGCTGTCACCCCCCCCGCCCCGCCTAGTGCTGTCTTCCCCCCCCAACCCACCTGGGGCTGTCTCCCCACTTCCCTGCCTAGTGCTAACCCCCCTGCTTGGCCTAGTGCTATCCCCCGCACTCTGCCTAGTGCTATCCCCCTGCTCCATCTAGTGCTATCTCCCGGCTCTACCTAGGGCTGTCGCCCCCTGCCCCGACTAGGGTTGTTGCTCCCCCCCCGGCTCCGTCTAGTACTATCCCACTGCTCCGCCTAGTGCTATCCCCCCCTGCTCTGCCTAGTGCCTCGCCCTCGCCTAGTGCTGCTCCCCCTGCTCTGTCTAGTGTTATCCCCCCCGCTCCATCTAGTGTTATCCCCCCCGCTCCATCTAGCGTTATCCCCCCACTCCGTCTAGTGCTATCCCCCCGCTCCGTCTATTGCTATCCCCCCCGCTCCGTCTATTGCTATCCCCCCGCTCCGTCTAGTGCTATCCCCCCGCTCCGTCTAGTGCTATCCCCCCGCTACGTCTAGTGCTATCCCCCCATCTGTCTAGCACTATCCCCCGACTCCTTCTAGCGCTATCCCCCGGCTCTGCCTAGTACTATCCCCCCCGTTCCGCCTAGTGCTATCCCCCCCTGCTCTGCCTAGTGCCTCGCCCTTGCCTAGTGCTGCTCCCCCTGCTCTGTCTAGTGTTATCCCCCCACTCCGTCTAGTGCTATCCCCCTACTCCGTCTAGTGCTACCCCCCCGCTCCGTCTAGTGCTATCCCCCCGCTCCGTCTAGTGCTATCCCCCCATCTATCTAGCGCTATCCCCCCACTCCTTCTAGCACTATCCCCCCAGCTCCGCCTAGTACTATCCCCCCCGTTCTGCCTAGTGCTATCCCCCCCCTGCTCTGCCCAGTGCTATCCACCCCACCTAGTGCTGTCCCCCCGCCCAGCCTAGTGCTATCCCCTGCTCTGCCCAGGGCTGTCACCTCCTCCTGCCCCGACTAGGGTTGTTGCCCCCCCGCCCCGCCTAGGGCTGTCGCCCCCCGCCTAGTTCTGTCTCCCCCGCTCCACCTAGTGCTGTCCCCCCCCAGCTCTGTCTAGTGCTGTTACCCCCTGCCCCGCCTAGTGCTGTCGCCCCCCCGCCCCACATAGTGCTGCCGCCCCCCGCCCGGCCTAGGGATGTTGCCCCCCACCCCGGATAGAGGTGTCACTCCCCCCCACCCACCTGGGGCTGTCTCCCCCCCGCCCCATCTAGTGCTATCCCCCTGCTATGCCTAGTGCTATTCCCCGGCTCTGTCTAGTGCTATTCCCCCCACCCCGACTAGGGTTGTTGCCCCCCACCCCGACTAGGGTTGTCGCCCCGCCGGCTCCGCCTAGTGCTATCCACTTCCTCTACCTAGGGCTGTCGCCCCCCATCCCACCTAGTGCTGCCTTCCCCCCCGACCACCCACCCGGGGCTGTCTCCCCCCTGCCCCACCTAATGCTATCCTCCCCGCTCAGCCTAGTGCTATCCCCCAGCTCTGCCTAGTGCTATTCCCCCACTCCATCTAGGGCTATGTCCCGACCCGACTGGGGTTTTCGCCCCCCCGCCCCCACTAGGGTTGTCGCCCCCCCGCCCCATATAGGGTTGTCGCCCCCAACCCCGACTAGGGTTGTCGCCCCACCCCCATCCCCCGCTCCACCTAGTGCTATCCCCCTGCTCTGTCTAGTGCTATCCACCTTCTCTGCCTAGGGCTGTCACCCCCCAGCCCCGCCTAGTGCTGTCTTCCCCCCCAACCCACCTGGGGCTGTCTCCCCACTGCCCCGACTAGTGCTATCCCCCCTGCTTGGCCTAATGCTATCCCCCCCACTCTGCCTAGTGCTATCCCCCTGCTCCGTCTAGCGCTATCTCCCGGCTCTACCTAGGGCTGTCGCCCCCTACCCCGACTAGGGTTGTTGCTCCCCCCCGGCTCCGTCTAGTACTATCCCCCTGCTCCGCCTGGTGCTATCCCCCCCTGCTCTGCCTAGTGCCTTCCCCCCCACCTTGTGCTGCTCCCCCCGCTCCGTCTAGTGCTATCCCCCCGCTCCGTCTCGTGCTATCCCCCCGCTCCGTCTCGTGCTATCCCCCCGCTCCGTCTCGTGCTATCCCCCCGCTCCGTCTCGCGCTATCCCCCCGCTCCGTCTCGCGCTATCCCCCCGCTCCTTCTAGCGCTATCCCCCCGCTCCTTCTAGCGCTATCCCCCCCGCTCCTTCTAGCGCTATCCCCCCGCTCCTTCTAGCGCTATCCCCCCCGCTCCTTCTAGTGCTATCCCCCCGCTCCTTCTAGTGCTATCCCCCCGCTCCTTCTAGTGCTATCCCCCCCTGCTCTGCCTAGTATTATTCCCCCTTGCTCCGCCTAGTGCTATCCCCCCACCCCTGCTCTGCCTAGTGCTATCCACCCCACCTAGTGCTGTCTCCCCGCCCAGCCTAGTGCTATCCCCTGCTCCGGCTAGGGCTGTCGCCTCCTGCCCCGACTAGGGTTGTTGCCTCCCCGCCCAACCTAGGGCTGTCGCCCCCCACCTAGTGCTGTCTCCCCCGCTCTGCCTAGTGCTGTCCCCCCGGCTCCGTCTAGTGCTGTTGCCCCCTGCCCCGCCTAGGGCTGTCGCCCCCAGCCCCGCCTAAGGCTGTCCATCCCCGCCCCCTCCCCCCCCCCCACGCCTAGGGTTCTCACCCTCCCACTCCATCCAGTGCTATCCCCCTGCTCCTTCTAATGCTATCCCCTGGCTCCGCCTAGTGCTATTCCCCCCACACCCCCCCGCCTAGTGCTATCTGCCCTGCCTAGTGCTGTCCCCCCTCACCATGCTCTACGTAGTGCTATCCCCCCCACCGCTCTGCCTAGGGCTATTGTCCCCCACCCCGCCTAGGGCTGTTGCCTCCCACCCCGCCTAGGGCGATCGTCCACCACCTCACCTAGGGTTGTCACCCGCCACCCCGCATAGGGCTGTCACCCCCCCAATTCGCCTAGTGCTATCCCCCCCTGCTCTGCCTAGTGCTATCCCCCCGCCTAGTGCTGTCCCTCCCGCTCTGTCTAGTGCTGTCCCCTGCTCCGCCTAGTGCTATTACCCCCAGCTCTGCCTAGTGCTGTCGCCCCCCGCCCCACCTTGGGCTGTCCGCCCCTCCCCCGCCCTGCCTAGGGCTGTCCGCCCCGCCGCCCCGCCTAGGGCTGTCGCCTCCCAGCTCAGTCTAGTGCTATCCCCCCCGCTCCACCTAGCGTTATCCCCCTGCTCCGCCTAGGGCTGTCTCCCTCCACCCCGCTGAGAGCTGTCACCCCCCACCTCGACTAATGCTGTCGCACCCCCCCCGCCTAGGGCTGTCGCCCGCCCCCCCGCCCCACCTAGGGTTGTCTCCCTCCTGCTCCATCTAGTGCTATCCCCCTGCTCCCTCTAATGCTATCCCCTGGCTCCGCCTAGTGCTATCTCCCCCTTCTCTGCCTAGTGCTATTCCCCCCCACCCGCCTAGTGCTATCCCCCCGCTTAATGCTGTCCCCTGCATGCTCTACGTAGTGCTATACCCCCCCACCACCTAGGGCTGTTGCCCCCCCACCCCACCTAAGGCGATCGCCCTCCATCCCACCTAGGGTTGTCACCCGCTGCCCCGCATAGGGCTGTCACCCCCCAACTCTGCCTAGTGCTATCCCCCCACTCTGCCTAGTGCTATCCCCCCTGCTCTGTCTAATGCTATCCCCCGCTCTGCCTAGTGCTATCCCCCGCTCCGCCTAGTGCTATTACCCCCAGCTCTGCCTAGTGCTGTTGCCCCCTGTTCCGCCTAGGGCGATCGCCCACCCACCCGCCTAGGGTTGTCATCCACCGCCCCGCCTAGGGCTGTCATCCCCCCGCCCTGACTAGTGCTATCCCCGCCCGACCCCCGACTCTGCCTACTGCTATTCCCCCGCTCCGCCTAGTGCTATTCCCCTGCTTCGTTATCCTCCCGCCCTCCACTGTCGCCCCCCCGCCCCGCCTGGTGCTGTCACCACTCCACGCTTCGCCTAGTGCTATCCCCCCGTTCTGCCTAGTTCTATCCCCCCGCCCCACCTAGTGCTATCCCCCTGCCCCGCCTAGGGCTGTCCTCCCCCACGCCCCGCCTAGTGCTATCCTCCCGCTCCGCCTAGTGCTATCCACCTGCTCCGCCTAGTGCTAGCCCCCCGCTCCATCTAGTGTTATCCCCCCCGCTCTGCCTGGGGCTGTTGTCCTCCACCCTGCCTAGGGCTGTCGCCCCCCGACTCTCCTAGTGCTGTCACCCCCCCCCGCCTCGCCTAGTGCTATCCCCCCCGCTCCGCCTAATGCTATCCCCCCCGCTCCGCCTAGTGCTATCCCCCCGCTCCGCCTAGTGCTATCCCCCCGCTCCGCCTAGTGCTATCCCCCTGCTCCGCCTAGTGCTATCCCCCCGCTCGATCTAGTGTTATCCCCCTGCTCTGCTTGGGCCTGTTGTCCTCCACCCTGCCTAGGGCTGTCGCCCCCCCGACTCTCCTAGTGCTGTCACCCCCCCTCCGCCTCGCCTAGTGCTATCCCCCAGCTCTGCCTAGTGCTATCCCGCCCTCCGCCTAGTGCTATCCCCCCCGCTCCGCCTAGTGCTAGCCCCCTGCTCGATCTAGTGTTAGTCCCCCGCTCTGCCTGGGCCTGTTGTCCTCCACCCTGCCTAGGGCTGTTGCCCACCGCTTCTACTAGTGCTGTCGCATCGCCCCCGCCCCGCCTCACCTAGTGCTATTCCCCATTGCTCTGCCTAGTGCTATCCCCCCATTCCGTCTTGTGCTATCACCCCGCCTAGGTCTGTCCCCCTCCACCCCACCTAGGGCTGTCACCCCCCCCCACCCCGCTCGACCTAGTGCTATCCTCCTCTACACCTAGTGCTATCCCCCGACTCCATCTAGTGTTATCCCCCCATTCCGCCTGGTGCTGTCTCTCCGCGCTTTGCTTAGGGCGGATGGCCGCCGCCTAGTGCTGTCGCCCCCCGGCTCCGTCTAGTGCTGTCGCCCCCCGCTCTGTCTAGTTCTGTAGCACCCCGCCCCACCTAGGGCTGTCGCCCCCCACCTGGCCTAGGTCTGTCGCCCCCCGCCTAGTGCCGTCCCCCCCGCTCCATCTAGTGCTACCCCTCTGACCCACCTAGGGCTGTCATCCCCCGCCCTGCCTAGGGCTTTCGCCCCCTGCCCTGCCTAGTGCTATCACCCCCGCTCTGCCTAGTGCTATCCCCCTGCTCCCTCTAGTGCTATCCCCCGGCCCCGCCTAGGGCTGTGGCCCCCCCGTCCCCGCCTAGGGCTGTGGCCCCCCCCCCCACATAGTGCTATCCCCCCCGCTCCGTCTGGTGCTATCCCCCACTCTCTGCCTAATGCTATTCCCTCCCACCCAGCTTAGGGCTGTCGCCCCCCTCCTGGCCTAGGGCTGTCGCCCCCCATCCCACCTAGCGCTGTCACCCCCGGCCTGCCTAGTCCTATCCCCCCACTCCGCCTAGTGCAATCCCCCCGCTCCGCCTAGTGCAATCCCCCCGCTCCGCCTAGTGCAATCCCCCCGCTCCGCCTAGTGCAATCCCCCCGCTCCGCCTAGTGCAATCCCCCCGCTCCGCCTAGTGCTATCCCCCCACTCCGCCTAGTGCTATCCCCCCGCTCCGCCTAGTGCTATCCCCCCGCTCCGCCTAGTGCTATCCCCCCGCTCCGCCTAGTGCTATCCCCCCGCTCCGCCTAGTGCTATCCCCCCGCTCCGCCTAGTGCTATCCCCCTGCTCCTCCTAGTGCTATCTCCCCGCTCCATCTAGTCCTATTCCCCTGCTCCGCCTAATGCTATTCACTCCTGCTCTGCGTAGTGCTATCCCCCCACCCAGCCTAGTGTTGTCGCCCCCCACCCAGCCTAGTGTTGTCGCCCCCCACCCCGCCTGGGGCTGTCACACCCCCACTCCGCCTAGTGCTATCCCCCCTGTTCCACATAGTGTTATCCCCTTCCTCCACCTAATACTATCCCCCTGCTCCACCTAGCGCTATCCCCCTGCTCCATCTAGTGCTATCCCCCTGCTCCGCCTAGGGCTGTCGCCCCCCGCCCCGGCTAGGATTGTCGCCCCCCCACTCTGCCTAGTGCTATCCCCCCGCTCCGCCTAGTGCTGTCCCCCAGCTCCATCTAGTGCTATCCCCCCACTCCGCCTAGTGCTATCCCCCAGCTCCGCCTAGTGCTATCCCCCCCGCTCCATCTTGTGTTATCCCCCGCTCTGCCTGGGGCTGTTGTCCTCCACCCCACCTAGGGCTGTCGCCCCCCGCCTCTCCTAGTGCTGTCACCCCCCGCCTCACCTAGTGCTATCCCCCCGGCTCTGCCTAGTGCTATCCCCCCAGTTCGCCTAGTGCTATCCACCCGGTCCACCTAGTGCTATCCCCCAGCTCCGGCTAGTGCTATCCTCCTGCTCTGCCTAGTGCTATCCTCCTGCTCCGCCTAGTGCTATCCCCCTGCTCCATCTTGTGTTATCCCCCCGCTCTGCCTGGGCCTGGTGTCCTCCCCCCCACCTAGGGCTGTTGCCCCCTGCTTCTACTAGTGCTGTCGCCCCCCCCCACCACACCTAGCGCTATCCTCCCGCTCCGCCTAGCGCTATCCCCCCACTCCGCCTAGTGCTATCCACCCGCTCCGCCTAGTGCTATCCACCCGCTCCGCCTAGTGCTATCCTCCTGATCCATCTAGTACTATCCCCCCGCCCCGCCTAGGTCTGTCCCCCACAACCCCGCCTAGGGCTGTCACTCCCCCGCTCCACCTAGTGCTATCCTCCTCTCCACCTAGTGCTATCCCCCCACTCTATCTAGTGTTATCCCCCCACTCCGCCTAGGGCTGTCGCCCCCCCACCCAGCCTAGGGCTTTCGCCCCCGGCCCAGCCTAGGGCTGTCGCCCCCCACTCTGCCTAGGTCTGTCGCCCACGGCCCCGCCTAGGACTGTCGCCCCCCACCTAGTGCTGTCGCCCCTCGCCCAGCCGAGGCCTGTCGCCCCCCGTCTAGTGCTGTCGCCCCCCGCTCCGTCTAGTGCTGTCGCCCCCCGCTCCGTCTAGTGCTGTCGTCCCCCGCTCTGTCTAGTGCTCTCGCCCCCCCGCTCCATCTAGTGTTGTCGCCCCCCACTCCAACTAGTGCTATCCCTCTGACCCGCCTAGGGCTGTCATCCCCTGCTCTGCCTAGGGCTGTCGACCCCCGCCCTGCCTAGTGCTATCGCCCCTGCTCCGCCTAGTGCTATCACCCTGCTCTGTCTAATGCTATCTCCCCACTCCACCTAGTGCTATCCCCGCACACCGCCTTGGGCTGTCACCCCCCAGCCCCGACTATGGTTGTAACACCCCCGCTCCGCCTAGTGCTATCCGCCACTGCTCTACCTAGTGCTATTCCCTCCGCCTAGTGCTGTCCCCCCAGCTCCATCTAGTGCTATCCCCCCGCTCTGTCTAGTGCTATCCCCCGCTCTGCCTAGGGCTGTAGCTCCCTGCCCCAACTAGAGTTGTTGCCCCTCTGCTCCGTCTAGTGCTATCCCCCTGCTCCATCTAGTGCTATCCCCCTGCTCCGCCTACTGCTATCCCCCCCTGCCCCAACTAGAGTTGTTGCCCCCCCTGCTCCGTCTAGTGCTATCCCCCTGCTCCGCCTAGTGCTATCCCCCCCTGCACTGTCTAGTGCTATCCCCACCGCCTAGTGCTGTCCCCCCGGCTGCGTCTAGGGCTATCCCCCTGTTCCATCTAGGGCTATCCCCCCACTCCACCTACTGCTATCCCCCCGCTCCATCTAGTGCTATCCAACTGCTCCGCCTAGGGCTGTCGCCCCCTGCCCTGATTAGGGTTGTTGCCCCCACGCTCCGTCTAGTGCTATCCCCCCCTGCTCTGCCTAGTGCTATCCCCCCAGCCTAGTGCTGTCCCCCCGGCTCTGTCTAGTGCTATCCCCCCGGCTCCGTCTAGTGCTGTCCCCCCTGCTCTGCCTAGTGCTATCCCCCCCCCCCGTCTAGTGCTATCCCCTCGCTCCGTCGAGTGCTATCCCCTCGCTCCATCTAGTGCTACCCCCCCTGCTCCATCTAGTGCTATCCCCTTGCCCCGTCGAGTGCTATCCCCCAGCTCCACCTAGGGCTGCCACCTCCTGCCCTGACTAGGGTTGTTGCCCCCAAACTCTGTCTAATGCTATCCCCCCAACTCAGTGCTGTCTCCCCCATTCTGTCTAGTGCTATCCGCCTGCTCCGCCTAGTGCTATCCCCCAGCTCTGCCTAGTGCTATCCCTCTGCTCCACTTAGTGCTATCCCCCTGCTCCGTTTAGTGCTATCCCCCTGCTCCGTTTAGTGCTATCCCCCTGCTCTGCCTAGTGCTATCCCCGCCGCCTAGTGCTATCCCCCCCTGCTCTGCCTAGTGCTATCCCCGCCTCATAGTGCTGTCCCCCCGCTCTGTCTAGGGCTATCCCCCCGCTCTGTCTAGTGATATCCCCCTGCTCCATCCACTGCTATCCCCCCGCTCCGTCTAGTGCTATCCCCCTGCTCCGCCTAGGGCTGTCACCCCCTGCCCTGATTAGGGTTGTTGCCCCCACGCTCTGTCTAGTGTTATCCCCCCACTCCGCCTAGTGCTATCCCCCCCCCCCGCTCTGCCAAGTGCTATTGCCCCCTGCTCTGCCTAGTGCTATTCCCCCTGCCTAGTGCTGTCCCCCCGGCTCCGTCTAGTGCTGTCCCCCCTGCCCCGCCTAGTGCTACCCCCCCACCTAGTGCTATCCCCCGGCTCCATCTAGTGCTATTCCCCGCTCCGTCAAGTGCTATCCCCCCACTCCTCCGTCTAGTGCTATCCCCCCTCTCTGCCTAGGGCTGTCACCCCCTGCCCCGATTAGGGTTGTTGCCCCCAGGCTACATTTAGTGCTATCCCCCTGCTCTGCCTAGTGCTATTCCCCCCTGCTCTGCCTAGTGCTATCCTCCTCGCCTAGTGCTGTCTCCCCTGCTCTGCCTAGTGCGATCCCCCCCGCCTAGTGCTATCTCCCCTGCTCCGTCTAGTGTTATCCCCCCACACCTTCTAGTTCTATCCCCCCGCTCCATCTAGTGCTATCCTCCCGCTCTGCCTAGGGCTGTCACCCCCTGCCCTGATTAGGGTTGTTGCCCCCATGCTCCGTCTAGTGCTATCCCCCCTGCTTGCCTAGTGCTATCCCCCCTGCTCTGCCTAGTGCTATCCCCCCTGCTCTGCCTAGTGCTATGGCCCCCTGCTCTGCCTAGTGCTATCCCCCCCGCCTAGTGCTGTCCCACCGGCTCCGTCTAGTGCTATCCCCCCAGCTCTGTCTAGTGCTATTCCCCCGCTCCGTCTGGTGTTATTCCCCCACTCCGTCAAGTGCTATCTCCCTGCTCCATCTAGTGCTATCCCCCGGCTCCGCCTAGGGCTGTCACCCCCTGCCCCGATTAGGGTTGTTGCCCCAACGCTCTGTCGAGTGCTATCCCCCCGCTACGCCTAGTGCTATTCCCCCCGCTCTGCCTAGTGCTATCCTCCTCGCCTAGTGCTGTCTCCCCCGCTCCATCTAGTGCTGTCCCCCCTGCTCTGCCTAGTGCGATCCCCCCGCTCGGCCTAGTGCTATCCCCCCAGCTCCGTCTAGTGCTATCCCCCCGATCCGTCTAGTGCTATCCCCCCCTGCTTTGCCTAATGCTATCCACTCCACCTACTGCTGTCCCCCCCACCCAGCCTAGTGCTATCCCCCCCGCCTTCTCGAGTGCTATCCCCTGCTCTGCCTAGGGCTGTTGCCCCCTGCCCCGACTAGGGTTGTTGCTCCACCGCCCTGCCTAGTGCTGTCACCCCCCGCCCCGCCTAATGCTGTCGCTCCCCTCCCTGCCTAGGGCTGTCGCTCCCCTCCCTGCCTAGGGCTGTCGCCCCCCCGCCTAGTGCTGTCTCCCCCGCTCCGTCTAGTGCTGTCCCCCCTGCTCCATCTAGTGCTGTTGCCCCCCCGCCCAGCCTAGGGCTGTTGCCCCCAGCCCCACCTAGGGCTGTCGCCCCCCGCCTAGTGCTGTCCTCCCCGCTCTGTCTAGTGCTATCCCTCTGACCCACCTAGGGCTGTCACCCCCCGCCCTGCCTAGGGCCGTCGCCCCCCTGCCCCGGCTAGTGCTATCCACCCCGCTCTGCCTAGTGCTATCCCCCTTCTCTGCCTAGTGCTCTCCCCCCGCTCCCTCTAGTGCTATTCCCCTGCCCCGCGTAGGGCTGTTGCCGCCCACCCCGTCGAGTACTGTTACTTCTGCTCCACCTAGTGCTATCACCCCCTCCGCTCCACCTAGTGCTATCACCCCCTCCACTCCACCTAGTGCTATCACCCCGTCCGCTCTCCTAGTGCTGTTGCCACCCACCCCACCTAGTGTGGTTGCCCCGCCTAGAGCTGTTGCCCCCCGCCCCGCCTAGTGCTGTCGCCCCCCACCCTGCGTAGTGCTGTCGCCCTCCACCACTCCTAGGGCTGTCGCCCTCCACCCCTCCTAGGGCTGCCGCCCCCGCCCCGCCTAGGGCTGTCCCCCCCCCGCCCCGCCTAGGGCTGTCCCCCCCCGCCCCGCCTAGGGCTGTCGCCCCCTGCCCCGCCTAGGGCTGTCGCCCCCTGCCCCGCCTAGGGCTGTCGCCCCCTGCCCCGCCTACTTCTGTCGCCCCTCCCCCCCCGCCCAGCCTAGAGATGTTGCCCCCCCACCCCGGATAGAGGTGTCGCTCCCCCCCCACCCACCTGGGGCTGTCTCCTCCCCGCCCCATCTAGTGCTATCCCCCCGCTATGCCTAGTGCTATTCCCCGGCTCTGTCTAGTGCTATCCCCCCGCCCCGACTAGGGTTGTTGCCCCCCACCCTGACTAGGGTTGTCGCCCCGCCGGCTCCACCTAGTGCTATCCACCTTCTCTACCAAGGGCTGTCGCCCCCAGCCCCACCTAGTGCTGCCTTCCCCCCCCACCCACCCACCCACCTGGGGCTGTCTCCCCCCTGCCCCGCCTAATGCTATCCTCCGCACTCAGCCTAGTGCTATCCCCCCGCTCCGTCTAGGGCTATCTCCCAACCCGACTGGGGTTTTCGCCCCCGCCCCGACTAGGGTTGTCGCCCCCCCACCCCGACTAGGGTTGTCACCGCCCCCCCCCCCACAACTCCACCTAGTGCTATCCCCCTGCTCTTGCTCTGTCTAGTGCTATCCACCTTCTCCGCCTAGGGCTGTCACCCCCCCGCCCCACCTAATGCTGTCTTCCCCCCCCAACCCACCTGGGGCTGTCTCTACACTGCCCCGCCTAGTGCTATCCCCCCTGCTTGGCCTAGTGCTATCCCCCCCACTCTGCCTAGTGCTATCCCCCTGCTCCATCTAGTGCTATCTCCCAGCTCTACCTAGGGCTGTCGCCCCCTGCCCCGACTAGGGTTGTTGCTCCCCCCCTGCTCCATCTAGTACTATCCCCCTGCTCCAACTAGTGCTATCCCCCCTGCTCTGCCTAGTGCCCTCCCCCCGCCTAGTGCTGCCCCCCCCCGCTCTGTCTAGTGTTATCCCCCCGCTCCGTCTAATGCTATCCCCCCGCTCCGTCTAGTGCTATCCCCCCACTCCGTCTAGTGCTATCCCCCCTGCTCTGTCTAGTGCTATCCCCCCGCTTGTCCCTGAGCTGTCGCCCCCCGCCCTGCCTAGGGCTGTCGCCCCCCCCCCCCCCACCGTGCCTAGTGCTGTCGTCCCCATGCCCCGCCTAGGGCTATCCCCCACGCTCTGCCTAGTGCTATCCCCCGGCTCTGCCTAGTGCTATCCCCCCGCTCCATCTAGTGCTATCCCCCCCGCTCTGCCTAGTGCTATCCCCCGGCTCTGCCTAGTGCTATCCTCCTGCTCTGCCTAGTGCTATCACCCTGCTCCGTCTAGTGCTATCACCCCGCTCCGTCTAGTGCTATCCCCCCGCTCTGTCTAGTGCTATCCCCCCTACTCTGCCAAGTGCTATCTCCCTGCTCCGTCTAGTGCTATCTTCCGGCTCCACCTAAGGCTGTCACCCCCTGCCCCGAATAGGGTTGTTGCTCCCCCCTGGCTCCACCTAGTGTTATCCCCCTGCTCTGCCTAGTGCCTTCCCCCCCGGCCTAGTGCTGCCCCCACCGCTCTGTCTAGTGCTATCTCCCCGCTCCATCTAGTGCTATCCCCCCACTCCGCCTAGTGCTACCCCCCCGCTCCGTCTAGTGCTATCCCCCTGCTCCTTCTAGCGCTATCCCCCCACTCCTTCTAGCACTATCCCCCGGCTCCGCCTAGTACTATCCCCCCTGCTCTGCCTACTGCTATCCACCCCACCTAGTGTTGTCCCCACGCCCAGCCTAGTGCTATCCCCTGCTCCGCCAAGGTCTTTCGCCACCTGCCCCGACTAGGGTTGTTGCCCCCCCCTCCCCGCCTAGGGCTGTCACCCCCTGCCTAGTGCTGTCTCCCCCGCTCCGTCTAGTGCTGTCTCCCCCTGCCCCGCCTAGGGCTGTCGCCCCCAGCCCCGCCTAGGGCTGTCGCCCCCCCCACCTAGTGCTGTCCCCCCCCCCCCCCGCTCCGTCTAGTGCTATCCCTCAGACCCACCTAGGGCTGTCACCCCCTGCCCCGCGTAGGGCTGTCGCCCCCCGCCTAATGCTGTCTCCCCTGCTCTGCCTAGTGCTGTCCCCCCCGCTCTGTCTAGTGCTGTTGCCCCCTGCCCCGCCTAGGGCTGTCGCCCCCCCCACCTAGTCCTGTCTCCCCCGCTCCTTCTAGTGCTATCCCCCTGCTCTGTCTAGTCCTATCTCCCCGCTCCGCCTAGTGCTATCCCCCCCCTGCTCTGCCTAGTGCCTTCCCCCCCGCCTAGTGCTGCCCACCCCGCTCCGTCTAGTGCTATCCCCCCCACTCCGCCTAGTGCTACCCCCCCCACCCCGGATCTGTCTAGCGCTATCCCCCCTGCTCCATCTAGCGCTATCCCCCGGCTCCGCCTAGTACTATCCCCCCCTGCTCTGCCTAGCGCTATCCACCCCACCTAGTGCTGTCCCCCTGCCCAGCCTAGTGCTATCCCCTGCTCCGCCAAGGTCTGCTGCCTCCTGAGCCGACTAGGGTTGTTGCCCCCCCACCCCACCTAGGGCTGTCACCCCCCGCCTAGTGCTGTCCCCCCCCCCCTCCATCTAGTGCTATCCCTCAGACCCACCTAGGGCTGTCACCCCCCGCCCCGCCTAGGGCTGTCGCCCCCCCGCCTAGTGCTGTCTACCCCGCTCCGCCTAGTGCTGCCCCCCCCCGTTCTGTCTAGTGCTGTTGCCTCCTGCCCCGCCTAAGGGCTGTCGCCCCCCCCCGCCTAGTCCTGTCCCCCCCCGCTCCTTCTAGTGCTATCCCTCAGACCCACCTAGGGCTGTCGCCCCCCTGCCCTGGCTAGTACTATCCACCCCGCTCTGCCTAGTGCTATCCTCCTTCTCTGCCTAGCGCTCTCCCCCTGCTCCCTCTAGTGCTATCCTCCTACCCCGCCTAGGGCTGTTGCCTCCCGCCCGGTTGAGTACTGTGACTTCTGCTCCACCTAGTGCTATCACCCCCTCCGCTCTCCTAGTGCTGTTGTCACCTGCCCCGCCTAGTTTGTTTGCCCCCCAGCTCTGCCTAGTGCTATCGCCCATCCGCCCCACCTAGTGCTGTCACCCCCCCGCCCCGCCTATTGCTGTTTCCCCCTGCCCTGCGTAGTGCTGTGGCCCCCCCCACCCCTCCTAGGGCTGTCGCCCCCTCACTCCTCCTAGGGCTGTCGCCCTCCGCCCCGCCTAGGGCTGTCGCCCCCACCACCCACCTGGGGTTGTCTCCCTGCCGCCCCATCTAGTGCTATTCCCCCCCGGCCCGGCATAGTGCTATCCCCCCGCTATGCCTAGTGCTTTCCCCCGGCTCTGTCTAGTGCTATTCCCCCGCCCCGACTAGGGTTGTCGCCCCCCTTGCTCCGCCTAGTGTTATCCACCTTCTCTGCCTAGGGCTGTCGCCCCCCGCCCCACCTAGTGCTGCCTTCCCCCCCACCCCCACCCACCTGGGGCTGTCTCCCCCCTGCCCCGCCTAATGCTATCCCCCCTGCTCTGACTAGTGCTATCCCCCAACTCCGTCTAGGGCTGTCTCCCGACCCGACTAGGGTTTTCGCCCCCACCCCGACTAGGGTTGTCGCCCCCCCCCGCTCCGTCTAGTGCTATCCCCCCGCTCCGTCTAGTGCTATCCCCCGGCTCCGTCTAGTGCTATCCCCCTGCTCTGTCTAGTGCTATCCCCTTGCTCTTCCTAGGGCTGTTGCCCTCCCGCCACACCTAGGGCTGTCGCCCCCCCACCCTGTCTAGTGCTGTTGCACCCTGCCCCGCCTAGGGGTATCCCCTCCGCTCTGCCTAGTGCTATCCTCCCCTGCTCTGCCTAGTGGTATTCCCCCCCGACCCTGCCTAGGGCTGTCGCCCCCTCCCCGCCCCACCTAGTGCTGTCGCCCCCCCGTCCCGCCTAGTACTCTCGCCCCCCCCCCCCCCCCGCTGCCGACTAGGGCTGTCGCCCCCACCCCCGAATAGGACTGTCACCCCCCGCCCCGACTAAGGTTGTCACCCCCCCACCTCTGCTTAGTGCTATCCTCCTGCTCTGTCTAGTTCTATCCCCCCGTTCTGCCTATTGCTATCCACCCCTGCTCTGCCTAGTGCTATTCCACCTCGTCTAGTGTTATACGCCACCGCCTAGTGCTGTCCCCCCCAGCTCTGCATAGTGCTATCCACCCCCGCTCTGCCTAGTGTGATCGCCCCCTGCCCCGCCTAGGGCTGTAGGGGCCACCCATTTCCCACCTAGGGTTGTCGCCCCCTCCCCCACCTAAGGCTGCCCCCCTACCCCGCCTAGTGCTGTCCCCGCGCTCGGCCTAGTGCTATCCCCCCGCTCTGCTTAGGGCTGTCACTCCCCCCCTGCCTAGGGCTGTCGCCCCCCGCCTAAGGCTGTCGCCCCCCGCTGCACCTAGTGCTATCCCACCACTCTGTATTGTGCTATCCCCCTATTCCCCCTAGGGCTATCACCCCCCGCCCCGCCTAGGGCTGTTGCGCCCCACCCCACCCAGTGCTATCCCCCCTGCTCTGTCTAGTGCTGTTCCCCTTGCTCTGCCTAGTGCTATCCCCCCCACCTAGTGCTATCCCCCTTCCTAGTGCTATCCCCCCCTGCTCCACCTAGTGCTATCCCCCCTGCTCCGCCTAGTGCTATCCCCCCTGCTCTGCCTAGTGCTTCCCCACCCCCAACCTAGTGCTATATCGCCCCCGCCTAGTGCTATCCCCCAGCTTCACCTAGTGCTGTCCCCCAGCTCCGCCTAGTGCTGTTCCCCAGCTCCGCCTAGTGCTATCCCCCCGCTCCGCCTAGTGCTATGCCCCCGCTCCGCCTAGTGCTGTCTGCTCCCTGCTCTGCCTAGTGCTATCCCCCACTGTTCTGCCTAGGGCTATCTCCCCCCTGCTTAATGCTATCCCCCACCCCAGGCCTAGTGCTATGCCCCCACTGCCTAATGCTATCCCCCTTGCTCCGCCTAGTGCTTCCCCCCGACCAACCTAGTGCTATACAGCCCCTGCCTAGTGCTATCCCCCCTGCTTCACCTAGTGCTGTCCCCCGGCTCCACCTAGTGCTATCCCTCCTGCTATCCCCCTCGCTCCGCCTAGTGCTATCCCCCCGCCCCCGCCTACTGCTATTCCCCCGCCCCTGCCTAGTGCTGTCCCCCTGACCTAGTGCTATCTCTCCTGCCTAGTGCTATCCCCCCTGCTTACTGCTGTCGCCCCCCCCCACCTTACCTACTGCTGTCGGCCCCCGCCGCGCCTACTGCTGTCGCCCCCTGCCCCAACTCCTGCTGCCATCCCCCTGCCCCGCCTACTGCTGCCATCCCCCTGCCCGCCTACTGCTGTCGCCCCTCGCCCCGCCTACTGCTGTCGCCCGTCGCCCCGCCTACTGATCTCGCCCCTTGCCCCGCCTAGTGCTGCTGCCCCCAGCTCCCCTTAGGGCTATCCCCCCTGCTCTGCCTATTGCTAGCCCCCACCATGCTCTGCCTAGTGCTGTAGCCCCCTGCCCCGCCTTGTGCTGTCGCCCCCCTCTCCGCCTAGTGCTTTCGTCCCCCCCACCCCGCCAGTGCTGTCACCCCGCCCAGCCCACTGCTATCGTCCCGCTCCTCCTAGTGCTATCCCCCCGTTCCGCCTAGTGCTATACCCCCGCTCCGCCTAGTGCTATCCCCCCGCTCCGCCTAGTGCTATCCCCCCCGCTCCGCCTAGTGCTATCCCCTCCTGCTCCGCCTAGTGCTATTCCTGACTGCTCTGCCTAGTGCTACCCTACCCTGCTTTGCCTAGTGCTATCCCCCCGCTCTGCCTCGTGCCATAGCCCTGCTCCGACTAGTGCTATCCCTCCTGCTCTGCCCAGTGCTATCCCCCCCTGCTGTGCTTAGTGCTATCCCCCCCCCGCTCTGCCTACTGCTATCCCCACGCTCCGCCTAGTGCTATCCCCCCACTCCGCCTAGGGCTATCCCTCCACTCCGCCTAGGGTTATCCCGCCCATTCTCTGCCTATTGCTATCCCGCACCATGTTCTGCCTAGTGCTACCCCACCCTGCTCTGCCTAGTGCTATCCCCCCCCCCTCTGCCTAATGCTATTCCCCCTCTGCTCTGCCTAGTGCTATTCCCCCCCTGCTCTGCCTAGTTCTGTCCCCCCCACCTAGGGCTATCCCCCCGCTCTGCCTAGTGCTATCACCCTGCCCTGCCTAGTGCTATCACCCTGCCCTGCCTAGTGCTATTCCGCCACTCCGCCTAGTGCTATCCCCCGGCTCTGCCTAGTGCTATCCCACCCGCTCTGCCTTGCGCTATCCCCATGCTCCAACTAGTGCTATCCCCACCCTGCTGTGCCCAGTGTTATCCCCACCCCGCTCTGCCTAGTGCTGTCCTCCCCTGTTCTGCCTAATGCTATCCCCCCCTGCTCTGCCTAGTGCTATCCCCCCTGCTCTGCCTAGTGCTATCTCCTCTGCTCTGCCTAGTGCTATCCCCCCTGCTCTGCCTAGTGCTATTTCTGCTCTGCCTAGTGCTATCCCCCCTGCTCTGCCTAGTGCTATCCCCCCCTGCTCTGCCTAGTGCTATCCCCCCTGCTCTGCCTAGTGCTATCCCCCCTGCTCTGCCTAGTGCTATCCCCCCCTGCTCTGCCTAATGCTATCCCCCCTGCTCTGCCTAGTGCTATTCCCCGCCCCACTCTGCCTGGTGCTATTCAATCAATCAATCAATCAATCGTATTTATTGAGCGCTTACTATGTGCAGAGCACTGTACTAAGCGCTTGGGAAGTACAAATTGGCATCACATAGAGACAGTCCCTACCCAACAGTGGGCTCACAGTCTAAAAGGGGGAGACAGAGAACAGAACCAAACATACCAACAAAATAAAATAAGTAGGATAGAAATGTACAAGTAAAATAAATAAATAAATAAATAGACAGAGTAATAAATATGTACAACCATATATACATATATACAGGTGCTGTGGGGAAGGGAAGGAGGTAAGACTTGGATGGAGAGGGGGACGAGGGGGAGAGGAAAGAAGGGGCTCAGTCTGGGAAGGCCTCCTGGAGGAGGTGAGCTCTCAGCAGGGCCTTGAAGGGAGGAAGAGAGCTAGCTTGGCGGATGGGCAGAGGGAGGGCATTCCAGGCCCGGGGGATGACGTGGGCCGGGGGTCGATGGCGGGACAGGCGAGAGCGAGGTTCAGTGAGGAGATTAGTGGTGGAGGAGCGGAGGGTGCGGGCTGGGCAGTAGAAGGAGAGAAGGGAGGTGAGGTAGGAGGGGGCGAGGTGATGGAGAGCCTTGAAGCCCAGGGTGAGGAGTTTCTGCCTGATGCGCAGATTGATCGGTAGCCATTGGAGGTTTTTGAGGAGGGGAGTGATATGTCCAGAGCGTTTCTGGACAAAGATAATCCGGGCAGCAGCATGAAGTATGGATTGAAGTGGAGAGAGACACGAGGATGGGAGATCAGAGAGAAGGCTAGTGCCGTCTAGTGAGAGCTTGAATTAGCAGGGTAGCGGTTTGGATGGAGAGGAAAGGGCGGATCTTGGCAATGTTGCGGAGCTGAGACCGGCAGGTTTTGGTGACGGCTTGGATGTGAGGGGTGAATGAGAGAGCGGAGTCGAGGATGACTCCAAGGTTGCGGGCTTGTGAGACGGGAAGGATGGTAGTGCCGTCAACAGAGATGGGAAAGTCAGGGAGAGGACAAGGTTTGGGAGGGAAGACAAGGAGCTCAGTCTTCGACATGTTGAGCTTTAGGTGGCGGGCGGACATCCAGATGGAGATGTCCTGAAGGCAGGAGGAGATGCGAGCCTGGAGGGAGGGGGAGAGAGCAGGGGCAGAGATGTAGATCTGGGTGTCATCAGCGTAGAGGTGATAGTTGAAGCCGTGGGAGCGAATGAGGTCACCAAGGGAGTGAGTGTATATTGAGAACAGAAGGGGACCAAGCACTGAACCTTGGGGAACCCCCACAGTAAGAGGATGGGAGGGGGAGGAGGAGCCTGCAAAAGAGACTGAGAAAGAACGACCGGAGAGATAAGAGGAGAACCAGGAGAGGACGGAGTCTGTGAAGCCAAGGTCAGATAACGTGTTGAGGAGAAGGGGGTGGTCCACAGTGTCAAAGGCAGCTGAGAGGTCGAGGAGGATTAGGACAGAGTATGAGCCGTTGGATTTGGCAAGCAGGAGGTCATTGGTGACCTTTGAGAGTGCAGTTTCCGTGGAATGAAGGGGACGGAAGCCAGACTGGAGGGGGTCGAGGAGAGAGTTGTTGTTGAGGAATTCTAGGCAGCGCGTGTAGACAACTCGTTCAAGGAGTTTGGAAAGGAATGGTAGGAGGGATATGGGGGATATCCCCCAGCTCTGCCTAGTGCTGTCCCCCTGCTCCGCCTAGTGCTATCCAACCTTCTCTGCCTAGTGCCATCTGCCCCCTGCTCTTCTTAGTGCTACCCCCCCACTCTTAGTGCTGTTCCCCCCTGCTCTGCCTAGTGCTGTCCCCCCAGCTCTGGCAAGTGTTATCCCCCCCACCCCGCTCTGCCTGGTGCTGTCGCCCCCCATTCCACCTAGTGTTGTTGCCCCCTGACCCGCCTAGGGCTTTCGCCCCCCACCCCCCTAGGCCTGTCACTCACTGCCCTGCCTAGTGCGTGCGCCTCCCCCGCCCCGCCTGGGGCTGTTGCCCCCAGCCCCGCCTAGGGCTGTAACACCCCCACCCCGCCTAGGGCTATAACACCCCCACCCCGCCTAGGGCTGTAACACCCCTGCCCTGCCTAACTAGGGCTGCCACCTACCCTGCCCCGCCCAGGGTTGTCGCCCCCACCCCCACCCCCCCTAGTGTTTTCCCCCTGCTCTGTGTAGTGCTATCCCCCCACCCTGCCTAGGGCTGTTGCCCCCCACCCCGCCGAGGTCTGTCACCACTCGCCCCTCCTGGGGCTGTCGGCCCCCCGCCCTGCCTAGGGCTGCCGGCCCTCCGCCCTGAGTAGGGCTGTCACCCCCCCCCCCCCACTACCCACGCTGCCTAGTGCTATCCCCTCCGCTCTTCCTAGTGCTTTCCCACCATTCCGTCTACTGCTATCCCTCTGCCCCGCCTTGGGCTGTCGCACTCCTTCCCACCTAGGGCTGTCACCCCCCATCTCAGTCAACTGCTATCCCCCTGCTCTGTCTAGTGCTATTCCCTGGCTCCACCTAGGGCTGTCGCCCCCTGCTCCATCTAGTGTTATCGTTCCACTCTGCTAGTGTCACCCCCCAACCCCGAATGGGGCTGTCGCCCCCGGCCACGCCTAGGGCTGTCTCCCCCCGCCCCGCCTAGTGCTATCCCCCAGCTCCTTCTAGTGCTATCCCCCGACCCGCCTAGGGCTGTCGCCCCCCCCCACACACACACCGCCCCGCCTAGTGCTATCCCCTCCGCTCTGCCTAGTGCTATCCCCCCTGCCCAGCCTAGTGCTATCCTGCCGGCTGTGCCTAGTGCTATCCCCCTGCTCTATCTACTGCTATCCCCCAGCCCCACCTTGGGCGGTTGCCCACCACCCTGCCTAGGGCTGTCTCACCCACCGCACCGCCTAGGGCTGTCAACCCCCAGCCCCGACTAGTGCTATCCCCCGGCTCTGCCTACTGCTATCCACCCTGCTCCGCGTAGTGCTATCCCCCCGCCCTGACTAGGGCTGTCGCCCTCCTCCGCCCCGCCTAGTGCTATCCCCCCAGCTCTTCCTAGTGCTATCCCCTCCACTCTCCCTAGTGCTATCCCCCCACTCTGCCTAGTGCTATCCCACCCCTCCGCCTAGTGCTATCCCCCTGCTCTGTCTACTGCTATCCCCCCGCCCCACCTTGGGCTGTCGCCCCCCGTGCCGCCAGGGCTGTCACCCCCGCCCCGCTCTGTCTACTGCTATCCTCACACTCCGTCTACTGCTATCCCTCCGCTCCGTCTAGTGCAGTCCCCTCACCCGGCCTACGGCTGTCGCCCCCCCGCTCCTTGTAGTGTTACCCTCCCACTCCGTCTAGTGTTATCCCCCTGCTCTGCCTAGTGCTGTCACGCCCCCACCCTGCATGGGGCTGTCGCCCCCCCGCCCCACCTACGGCTGTCACCCCCCTGCCCTGCCTAGTGCTGTTGCCCCCCCCCCCAGCCCCACCTAGGGCTGTCGCGCCCCGCTCCCCCCCAGGGCTGTCTCCCCCAGCCCCGCCTAGTGCTATCACCCCCTTCTCTGACCAGTGCTATCCCCCCCTGCTCTGCCCAATGCTATCCCCCCCCACTCTGCCCAGTGCTATCTCCCCAACTCTACCCAGTGCTATGCCCCCCACTCTGCCTAGTGCTATCCCCCCCCGCTCTGCCTAGTGTTATCCCCCCTTGCTCTGCCTAGTGCTATCCCTCCCTGCTCTGCCTAGTGCTATCCCCCATGCTCTGCCAAGTGCTATGCTCCCCGCCTAGTGCTATCTCCCCCAGCCGACTGCTTTACCCCCCGCTCTGCCTAGTGCTGTCCCCCCCATTCCGCCTAGTGCTATCCCCCTGCTCCACCTAGTGCTACCCCACCATGCTCTGCCTAGTGATACCCCACCATGCTCTGCCTAGTGATATCCCACCATGCTCTGCCTAGTGATACCCCACCATGCTCTGCCTAGTGATACCCCACCATGCTCTGCCTAGTGATGTCCCCCAAGCTTTGCCTAGTGCTATCCCTCCCACTCTGCCTAGTGCTGTCGACCCCATCCCACCTAGTGTTGTCTCCCCCAACCCTGCCTAGGGCTTTCGCCCCTGGCCCCGCCTGGAGCTATCGCCCCCCCTCCCGCCTAGGGCTGTAACCCCCCTGCCCCGCCTAGAACTATCACCCCCCGCCCCGCCTAGGGCTGTCGCCCCCCCCCCACCCCGCCTAGTGTTTTCCCCCAGCTCTGTGTAGTGCTATCCCCCTGCCCAGCCTAGGATTGCTGCCCCCAACCCTGCCGAGGTCTGTCAGCCCCCCACGCTGCCTAGGGCTGTCACCCCCGCCCCCACCCCGGTCTAGCACCCGCCCTGCCTAGTGTTATCCCACCCGCTCTGCCTAGTGCTATCTCCCCGCTCCGCCTAGTGCTTTCCCACCACTCCTACTGCTATCTCCCCTCCCCGCCTAGGGCTGTCGCCCCTCCTCTCTGTCTACTATCTCTCCGCTCCATCTAGTGCTATTCCCTCTCTCCACCTAGGGCTGTTGCCCCCTGCTCTGTCTAGTGTTATCCTTCCACTTTGTCTAGTGTTATCCCCCCGCTCCGCCTAGTGCTGTCACCTCCCGACCCTGCATGGGGCTGTCGCCCCCCCCCCCGCCCCGCCCAGTGCTATCCCACCCGATCTGTCTAGTGCTATCCCCCCACTCTGCTTACTGCTTTCCCACTGCTCCGTCTACTGCTATCCCCCCGCCCCGCCTTGGGCTGTCACCCCCGTCCCTGCATAGGGCTGTCACCCCCAATCTCCGCCTACTGCTATCCCCCTGCTCCATCTAGTGCTATTCCCTTGCTCCACCTAGGGCTGTCGCCCCCCCCCCCCCCCCCCGGCCTACGGCTGTTGCCCCCTGCTCCATCTAGTGTTATCCTTCCACTCCCCTAGTGTTAACCCCCACCCCGCCTAGGGCTGTCTCCCCCCCCGCCCCGCGCTGTCGCCCCCCACCCCGCCTAGTGCTATTCCCTTGCTCCATCTAGTGCTATCCCACCGCCCTGCCTAGGGCTGTCACCTCCCCCCCCTCCCCGCCTAGGGCTGCCGGCCCCCCGCCACGCCTAGTGCTTTCCCACTGCTCTGTCTACTGCTATCCCCCCCGCCCCTCCTAGAGCTGTCGCCACTGCCCCCCCGTCTACTGCTATCCCCCCGCTCCGCCTAGTGCTGTTCCCTCACTCCACCTCGGGCTGTTGCCCCCTGCCCCAGCTAGGGCTGTTGCCCCATGCTCTGTCTAGCATTACCCTTCCACTCCGTCTAGTTTTATCCCCCCACTCCGCCTAGTGCTGTCACCCCCCACCCCACCTAGGATGTCGCCCCCCCCACCCGGCCTAGTGCTATCCCCTCGCTCCGTCTCGTGCTATCCCCCTGACCCGCCTAGGGCTGTCACCCCCAGTCCCGCCTAGGGCTGTCGCCCCCCGTCCTGCCTAGTGCTATCCACCTCGCCCTTCCTAGTGCTGTCCCCTCCACTCTCCCTAGTGCTATCCCCCCCCCGCCCCACCTAGTACTATCCCCCTGCTCTGTCTACTGCCATCCCCCCGCCCCGCCTAGGGCTGTCGCCCCCCCCTTCCTGCTCTATCTACTGCTATCCCCCGCTCCATCTAGTGCTATCGCCTCGCCCCGCCTAGGGCTGTTGCCCCCCCGCCCAGCTTAGGGCTGTTGCCCCCACCCCCAACCAGCTCCTTCTAGTGTTATCCTCCCGCTCTGTCTAGTGTTATCCCCCCGCTCAGCCTAGTGCTGTCACCTCCCCACCCCGCCCCGCCTGGGGCTGTCACGCCCCGCCCTGCCAAGGGCTGTCTCCCTCAGCCCCACCTAATGCTATCCCCCCAACTCTGCCCACTGTTATCCCCCCCGCTCTGCCTAGTGCTATCCCCCTGGCTCTGTCTATTCCTAGCCTCCGTGCTCTGCCGAGTGCTATCTCCCCCCGCCTAATGCTATCTTCCCCGACCTAGTGCTATACGCCCCGCTCTGCCTAGTGCTGTCCCCCCCACTCCGCCTAGTGCTATCCCCCCCACTCCACGTAGTGCTATCCCCCCGGCTCCGCGTAGTACTATCCCCCCTCTCTGCGTAGTGCTAACCCCCCGCTCCGCGTGGTGCTATCCCCCCGCTCCGCGTGGTGCTATCCCCCCGCTCCGCGTGGTGCTATCCCCCGGCTCCGCGTGGTGCTATCCCCCGGCTCCGCGTGGTGCTATCCCCCGGCTCCGCGTGGTGCTATCCCCCCGCTCCGCGTGGTGCTATCCCCCCGCTCCGTCTAGTGTTCTCCCCCTGCTCCGCCTAGTGCTACCCCCCATGCTCTGCCTAGTGCTATTCCACCCCACTCTGCCTAGTGCTGTCGCCTCCCGCACTGCCTAGTGTTATTGTCCCCCGCCCCGCCTAGGGCTGTCCCCCCCTCACCCCCTGCACGTTGCCTAGTGCTATCCCACCCGCTCCATCTACTGCTATCCCCCCGCTCCGCCTAGGGCTTTCCCAGCTGTCAACCCCCTCCCCACCTAGGGCTGTCACCCCCCTTCTCCATCTACTGCTAGCCCCCCACTCCATCTAATGCTATTCCCTCGCTCCACCTAGGGCTGTCACCCCCTGCTCCATCTAGTGTTATCCTTCCACTCTGCTAGTGTTAATTCCTGCTCTGCCCAGTGCTGTCACACACACCCACCCCACCTAGGGCTGTCGCCCCCCACCCAGCCTATTGCTATCCCCGCTCTCCGTCAAGTGCTATACCCCCTCCCTGCCTAGGGCTGTCAGTGCCCCGCCCCGCCTAGGTTGGTTGTCCCCCCTGCCCCTCCTAGGGTTGTCACCCCCCAGCCCCACCTAGTGTTTTCCCCCAGCTCTGTGTAGTGCTATCCCCCCTCCCTGCCGAGGGCTGTCGGCTCCCCGCCCCCCCTAGGGCTGTCGCCCCCCCCCCACCGCCCTGCCTAGTGCTATCCCACCCGCCCCGCCTTGTGCTATCCCCCTGCTCCGTCTAGTGCTATCCCCCTGACTCGACTAGGGCTGTCGGCTCCCCCACTGCCTAGTGCTATCCCACCCGCCCCACTTAGTGCTATCCCCCTGCTCCATCTACTGCTATCCCCCCGCTCCGTCTAGTGCAATCTCCTCTCCCCGCTCCTTCTAGTGTTATCCTCCTGCTCTGTCTAGTGTCGCCCCCCCCCCCCAGCCTAGGGCTATCACCCCTCTTCTCCGTCTACTGCTATCTCCCTGCTCCGTCTGGTGCTATTCCCTCGCTCCACCTAGGGCTGTCGCCCCCCCGCCCCGCCTAGGGCTGTCATCCCCTGCTCTCTCTAGTGTTATCCTTCCACTCCGCTAGTGTTAACCCCTGCTCCGCCTAGTGCTGCCACCCCCCCCCACCCCACCTACGGCTGTTGCCACCCACCCCACTTACGGCTGTCGCCCCCCCCCCCCCGCCTAGGGCTGTCACCCGCCACCCCGCCTGGGGCTGTCGCCCCCCGCCCTGCCAAGTGCTATCCCCCCTCTCCATCTAGTGTTATCCCCCTGGCGCCTCTAGGGCTGTCACCCCCCGCCCCGCCAAGGGCTGTCGGCCCCCCTGCCTCGCCTAGGGCTGTCGACCTCCCGCCCCGCCTTGGGCTGTCGGCCACCCGCCCCCTCTAGGGCTGTCGCCCCCCCACCCCGCCTAGTGCTATCCCCCCTCTCCATCTAGTGCTATCCCCCTGCCCTGCCTAGGGCTGTCACCCCCCCGCCCCGCCTAGGGCTGTCGCCCCCCGCCCTGCCTAGTGCTATCCCCCATCTCCGTCTAGTGCTATCCCCTTGGTGCCCCTAGGGGTGTCACCCCCCACCACACATAGGGCTGTTGACCTCCCACCCCGCCTTGGGCTGTAGGCCACCCGCCCTGGCCCTGCCTAGTGCTATCCCACATACTTCGCCTAGTGCTATCCCCCCCACTCCGCCTATTGCTTTCCCACTGCTCCATCTACTGCTATCCCCCCCGCCCTGCCTTGGGCTGTCGCCCCCCTCCCCGCCTAGGGCTGTTGCCCCCCTGCTCCACCTAGTGCTGTCCTCCTCTCCACCTAGTGTTATCTCCCTGCTCCGCCTAGGGCTGTAGCCCCCACACCCTGCCTCCCATAGTGCTGTCCCCCCCGCTCCGCCTAGTGCTATGCCCCCTGCTCCGCCTAGTGCTGTCCCCCCACTCCTCCTAGTGCTATCCCCCCGCTCCGACTAGTGCTGTCCCCCCACTCCTCTTAGTGCTGTCCCTCAGCTCCGACTAGTGCTATCCTCCTGCTCCGCCTAGGGCTGTCGCCCCCTGCCCGATTAGGGTTGTTGCCCCCCAACTCCATCTAGTGCTATCCCCCCCCGCCTAGTGCTGCCCCCCCACCCCGCTCCATCTAGTGCTATCCCCCGACTCCACCGAGTGCTTTCCCACCGCTCTGTCTACTGCTATCCCCCGCCCCACCTTGGGCTGTCACCGCCCCCACCCCAGTCTACTGCTATCCCCCCCGCTCCGTCTAGTGCTATTCCCTTGCTCCACTTAGGGCTGTTGCCCCACCACCCCGCTTAGGGCTGTTGCCCCCTGCTCCGTCTAGTGTCTTCCTTCCACTCCGCCTAGTGCTGTCACCCCCTGACCCCGAATGGGGCTGTCGCCCCCGGCCTCGCCTTGTGCTGCTGGCCACCCGCCCCGCCTAGGGCTGTCGCGGCCACCCCCCCCCCCCCCCACCGCCTAGTGCTACCCCACCTGCTTCGTCTACTGCTATCCCCCCGCTCCGCCTAGTGCTTTCCCACTGCTCCGTCTACTGCTATCACCCCGCCCCGCCTTGGACTGATGCCCCCCTCCCCGCCTAGGGCTGTCACCCCCCCCCCACCCTTGTCAACTGCTATCCGCCCGCTCCATCTAGTGCTATTCCCTCGCTCCAACTAGGGCTGTCAACCCCCACCCCCACCCCGCATGGGGCTGTCGCCCCCTGTCCCGCCTAGGGGTGTCACCCCCGCCCCGCTTAGTGCTATCCCCCCCGCTCCACCTAGTGCTATCCCCCTGATACCCCTAGGGCTGTCGCCCCACCCCCCCGACCCTGCTTAGTGCTACCTCCCTGCTCTGTCTAGTGCTATCCCCCTGACCCCCCTAGGGCTGTCGCCCCCCGCCCTGCCTAGGGCTGTTGCCCCCTCCCCCCGCCCCGCCTAGTGCTATCCCCCCTGCTCTTCTTAGTGCTATCCCACCCTTCAGTTACCTCACTTGTCAAGTGGGGATGGAGAATGTGGGCCCTGGACAGAGACTACGTCCAATCCAATTGCCTCGTATCTATCCCAGAACTTGGTGTGGTGCTTGGCCCATGATAAGTTATTTACAGATTCCACAATTATTCTTATTACTACTATTAAAACAGGCTCAGTGGAAAGAGCACCGGCTTTGGAGTCAGAGGTCATGGGTTCGAATCCTGGCGCCGCCACATGTCTGCTGTGTGACCTTGGGCAAGTCACTTAACTTCTCTGAGCCTCAGTTACCTCATCTGTAAAATGGGGATTAAGACTGTGAACCCCACACGGGACAACCTGATCACTTTGTATCCCCCCTCAGCGCTTAGAACAGTGCTTTGCACATAGTAAGCGCTTAACAAATGCCAACATTATTATTATTATTAATATTATTATTTAGTAGACATTTCTTGCCCACAAAGAGTTTTCAGACTAGAGGGAGACACAGACATAAATATAAACAGCAGCTACCCTGACACTCATCTTGCCTTATGCCGTCCAGTCTTCTCCGACCCATGGCGACGCCACGGACACATCTCTCCGAGAACGACCCACCTCCATCAGCAGTCCTTCAGGTAGCATTTCTGTAGAGGTTTCTTGGTAAAAAAATACAGAAGCTGTTTACCTTCGCCTCCTTCTGTGTGATAGACGTGAGTCTCCGCCCTCGAATCTTTCCCGTGATGCCGCTGCCAAATGCAGGTGAGTTTTGACTTGTAGCAGATTGCCCGCCACTCACTAGCCACTGCCCAAGCTAGGAATGGAATGGACAGGCCTCTGCTTTACTCTCCCTCCAGTGGTCGAGACTGGTAGAGTATGGAAACCCTCCAGGTGTGAACCTGAAAAGGGATCCTGGCACTTAGCAAGTGCACAACATCACAACTATTGTGATTATTATTAGAAAGAAAAGCAGAAACCCAGAGAGTTTGAGGGACACCCTTAAAGTCACTCAGACAGTCACATGTTCATTCTCAGGCTCCTCTGTGGGCTCTTCCTCCATCTCCCACCCCCTCACTGTGGGGGTCCCACAAGATTCAGTTCTGGGTCCCCTTCTAGTCCCCATCTACACACGCTCCCCTGGAGAACTCATTCACTCCCATGACTTCAACTAGCACCTCTATGCCGACAATACCCAAATCTCTATCTCCGGCCCTAATCTCTCCCCCTCTCTCCAATCTCGCATCTCCTCCCGCCTTTCGAGACACCTCCACTTGGATGTCCTCCTGTCACTTCAAACCTGGCATGTCCAAAACGGAGCTCCCTATCTTCCCACCCAAACCCTGGCCTTCCTATCACCGGAGACGGCACTACCATCCTTCCTGACTCGCAAGCCCGGCACCTTCACCTCATCCTTGACTCCTCTCTGTTGTCCGACCCGGATATTCAATCCCTCGCTAAATCCTGTCGGTCTCTCCTTCGCAACATCGCTAAAATCCACCCTTTCCCCTCTCCGTTCAAGTTAATTCCTTCGCTCATCGGATCCTACCTGGATTGCTGCATCAGCCTCCTTGCTGACCTCCCAGCCTCTGCTCTCCCCCCACCTCCAGTCCACATTTCTTTCTGCGGCATGGACCATTTCTCTACAGAAACATTCAGAACGCGTCACCCAGCTCTTCAGAAAACTCCAGGGGTTGCCCATCCACCTCTGACAGAAACTAAAATTCCTCTCCGTCGGCTTTAATGCGCTCCACCACCTTGTCCGACCCTACCTCATCTCACCTCGCTTCTCCCCTTCTACAACCCAGCCCCTACACTTCGCTCCTCCGATGCTAACCTTCTCACTGTTCCTCCATTTCATCCATCTGGCTGCCATCCATCCCCTAGCTCACGTCCCGCCTCTGGCCCGGCCCGTCCTCCCTCCTCAAAACCAACAGAAGAGTCTTCTCTCCCTTCTTCAAAGCCTATCTGAAGGCACATCTCTTCCAAGAGGCCTTCCCAGACTAAGCCCCACTTTTCCTCATCTCCCACTCCCTTCCACATGGCTCCAACCTGCTCCTCTTGCTCGTCCCCCCCCTCCATCCGGCCCTACAGCACCTGTGTACATCCCTATCATTTTATTTATTTTTACGGATATCTGTCTCCCCTCCTCTAAACTATAAGCTCATTGTGGGTGGGGATCGTGACTGTTTATTGTTGTAGTATATTCTCCCAAGCATTTAGTACAGTGGTCTATGCACCGTAAGTGCTCAATAAATACAACTGAGTGAATGAACTTTAGTTGCTTAAGCATGACTGATTGACTCACAGACTGGGTAGTGGAAACTGGGACAACCTCCAGTCTGAGCCACTGCCCACCCTCACCCTGTGCTGCCCCCTCCCTGGCTCTTGGGCTTAGAGGGTCCTGCCTCCCAGGCTTGCCCAGCCCAGCCGATAGGGTCAGGGAGATATCAGAGGCTCTCCAGCCAATGGGAGCCACACTACTCCAGTCCCTTCCTCTAGAGACCCTCAGACTGGAGGGGCAGAGTGGGCAGGAGAACAAGAGGTATCATCACTCCCTCCGTTTGACCTCTTAAGACTGCTGCACCCTTAGCCGTCCCGGGTGAGACCGAAGGAATGAGATCTGGGGGGAGGGAGGGAGGAGTGGGAGTTCTAGCCTGCCAAATTCCAAGTTAGAAGCTGGTGGGCTGCCTCTGCTTGGAGCACAGAGTTGCTCCCCTCAAATGAGAACCCTTCTGTGGAGCAGGTCAGCTACCACTGGCTCAAGGAGACTCAGGTGGGATGCACAACACAGACATTTTATTCCATACAGATGCATGTGGCCTTACAGAGGCCAAGCTGCCAAGGGGACAGAGACAGGAGGAGAGAAGGAGGGGGCCAGACTGTGCCATTTATGTGGGTAGTGTGACAGGGGAAACCACTTGGCACCTTCCCACTCTAGGATTTGCTACTGATTCTCCCCACCCCTCATTCGGCTCCTTGTGGAGAGATGGATGACATAGGGCAGTCGCGCGCGCGCACGCACACACACCCACACACCCCCGAACTACTCCTGTCCCTGTACCCTGCTCCCCCAGGGTCACCCCCCTCGGGCGGGCAGGTGAGTCTGTACTCTTGAAGCCAGAGACGGGGCAGATGACTCCAGATGGACTGGACCCGGAGAAAGCTGCTCTATCTAAAGAACTAAGGGCCCCAGGCGACTTCACACCCGGTCTTGGGGTCCATCCTCAGAGCACCCGTCCGAACCCTAGACCCCTGTTTCCAGAACCCGTCTCCCCGTCCGAAAAGGGGCAGCCCCCTCCCCCTGATCTGGTCCTGACACCCATTCTCACACCAGAGACGCACACACATCCATCACCTCCAGGAATTGCCAGAGATTTGTGTGGCACCCATGATGCAGTGTTTGACCCTTAACCCCTACCCGAAAGAAATGACATTGTCTGAAGGAAGGGGATACAATCGTGGGATGGGGGCGGGAAGGAGCGTGCAGGGGGCAACAGCCTGGTGCCAACCGATGCCCTCCTGGGGGGGGCCGGTGCGGTTCTCATGGTATCCCAAGAGGGGCCGGTTAGTCGTCCGCCATCCAGGGGGGCCGACAGACAGGTTTGGATCAGCGCCACGGCCTCCTGGGGACAGATGTGACCGTTGATTGGATGATGAGATGATGATGTTGATGGATCTCCTCGCCCCCGGGGAGAGTGCTGGCCCATCACAGTTTAGGTGGTTGAAGGGGAGAAAGCGTGGATGGGTCTCCAACCAGGAGCCCAGGCCTCCAGCAGGGGAGCGAGAAGTTGTACATTGGATAGGAGCCTGGCCAGGGGTCACTCAGGGGCCAGGTGGGACTCGGTCACTGCGCTGAGTTGTTGATGATAAAGATGCAGTGGATTGTAGCAGGGGATAAGGATCCCTTCACTATACACTCTCAAGCACTCAGTACAGCGCTCCAGACCTAAGTGCTCAATAAACACCATCGATTCCTCCCACTTGCCCGAAACAGGGTCCCAACAGCCCCAGGCCTACAACCTGATACTCACCGTCCTGTCCATACCCCGATGTCCTTGGGGAAGCAGGGAAGGATGAGGGAGCCAGGTCTCCCATGACACATTGGGGGCTCAGGTGCCTTCCTTGGTCCTAAGGATACATCACTTGTCAGCTGTGTGACTTTGAGAAAGTCACTTAACTTCTCTGTGCCTCAGTTACCTCATCTGTAAAATGGGGATCAAGAGTGACAGCCCCTTGTGGGACAACCTAATTACTTTGTATCTACCCCAGTGCTTAGAACAGTGCTTGGCACATAGGCAGCGCTTAAAAATGAGCATTATCGTTATCATCACCTAGTCAGGCCTCAGGGCAATCTCCCTCTGCCCCCTTGCTCATGTGAGGGGGTACTGCCTCCTGTGTCCAGCTCCATCTGTGCCCTCACCCCTCAGCTGGACTGATCCCTGAACGCTCACTGGAGAGAGCAGAGAGGAGAGGGAGACCAAGAGAGAAGGCAGAGAGAGAAAAAAAAGAGAGGGAGACATGGAGGAGACCCCCTTTGAGACAGAGACACCGTGGCCGCCACTCACACTCCCTGCAGGGGATACCCTGGCTAGTTTAGCCTGGGGGGTCCGGCCTTGGGGTGAACCATCTGGGTTTCCCTGGACAGAGTCTTACCCCTGCAAAACTCCTCCCCGATATACCCACCCACACCCACTTCCCCAGGGTCTCACCTCTGAGCGGGCTGGTCTGGAAAGCTTCTCCAGGGAGGCAGAAAGAAGCTGGACTTCTGCCTTTTCTCCTCATGCAGCCAAGGCCCTGAAATTACTGACTAGAGGGGAAATGGGAATTAATATAAAGAAATAAAACCACGGATATGTACAGAAGTGCTGTGGGGCTGGGAAGAGGGATCAAATAAAGGGAGTAAGTCAGGGCAATGCAGAAGAGAGTAGAAGAAAAGGAAAGGAGGGCGTAGTCAGGGAAGGCATCATGGAGGAGATGAGCCTTATCCAGCACCATCTGATCCTTCATGCTTGTCCCTCTTCCCCGCTTCAAGTTTGGCTGGACTTGGGTGAGACCACACCCCATTAAGCCCCCTCTTTTGGCCAACTGGCTATAAGAGACACAGTCCCTGCCCACTGGGAGCTCACAATCTAAGTCACTCAGTCCATCAGTTGATAGGATTTGAGCTCCTACTGTGTGCAGAGCACTGTACTAAGCCCTTGGGAGGATACATTAGAAAAATTTAACAGACATCCACCCTACCCAAAACAAGCCTAGAAGGGGAAGCATTGACTTTGGAAAAACACAGTTTTTTTTTTTTTTCCAAGAGTTCAACACTACATGGCCCCTGCTCTTAAGAAGCATCCAGTCTGTGATGGACATTAAAGCTGAGGTACACAGACGGAATGGCATATATGAGGTTGGTCCATGAAGTGATGCTCGCTGAACCTAACGTAAGCTCGAATTGGCAGTTCAAGATTAAGAACAGAGTAAAGGAGTACGTAAAGTGAAGGATGGCAGTATTGCATAAGACATCAATAGTGTTTACTGAACGCTATTTGACGGAGCACAGTACGATGAGGAGGATGGGGGGAGAGACCTCGATTGCAAAGGACAACCATTTCAGTCACTTGGATTTATCCAGCACTTTCCATGGGCCAAGCACAGTATCACAAGGCAGATAACAGATATACATTACACCCATTTAAGAAGGAACCATGACACATTGGGGGAGGAGTCATCTGGAAACGTTCAGCAGACTAGGTTCCAACTCAAGACGAGATTTACGCTCTGTAACTCAGTTTCCCAGGCGCTCAGTACAGTGCTCTGCATCTACCAAGTATTCAATGAATGCTGTGGATGACTCAGCTTCTTCTGCTACAACGGCACTTGTGTCTGTGACGCTACGGGTCAGTCTGTCCTGTTTGAGCACACCGCACTGTCTAAAGTACATAGGAGAGTACAATTTAACAACAGACACATCCTCCTGCCCAAATCGAGCTTCCAGTCTCCTCCACACGTGTGAGGCAAGTGAACCCCGACTCAGTGCTGGGCTTTTGAGGCGTCGTAATGGAGTCCCACAGGGGTGAAGGGGCAAGCTGTATCCTGGGGTGGAGAAATTGGGAAAGCCCAAAAGAGTCCTCAACCAGCCAGATGGGGTCGGTGCAATCCTGCCCTCAGAGGGGCTTCCTGTTTAAGAGCCCTCGAGGGGCACACGATGGTACCGCCACCCCACCCCTGTCCGGTCGGCGGGCCTCAGTTCCTACCCCGGAGGGGCTCACAATCTGATGCTACGATACGGATGCTTCCGGGACAGACCCACGGCTCTGAATCAAGGGAGGATGGTGGAGGGCAGGGGGAAGGTTACCAGTGGATTGGGGCTGGAAGTGCACCTCCTTGGAATGATAAGGGGGCTCACGAGTCTTGCAGGAAGCTCAGCACCTTCCACCTCATTCCAGGCCCAGGGTCCCATGCGGGGAAGGACAGTGGCCTTGGTGACCTTATTGTTTAGTGGAAAATCCTAGCTAACTAGGGGCTGGCATGAGCACACGGAAGAGGATACAATCACACACACACACACACACACACACACACACACACACACACACACACAGAGTAAATATTCACCCCAGGGTTTCTGCCCCATCCCTTTGTCCCCCCGCACAAACATCTCTAGACACAGAGCATGAAGACTTCATAGCATCACAACCCCTCAACTTCCTCTATTCCAGAGGTATTTTGTTGTCCCCAAGTCACCAGGTATGGCAAGCGTAAACACCCAAATCACTTCTGAATCTTCCATAAAAAACCAAAGCCCCCAGTAAACCACCCCCTCACTCATCAATTAGCCGGCCTTAAATTGCCTCAAAACATCAACCCACGGGATGTTTCAGCCATCAAAATCAACCTATTAGCACCACCAATTCAATAAGCACTATCACCCAATCCCACCGTAAACACACACAAAATACAACTGAATGAATAAACAAAAGATAAGATAACCAAGAGAAAAATCACAGGCCCAGCTCACCAAACCGCCTACAGGAAACAAAATCCATGGGGCACAAAATGGTGCACAAAAACACCCAGAAGCCTCTGGGACTTTAAAGGCACAGTGCCACTTGCCCCATTGAAGGGCACCTAATGGATAGACTATGTTTCTGGGTTGGGGGGCGGGTGTTGAATCTAGGAAGGAAGAGGCAGAAGGCTATTAAGGAGAAGGGGATTTGCAGCTGCCCATCATCAAAAGGATTTGGAAAAGCAGATGCCATTATAGACACCTGCAACCCATTCACATTCTCCTTGAGGATCAGGTCTAATGGGTACTTTCCCAGGGCTTAGTACGGTGCTTAGCATCCAGGAGGGTATTGAATAAAGAACAACAAATGAACCAATCATTGAAACAATGAATGATCTCAAGCACTGCACTGAGGCCTCCCCAGTTCCCAGGCCCCACTGTCCCCTCTGCTCTGTATCTCTTTTTCCCTTTTTGTTTCCTTTTTAATGCTATTTGGTAAGCACTTTCTGTGTGCCAGTCACTGTGCTGGGCCCCACGGTGGATACAAGATAATCGGGTTGGACACAGCCTCTGTTCCATGTAGGGCTGGCACCCTCGATCTTCCATTTTACAGATGAAGTTACTGAGGCCCAGGGAAGTGAAGTTACTTGCCCAGGGTCGCACAGCAGATTGGTGGCAGAGTCGGGCTTGGAGCCCAGGTCTTCGGCCTCCCAGGCCCGGGCCCTTTCCACTAGGCCGCACTGCTTCTCTCCTCCCTGCTGCTGGCCCATTTGGCTTCCAGGGAAGGACTGTTGGTGTAAGAAGTAGGTAGAGGATCCCAGAGTTTTTTGGGGGGGCTCTTAACCCAGAAGCCTGGGGAGAGTGGAAGGAAAAGGCAGGGAAGGGGTGGAGAAGAAGGGAAAGAACGGCGAGTCAGCTTTAAGGCTGGACACCGGGGTGACCACTCATGTCCCTTGCAGATCTTGTACCAACCAATAATTATAATGGTATTTTGAAGCGCTTACTATATGCCAAGCACTGCATTAAGTGCTGGTGCCCAGGGTGTCACATGTCTCACAGAACACTTTTTTATGCTACTTGTTCAGCGCTCACTATGTGTTCAACACCGTTTTAAGTGCTGGGGTCGACAAGTGAATTAGGTCAGACACAGTCCCTGCTCCGTGTGGGGCTGACAGTCTAAGTAGGAGAACCGAGGTCCAGAGAAGTGGAGCCACTTGCCCAAGGTCACACAGAGGGCATTTGGCAGAGCCCGGATTGGAAATCAGGTCCTTTGAATCCCAGGCCCGGGCTCTCTCCACAAGACCACGCTGCTTCTTGGAAAAAAACAACAAAAAAACTTCTCTCTGTTCATTACCTCGTCTGTAAAATGGGGGATTAAGACTTGTGAGTCCCATGCTGGACATGGACTGTGTCCAACCTGTTTAGCTCGTATCTTCCCCAGTGCTTAGAGTGCCTGTCATAGAGTTGGTGCCCAACAAATACCAGCTAAAAAAACAAAAACAACAAAAAAATAAAACACCATGCCCTCACACGAGACGACACCTTTCCGAAGACAACTTTCCGAGGTTGGGACGTCGGGACAGTGTGTGTGACGATGTAGAGGGCCAATATGGTTCTCCCAGATATTCCGTCGTCACTCACCGGTGCGGCTTACTAAGTGTCTGAGTGCAGAGTGCTGGATGGGGCAGAACAGAGTTACGAGAGAGTTACAGGACACGATCCTTCAGAGCTCTGAGTCCTCCAATAAGGTTGCTTCCAATCAATCCATCGTAGTTACGGAGAGCTCACTGGATGTAGAGCCCTGCACTGAGAGGTTGGGAGAGTACAATATAACAGTTAGGAGACATGTTCCCTGCCCACAATGAGCGAACAGCCTAGAGAGGGTGAGGTCCCATTTATACATTAAGATTAATCAAGTAGAGAAACAGTGTGGTCGAGTGGAAACAGCATGGGGCTGGGAGTCAGGAGAACTGGGTTTTAGTCCCAGCTTTGCCACTTCCCTACTGAGTAACTTTCTGAAACTCACTTCACTACCCTTTGCCTCAGTTTCCTCACCTGTAAAATGGGGGCTAAATTCCTGTTTTCTCTTCCCCTTGGACTGTGAGCCCGATCTGGGAAATGGACAGTGTCTGATCTGATTGCACTGAAGACTGTAAGCACAAGACGATAAGGGAAGGGATCATATCTACTAACTCTATTATACTCTCCTAGGTCTTCTTCCCACAGTAGACTGTAAACTCCGTTAGGGCAAATATCAGGTCCACCTAGTCTACTGTACTGTCCCAAGGTCTTAGTGCAGTGCTCTGCACAGAGTAGGTGTTCTATAAATACAAGTGAATCACTGATAAGGGAAAACACCGCACGTAGCTCAACAATATCTGTCTCTTCTGATCGGGTAGGTTGCTGCCACTTAAAACGCTCTTGCTGTCAGTTGGACCTCTGTTAATTTCCTAAACACCCTCTAGCCAGAATGTAGGGTGAAAAATACACCTTCTGGCAGAGACGGAAGTATACCCATCCATCTGTAGTGTTTCCTGAGCCCCCAGGGTAGGCAGAGCAGTGAATTAATCTCTAGAGTACAAAATTCATTCATTCATTCAATCGTATGTATTGAGCGCTTACTGTGTGCAGAACACTGTACTAAGCACTTGGGAAGCACAAATAGGCAACATATAGAGACAGTCCCTACCCAACAACGGGCTCACAGTCTAGCTGAACGTTGTTGCCTTGTATTAAGATGATCCCCGATATCTATAGCTATCTAGTGCCCTCTGCTGAATACTTCAATACTGTGTCGCAGAATAGAGTACTTCTAGCAGTAATGTAGAAAAGGGAGCTTCTGGAGCCAATTAACTGAAAGTGTTCTGGCCTACATTTAGCCCAATATTTTATTCCCAGTCTGTATTCTCTCTGCTTTCCGACTGGAGTGGTAAATCTGGATTGCCTATGGGTTATAAACAAGAAAAACCAAATAGGACTCTTAAACCCCAGTTATCACTACGATCCTTTAAAAGTCAACCAAGTCACTGAAATCTACTGTGACCAGCAGCTCTGCTTCCAAATCATCAAGCTCTCTGCAAGGCACAACTCCAGAAATTATCTTCCAGAATGGTAAGACGAAAAAACATTCTTCAGCTACAAATGCCAGGAACCTCTAGCTGCCAAAGAAGAGGCACTAGGTCTTGCAGTTCATTAAAGACTTCAGATCATGCTTGCCAAAGTAACAATGCAGACAACTCGTATAGTCTTTGCATACTAGTCTAAATGCCCAATCAGACAAAGGGGATAGAGGAGTACAGTAGTGGTTATGCTGGGAGTTGTGGTGAGAGTAGCTAGAGCAGGGGTAGTGGGAAAGGTACAGGGAAAGAAACAGTCCAGGGAAACCTGAGAGAAGAGAGGCAGGAGGGATAGGAGAGAACTGGCTGGGGGAGGCCTGGTTTTCCTCAGTTCCCCTGAGGTGAATTTCTCCCTAAACCCCTCCAATGCTTCCCTGGAGCTTCTCTAGCCTGGATCTCTCCTAGGCACTTTTGCTAGCCTTTGAAGGGGAAACAGGAGGGATATTATAATGATACAGTAATAATGATGACGTGTCTGTCCACTCTTGCATTGCACTCTCTGCACAAACTAAGCCCTCAACCATCGTTGATGATGATGATAATACGGGAAGCGGTGTGGCCTAGTGGAAAGAGCACAGGCCTGGGAGTCATGGTTCTAACCTGGGCTCTGCCTCTTGCTTGTTGAGTGACCTAGGGGCCTAGGGACTACAGCTCAGATCTGGAAGTCAGAAGGACCTGGGTTCTAAATCCAGCTTTGTCCCTGGTCTGCTGGGTGACCTTAGAGAAGTCTCTTCGCTTCTCTGGGCCTCAATCACCTCATCTAGAAAACGCAGATTAATCCTAAATTAATGCCTATTTATAATTTAACTTTCAGGATGATTTTACTGGGGTAATTCTTGTTTGATTTCAATGGGGGTGATCTAGGGGTTTGACAAAACATCTGAATGATAAGTAAAGACCAAAAAGTCTGCCCAAAGAAGCACCAGCACGGGCTTGGGAGTCAGAGGTCATGGTTTCTAATTCCTGCTCCGCCACTTGTCAGCTATGTGACTTTGGGCAAGTCACTTAACTTCTCTGAGCCTCAGTTACCTCATTTGTAAAAAGGGGATAAAAAAAAAAGTGAGCACCCCATGAGGGACAACCTGATTACCTTGTATCTACCCCTGAGCTTACAACAGTGCTTCGCACATAGTAAGCGCTTAAGAAATGCCATTATTTTTATTATTATATACTCAACAGTTGGCCTCATAAAACAAACGTAGGGCTGGGAGTCAGGGGTCCTGGCTTTTCATTCCATCTCCACTCGTCTGCTGGGTGACCTCGGGCAAGTCACTAAACTTTTCTGGTCCTCAGTACCCTCGTCTGTACAATTGTTGGGGACCACCTGTCATGTAAGGCCCCTGGCCTACCCCTGTAAAGGCACCGCACCCAGCCTGCCAGTTCCAGGAAGGGCCTAACCACGAGATGTCCTCATCAGCAGATGTTCCAACGGCGATAAGCTCCGGATAGCCCCTGAAGCAAACTTCCTGATTGCCGCACCTCCCCCCACGCTCTATATATACATGTAGTGTGCAAAAATAAAGTTGACTCTTGCCTCGCACCCACCTCGGTCTCCCTTCTCTTCTTCACCCGTCCCCTTTCAGCCGCTGGCGGCTTACTCAGGCAGGGTCCTCCTCGGCCCCCACTCGACCCGGCCCCGGTGGCACGGGCAAGTGGCGCCCAACGTGGGGCCCGAGGCACGGGACCCTGCCAGGCGGACCCCTGCATTCGTTATCTGAATCGACTCGTCGCGACCCCACATTTGACCGCTCTACGGAGCCCCTGCGTTTAGGTATGTTGAGCTTCGTCCGCCTCTGTATTCTCATGGGTTCCACGCTTTCTAAGGAGCAGGCCTTTATACTTGACCTCAAACAAGCTCTTAAGGAAAGGGGGGTCAAGGTTAAGAAGAAGGACCTTATAAATTTCTTTCTCTTCATTGATGAGGTTTGCCCTTGGTTCCTTGTAAGCGGACCAGAAATTCATCCAGGCAAGTGGCAGAAGGTTGGGAGGGATCTCAACAAAAAATTACAGACTGAGGGCCCGGAGGCAGTGCCCACCACGGCCTTCTCTTATTGGAGCCTCATTAGGGACATAGTGGAGGCCGCCTCTGGGGACCCGGACAAACGCCAGCTCCTTTCAGTGGCCGAGGTTTGTCTACGCCCTTTATCGCGGGCGGCTTCTGTCAGGTCATTGGCGTCGGGGGACCAGGATCCCCCCAGGCCTCCGTCCGTGGTCATCGATATCCCGCCAGCCCCAGCGAAACCACTCTACAACCCCCTCCCTGTGGAAGCGCAATCTATGACCGACCCCCTGACCCTCCCCATCCTTGCAAGACACGACCTCCCACCAACAAAAAACTCCGACCCCGATACCCTGGACCCTGGGGAGGAAGCCGAACTGGAGGATGAGGCCGCCCGTTATAATAATCCCGACTGGCCCCCTCCTCGGCTTCTCCCCCCCCCCCTTACCCAGTTCAAACCTGTGCTCCCGCATTTCTGCCCCCTGTCCCCACCCCCTCAGCCCTTGCGGACGCAAGAAACCAATTGTCCACTCAGGTCACTGAACTCCGAGAGGTCCTTGAGCTGCAGAAACAGTATGTCCAGCTCTCCTCGGAACTCTCCTTGTTACAAAAGACGCTCCGCAAGTCTGTCATCCTTTCCCCTGACGCCCCTCAGGCATCAAAAACCCCTACAAAGAGGAATAGCCCTAGCTCCCGGGATAAGAAATCAAGAGCGTTGCAGCCAATGGCATTTCCCGTCGTAACACGCTCCCAACAGTCTGAGCCCCCACGGCCTCCAGCAGGTGACCCCAAAGAATCCTCCGCCAGTGAGGATGAGGAGGGGGAGGAAGAAGGAGAGGGCGGGGGAGAGAGCGGTGAGGAAGCCTCGACAGGGCAGGAACGACCGGAGTACCGAAAAATGCAGTTTAAAACGTTAAAAGACCTTAATGCCGCCGTCAAATCTTATGGACCCAATGCCCCCTTTACCCTCTCCGCCCTCGAGGCCATGTCTCGCGGGGGATATCTCCTACCGGCAGAATGGCTCCGGGTGGTGCAGGCTGTCCTCACACGAGGCCAGTTTCTAACCTGGAAGGCAGACTTCTTTGATCGCTGCCAGTCCATAGCGGCAGTCAACCTTAAATCCCCGAGCACTCCTGCTGCTAGGTGGACCTATGAGAAACTGAGCGGGCAAGGGAGATACGCAGGAGAAAACAGGCAGCGCCATTTTCCCATAGGCCTCCTAGCCCAAACCACCAATGCTGCGCTTGCAGCTTGGCGTGCCCTGCCAACCGCTGGTTCCCCTCTTGCCCCCCTTAACAAAATAATGCAGGGAGCGCAGGAGGACTTCTCAGAGTATGTCAGCAGGTTACTGGAAGCTACTGAGCGGACCCTAGGGCATGAAGCTGCCAGTGATCAGCTTGTAAGACGTCTAGCATATGAGAATGCGAACAATACCTGCCGCTCCACATTACACGGTAAATGGAGAGATAAAACCCTGGACGAAATGATACGCTTGTGCAGGGACATTGACCCCTTTGCTTCAAGGGTGTCACAGGCCGTGCATCTGGCTATTGGGGCAGCCCTCCAGACAGGGGACCCGCAGAGAAACTGCTTTCGGTGCGGCCAGCCCGGCCATTTTGCCCGCCAGTGCCCGGAATCCTCCCCTACTACTCCTACGCTGTACCCAGATTCCCCCCCTGCTCCCGCTCCGTATAGGTCCCCTCAGCCGTTGACCCTCTGTCCTAGGTGCAGGAAGGGGAAACATTGGGCAAACACTTGCCGCGCCATTACGGATGTCGATGGTCGTCCCCTACGGGGAAACGGCCGGAGGGGCCAGCCCCGGGCCCCTCAGCCAATCCCCTTCGTTCGGGCCTCGGGGGACAGCCCGCCTGCACCCCGCCCTACAGAGCCACCTCGGGAAGTGCGGGAATGGACTTGTGTGCCACCTCCACCACAATACTAACTCCCGAGGGCGGGGTTCAGGTCGTCCCTGCGGGGGTGTACGGTCCCCCACCCCCGAATTTGTACTTCCTCATTCTTGGTCGCGCCTCGGCTGCCATCGGCGGCCTCGTTATTCATCCCACTGTGGTGGACAGTAATTACACGGGGGAGATCCACTTGCCTGTCTCGGCCCCGAAGGGCCCCATTGCTATTTCTCAAGGACAGCGCCTGGCTCAGGCCCTGCCGCTCCCCATACAGACACGCCTGTCTCGGCCCCGAAGGGCCCCATTGCTATTTCTCAAGGACAGCGCCTGGCTCAGGCCCTGCCGCTCCCCCTACAGACAACCTATCCCGCCCCCGTTACTAAACGAGGGCGGTCTCTGCCGGGCTCCTCGGACATATACTGGGCCCAGAGCCCCTGTATTCGTCGCGACCCCTCCCCTTTTTCTTTCTGACCCCGCTTCGGAACTCCTGCATTTGGGTTCCCGGGTAGCGATTGGATCCTCCCGTTCCTGATATCGGTCGTCACGGGCACAGCGGTGCGGGCTCCGGGAAGAGGTCGGCCCCGCGTTACCAGAAAGGACCCGCCCGAAAACCGTTGGCGTGAGTTGTCACCCCCTGCGCTCCTGATCGTTTGTAGACCACCATCCGGAGAGGACCCGGAGAGATGGATAACCCTCGAGAATGAGCATGCACTGATAACCCCGATTTGGGGGTTGCCTCGATCATCTGAATCCAGAGACTGCGGGCCGCATGGACCCTGAAGGTTACGTTCAGTGGGGACAGTGGGTTCTGGGAGGTTGTTTCGGTTTACCTCTTGTGCTTGGGATTGTGATATTCTTGCTGTACTTGTGCCATACGAAGTGCAGACCCCTTAGACAGGACTAGGTGACAAGATTGTAAAGAGAACCAAGCAGCAGAGGTGAGGGCACAGACACCATGATTTCGTGGCGCATGGTCCCTGTGCTGACCCTCATCTTCCTTGCCATGGCAACCGTGCTGTCTCTTCTCCTGCTGCTGCTTCCTGGGACCCAGGGCGGCTTCGAGACCCCCGACCGCGCCGCGCTCAGCCGTACCCTCTTTGGCAGCCCCTGCGACTGCAAGGGCGGTATGCTCTCCGTGCGCCCCGCGTCGTATACACGTTCGGTTGATTGCACCACAAAAATGGCCTACCTTGCCTACCGCCACACCATTACAGGGACCTCCAAGCAATCGTGGGAATGTGTAACCAAGCCCCGGGTAATCCCTGCAATTGGCGACCAGCCTGGGCTCTGCCCCTCCGGCTGCGTCTACCTCCAGGCCCTACACTCCACCTGTTACGATTCTGTCCAACGGTGCACGGGCCCGCAGGATCAGCCCTTGCCCACTGCCATACAGCAAAGGGACTATGCTGGCACCTTCGGAGGTGAGTGGGGGTCTGACCCCCATTCCAGCAAATATGCTCAGGCCCCCTGCGACAGGAACAATGTCGGAAAGACCGTTTGTTGGCCCCTCCAGGCCCCTATCCACCTCTCTGATGGGGGTGGCCCTACGGATCAGGTCAGAGAATCCCGGGTAAGTGCTCGTGTGGAGGAGATAATTAAAAGTCTTTATCCCTCCTTGCACTATCACACCCTCGCCTTGCCAAAACCCCGGGGTACGGACCTCGATGTCCACACCTCGGAGATCCTAGCGGCCACGCTCCGGGCCCTTAACCATACCAACCCAGACCTGGCTGCTAGCTGCTGGCTATGCATGACCCTCGGCACACCCATGCCCCTGGCCCTTGTGTCCGAGAACGCCTCCCTCTCGGAGAATTGCACGCTCAGTCCGCCTTTTAGGGTGCAGCCCGTTAGCCTCGACTCCCTCCCTCCCCCCTGTACCCAAGCCCCTTTTCAAAATTCCAGTTTTGACATCGATGTTGGGCGCGCCCCCTTTGTCAACTGCTCGGTGACTGTCAACCTCTCCTCCTCGGCTATGCGCTGCCCCAGACCGGGCCAGGTTTTCGTGTGCGGGGGTAATCAGGCCTTCACCGCGCTACCCCAAAATTGGACAGGCCTGTGTGTTCAGGCATCGCTTCTGCCGGACATTGACATTATTTCGGGTACTGAGCCCGTCCCCCTGCCCAGCTTGGATTACATAGCTGGTAGATCCAAGAGGGCTGTCGTACTCATCCCCTTGCTCGTCGGCCTCGGAGTTACAGGGGCTTTGGCCACTGGCTCCGCCGGGTTGGGGGTGGCCCTAGACTCATATCGAAAGCTGTCCACCCAATTAATCAGTGATGTGCAGACCCTCTCTGAGACTATTCACGATCTCCAAGACCAAATCGACTCCCTTGCGGAGGTCGTCCTGCAAAACCGGAGAGGGTTGGATCTGCTCACAGCAGAACAGGGGGGGATCTGCCTAGCCCTGCAAGAAAAATGCTGCTTCTACGCCAATAAGTCCGGCATAGTTCGGGACAAGATCAGGAAATTGCAGGAAGACCTGGTCAAGCGTCGTCGCGAGCTCTTTGAGAATCCCCTTTGGAGTGGCTTGCGTGGCGTCCTTCCTTATCTCCTTCCTCTCCTTGGGCCCCTGTTCGGTTTCCTCCTCCTTCTTTCCTTTGGGCCTTGGGCTTTTAACAAACTAACCTCTTTCGTTAAGTCTCAGATCGAGTCCTCTCTCAGGACGCCTGTCGGTGTCCACTACCACCGCCTCGATTCACAGGATGACCCTGTGGATTCTCTCGAAGACGGCTTTCGACTCTCTACTCTCGCGCAGCCTGATTCTCGGTGCGCTAGGATGTGGCGCTCCTTTCAGGAGAAATGCCACCTGACAGCTGTGAGACGGCCGATGACGGGAATATTGAGGCCCCATGGCAGACCCCAGGCGCGGCTGCAGTCGCACCCCATGACGGGAATAGAGCGGGGCCGCCAGGGCCAGGCTGCTGCGGGACCTCCCCGCTTAGCCTAAGACAGGGGCGCTGCCTATACGCTGCAGTCGCACCCCATGACGGGAATAGAGCGGGGCCGCCAGAGCCTGGTCCTCGCGGAGCCACCCCGCTTAGCCTAAGACAGGGGCGCTGCCCGCAGCCACTCTGCCCATGGAAATCAGCCTCATAGCCTAAGCCAGGCTTTCTCTATATACTCTGAGAGGGGGAGATGTTGGGGACCACCTGTCATGTAAGGCCCCTGGCCTACCCCTGCAAAGGCACCGCACCCCGCCTGCCAGTTCCAGGAAGGGCCTAACCACGAGATGTCCTCATCAGCAGATGTTCCAACGGCGATAAGCTCCGGAAAGCCCCTGAAGCAAACTTCCTGATTGCCGCACCTCCCCCCACGCTCTATATATACATGTAGTGTGCAAAAATAAAGTTGACTCTTGCCTCGCACCCACCTCGGTCTCCCTTCTCTTCTTCACCCGTCCCCTTTCAGCCGCTGGCGGCTTACTCAGGCAGGGTCCTCCTCGGCCCCCACTCGACCCGGCCCCGGTGGCACGGGCATACAATGGGGATAAAGACTGTGAGGCCTCTGTGGGACAGGGAGGTATTCAACGCGATGATCTTTTATCTACCCTGATGCTGGACATATTTTAAGTGCTTAACAAATACCATCATAATCACCTCACTCATCAGAGCCACAGTTCCCTCATCTGTAAAAGGGGATTCGATACCTGTTTTGACTCCTACCTAAGCAGTGGGACACGAACTGAACCCATCTGATGATCGGGTCAGACACAGTCCCTGTCCCATGTGGAGCTCATAATCATAATGATGATGATGATAGTTAAGCCAAGTCTGGGTCCCACATGGGGCAAAGTCAAAGCTGGAGTTGGCAGGGAACCTGTCCGCCCACCATTGTACTGGACTCTTCCCAAGTGCTCGGCACAGTGCTCTGCACACAGAAGAACTTAAATACAACTGACTGACTGAATGAATGATATTTGTTAATCACTTACTCCGTCACAGGCACTGGGCGACAAGCAAAGCAATTATGGTTTGATACAGTCAGTGTCCGCCATGGGGCTCACAATCTTAATTCCCATTTTACAGATGAGGTCCCTGGGACCCAGAGAAGTGAAGTGACTTGCCTAATGTCCCCCTCAGTCAATCACATTTCTTGAGCACTTACTACGTGCGGAACACTGTACTAAGCACTTGAGAGAGAACAATAGAACAATATAAGAGACATAATCTCTGCCCACAATGAACTTACAGTCTAGAGGGGGAGATGGACATTAATATAAACGAATACATTACAGATGAGCGGCAGAGCCGGGAGTTCAACCTGTGTCCTCCTGAATCCCAGGCCCATGCCCTATCCTCTAGGGAACAAACCGAGCAGCTAAAAACCCTCAAAATTCCATTTCTTACGGGCAAACCTTCTCATTTCTCTTCCCTGCCTCATATTTGTCACATTTATGAGGCCAAAAATATTGAAGTTCTAAGAAGCGGAAATAGGAAAATCAAAAAAGCTGGTTTGTTTAGACTCCAGACTGTAAGCTCCTTATGGGCAGGGAACGTGTTTGCTAATTCTATTGTATTGTACTCCACCAGGGGCTTAGTACAGTGCACTCTGCACGCAGTAACCATTCAATAAATACCTTTGATGGATGTTTAACCAGTATGTGGGGAAAGGGGTGTGCCCCAGTGGAAAGAGCAGCCGACCAATCAGTCATGTTTCCTGAGGGCTTACTCTGTGCAGATCATCATCTGAGGAGTCAGAGGACTTGGGGTCTAAGCTCTGCTCCGCCACTTGTCTGCTGTGACTTGTTTGGGTAAGTCACTTCACCTCTCTGAGCCTCTTCTGGCAAATGGGGATGAAGACTGTAAGCTCCATGTAGGACAGGAACCATGCCCAACCTCATAAGCTTGTACCTACTCCGGTGCTTAGAACAGTGCTCGAAACAGAGTAAGCACCTAACGAACAACATTTAAAAGAAAGAGAGGGAGGGAACCAGGATGAAAATCCAATCAGTCGTATTAATGGAGCGCTTACTGTGTGCAGAGCACTGGTCCAAGCGCTTGGGTGAGTACACTAGAACAATAAAAGGCCACATTCCCTGCCCACAGAGAGCTTAGGGTCTAGAGTGGGAGACAGACTATAACAGAAATAAAGAAATAACAGATACGGACATAAGTGCCGTGGGGCCGGGAGGAGGGGGATGAATAAAGGGAGCGAGTCAGGGTGACACAGAAGGGAGTGGGAGAAGAGGAAATGAGGGCTTAGGTCGGGGAAGGCCTCCTAAGGGCTTAGTACAGTGTTCTGCACACATTCAGTGCTCAATAAATACTGACTGACTATCCGAGCTGATTAACTTGTACCTCCTTCAGTGCTTAGAGAAGTGCTTGACAAAGAGTAAGCGCTAAAGAAATGCCATTTCAAAGAAACACAAAAAAAGAAAGAGGAAGCCAGACTGACGAGGAACTGAGCTCCACTCCCAGTCTGGCCAACAAATCTGGAGCTAGAACGAAGAAGGGGAATACTCTACTAGGAGAAGCAGCAAGGCCTAGCTGGTAGACCCCAAGGCCTGGAAGTCAGAAGAATGTAAATTCAAATTCCAGTTTTGTCCCCGGTCTGCTGGGTGACCTTGGATAAGTCTCTTCACTTCCCTGGGCCTCAGTCACTTCATCTGTAAAATGGAGATCAATCCTAAATTAATGCCTATTTATAACTGAACCTCCAGGGTGATTTTACTGGGGCAATTCTTGGTTGATTTGGGTTTGTGTGATCAAGGGGTATGATAAAACCTCTCAAAGATAAGTAAAAACTGAAAAGTCTGCCCACAGGATCACCAGCGATCACAGGGATTCGATCCCTGCTTTCTCTCCTACTCTGGCTGTGGGATAAGCACAGTAACCATCTGAAGATCTGTCTGGAAACTGTCCCTCTCTCATGTGAGGTTCAGAATCATAATGATGATGGTGATGATGATGATGATGATGATGATGGTTAAGCCAAGTCTGGGTCCCACGTGGGGTGCAGTCAGAGTTGGAGGTAGGCATGGAGTGTGTCTGCCCACCATTGTACTGAACTCTCCTAAGTGCTCGGTACAGTGTTCTGCACAGAGGAAGAACTTAATAAATATGATTGAATGAATAAATAAATACGATTGAATGAATGGTATTGGTTACTATGGGCCAGGCACTGTTCTGAAAACTGGTTACACACCGAGATAATCATGGTTTGACACAGTCCAAGTTCCCCAGAGGGCTACCAATCTTAATCCCCATTTTACAGATAAGGTCACTGAGGCCCAGAGAAATAAAGTGATTTGCCCTTTGTCTCCCTCAGTCAATCACATTTACTGAGCGCTTATGACGTGCAAAGCACTGTACTAAGCACTTAGGAGAGTACAACAGAGCAATAGACACATTCTCTGCCCACAATGAACTTACAGTCTAGAGGGGGAGATGGTAATTAATAGAAATCAATACATGACAGATGAGCGGCAGACCTGGGAATAGAACCCAGGTCCTCCCGATAACCAGGCCCGTGCCCTATCTGCTAAGGAACAAACCGAGCGGCAGAAGAGCCTCAAAATCCCAGTTCCTACCATTAAACCTTCTCATGTCTCTTCCCTGCCTCACAATCGTTACATTTATGAGGCCAAAAATATTGAAGTTCTAATAAGCGAAAAATCAAAAAGCTGGGTTTTTAGACACCACATTGTAAGCTCCTTATAAACAAGGAACGTATTGGCTAATTCTATTGCATCCTACTCCCCCAGTTGCTTAGTACTGAGCATGCTGCACATATTAAGCATTCAATAAACAGCTTTGATTGATGTTTAATTGGTATGTGGGGGAAGGGGCGATTGGAAAAAGCAGCTGGTCAATCAGTAAAATTTATCGAGGGATTACTGTGTGCAGGTCACCAGCCGGGGAGTCAGAGGACTTGGGTTCTAACCTCAGCTCTGCCAACTGTCCGCTGTGTGACCTTGGGCAAGTCACTTCACTTCTCTGGGCCTCAGGACCCTCCTCTGTAAAATGGAGATGAAGACTGTGAGACCCATGCGAGACAGGGAAGCTTCCAATGTGCAAACAAATCACCCTTCCTCCCTCAGGCCCTACCGAAGGCTCACCTCCTCCAGGAGGCCTTCCCAGACTGAGCCCCCTTTTTCAACAGCCCCCGCCACTACCCCACATTGCCCCGACTCACTCCCTTCGCTCTACCCTGCCCTGCCCCACAGCACTTGTGTATATATGTACATATCTATAATTCTATTTATTTACATTTATGGAACAGCGCCTGACACATAATAAGTGCTTAACAAATACCATCATCATCACCTCACTTAGCAGAGCCTTGGTTCTCTGATCTGGAAAACAGGGATTCGAACCCTGTTTTCTCTCCTACTCGGGCTGTGGGACAAGCACTTTTATCCATCTGATGATCAGTTTGGACACAGTCCCTGTCCCGTGTGGGATTCACAACCATACTAATGATGATAATTAAGCAAAGTCTGTGTCCCACGTGGGATGCAGTCTAAGTAGGAGGTAGGCAGGTTATAATATTCTGTTTACGGCTTTGCTTTCTTTGCATTTCCAGGGTCCCTTTACCCTGCTAGAAGACACTTTCATCCAAAATTGGCCTCGTTTATTCAGAGTTAAATCTCTAACCACTTTGACCATAACCAGTGAGCTGTCACAGCTCAGATCTTAGGTGCCTCCTGGGTGTTTTTCATTTGAAGGAACGTGGAAGATGATGTGATGAGCCTGAGATGGGTTTGGGCACGTACTTCCCAAGCACTTAGTACAGTGCTCTGCACACACTAAGTGCTCAGTAAATATGATTGAGTGAATGGGTGACTGAATAAAGGCTGAACATGACTGATTAGACTGCTAATAATAATAATAATTGTGGTACTTGTTAAACGCTTACCATGTGCCAAGCACTGTTCTAAGCTCCAGGGTAGATATAAAGTAATGAGGCTGGACCCAGAGGCTGTCCCACATGGAGCTCAGTCTTAATCCCCATTTTGCAGATGAGGTAACTGAGGCCCAGAGAAATGAAGCGACTTACCCAAGGTCACACAGCAGACATGTGGCACCTCAGTCCTTCCTCTGCACCCTAAAACTGGAAACCTGTCCTATAGTAAGTTCTGAGGGGCCTTGTGTGGCACGTCCCAACCCCAAGGCATTCTGGGAGGGGAGGCTGGAGAACCCCACGGCAGACCTGCTCCGTGGCCTCGGGCGAATCACAGGACCACAGACAAGGTGGCAAGTAGAACGGCCATTTGTCCGAACTGACCCCTCACCTGATCCAATTCTCAGTTGACCCGGCCAATGTGGTACGGGTCAGGACCGAACGCCTTCCCGTCCACCATATTTATTTTCCGTGCCCCGCCTCCCTCCGCTCCTTTACTCTGACTGCAGAGTTCCACGGAGCGGAAGCAGTGCCCATGCTCCCAGGGACCAGAGAGGGGAATGCCACTGGAGAAATGCCCCAAGATAAAGGCGGACTTCCGAGAAGCGGCGTGGTCTTGTGGAAAGAGCCCGGGCCTGGGAGTCAAAGGACCTGAGTTCCAGTCCTGGCTCCACCAAATGCCCGCCGTGTGACCTTGGGCAAGTGGCTCCACTTCCCTGGGCCTCGGTTCTCCTACTTAAACTGTGACGCCCACCAGGGACAGGGACTGTGTCTGAACTAATTCACTTGTATCTACCCCAGTGCTTAGAATGGTGTTGAACACATATGTTACCAACTTGTACTTCTCAAGCGCTTAGTACAGTGCTCTGCACACAGTAAGCGCTCAATAAATACGATTGAATGAACGAATGAATGAATGTCTGCCCAGCGCTTTATTGAACTCTCCCAAGTGCTCGGTACAGTGCTCTGCACACCGGAAAAACTTAATAAATATGACTGAATGATCTACCCTTACTTGTTTTATGTGTTCTGTTGTTTATACACATCACTGATTCTATTTATTTATATTGATGCTACTGATGCCAGTTTGCTTGTTTTGATGTCTGTCTCCCCGCTTTTAGACTGTGAGCCCACTGTGGGCAGGGACTGTCTCTCACTGTGTACTTTCCAAGCGCTTAGTACAGTGCTCTGCACACAGTAAATGCTCAATAAATACAAGTGACTGCCTGACTCTCCTACATGATTAGTTTGTATCTACTCCAGTGCTTAAAACAGTGCTGGACAAAGAGTAAGCGCTGAAGAAACGCCATTTAAAATAAATAGAAAAGAGAGAGGAAGCCAGGCTGAAGAGGAACTGAGCTCCATTCCCAGTCTGGCCAACAGCCCTGGGGATAGAAGGAGAAAGGGGACTACTCTACCAGGAGAAGCGGCAAAGGCTAGGGCCTACAGCCCAAGGCCTGGAAGCCAGAAGGACCTGAGTTCTAATTCCAGCTTTGTCCCTGGTCTGCTGGGTGACCTCACTTCTCTGGGCCTCAATCACCTCATCAGTAAACTCTAGATCAAACAAATAAACGCCTATTTATAATTGAACCTCCAGGAAGATTTTATTGTGGTAATTCTTGGTTGATTTCGATTGGGGTGATCTAGGGGTATGATACCACCTCTGAATGATAAGTAAAGACTGACAAGTCTGCCCACAGAAGCACCTGCAACAGCGCCGACAGCTGGCCTCGTGGAAGGAACGGGCTAGGAGTCGGAGGTCCTGGCTTTTAGTTCTGGCTCCACTTGTCTGCTGGGTGACCTCGGGCAAGTCACTTCATTTATCTGGGCCTCAGTACCCTCATCTGTACAAGGGGGATTAAGACCGTGAGACCTCTGTGGGACAGGGAAGTGTCCAACTCGATGAGGTTTTATCTACCCCAGCCCTTAGAATAGTACTGGACACATAGTAAGTGCATAACAAATACCATCACCACCACCTCACTTAGCAGAGCCTTAGTTCCCTTATCCGTAAAAGGGGATTCGAACCCTGTTTTCTTTCCTACTCGGGCAGTGGGACAAGCACTGTCGCCATCTGATAATTGGGACGGACACAGTCCCTGTCGCGTCTGAGGCTCAGAATCATAATGATGATGGTGATGATAGTTAAGCCAAGTCTGGGTCCCACATGGGGAGTAGACAAAGTTGGAGGTAGGCAGGGAACGTGTCCGCCCCCCGTTGTATTGTACTCTCCCAAGTGCTCAGAACAGTGCTCTGCACACTGGAAGAACTTCATAAATGCGACTGACTGAATGAAGGAATGACTGGTATTTGTTAATCACTTACTCCGTCCCAGGCACTATTCTAAGCACTAGGCGATAAGCAAAGCAATCGTGGTTTGACACAATGTCCGCCATGGGGCTCACAATCTTAATTCCCATTTTTCAGATGAGGTCACTGAGGCCCAGAGAAGTGAAGTGACTTGCCTAATGTCCCAGTCAGTCAATCACAATTCCTGAGCGCTTACTACGTGCAGAACACTGCACTAAGCACTTGGGAGACTACAATAGAACAATATAATAGACACAATCTCTGCCCACAATAAACTTACAGTCTAGAGGGGGAGACAGACATTAATATAAATGAATACATTACAGATGAGCAGCAGAGCCGAGAGTACAACCCGGGTCCTCCTGATTCCCAGGCCCGTGCCCTAGCCTCTAGGGAACAAACCAAGCCTCAAAAAGAGCCTCAAAATTCCATTTCCTACTGGCAAACCTTCTCATTTCTCTTCCTTGCCTCACATTTGTCACGTTGATGAGGCCAAAAATATTGAAGTTCTACTAAGCGGAAATAGGAAAATCAAAAACTGGTTTGTTTAGACTCCAGACTGTAAGCGCCTTATGGGCAGGGAATGTGTTTGATAATTCTATTGTATTGTACTCCTCCAAGGGATTAGTATATTGTGCACTCTGCACATAGTAACTGTTCAATAAATACCTTTGATGGATGTTTAACCAGTATGTGGGTGTGTCCTAGTGGAAAGAGCAAACCGATCAATCAGTCATATTTACTGAGGGCTTACTGTATGCAGAGCACCAGCCAGGGAGTCAAAGAACGTGGGTCATAAGCTCGGCTCCGGCACTTGTCTGCTGTGTGACTTTGGGAAAGTCACTTCACCTTTCTGGGCCTCAGTTACCTCTTCTGGAAAATGGGGATGAAGACTGTAAGCCCCATGTAGGGCAGGGACTGTGCCCAAGCTCATTAGCTTGTACCTACTCCAGTGCTTACAGCAGTGATCGAAACAGAATAAGAACCTAAGGAACGTCATTTAAAAGAGAGGGAGGGGCCCAGGATTAAAAGTCAATCAGTCAGTCGTATTTATGGAGTAGTCACTTTTTGCAGAGCACTGGGCCAAGCGCTTGGGAGAGTACAATAGAACAATAAATGGATACATTCCCTGCCCACAGTGAGCTTACGATCTAGAGGGGGAGTCAGACAATAATCAAAATAAATAAATGACAGATATGGACATAAGTGCTGTGGGACTGGGAGGAGGGGATGAATAAAAGGGAGCCAGTCAGGGTGACACAGAAGGGAGTGGGAGAAGAGGAAGGGAGGGCTTAATCAGGGAAGGCCTCCCCAGGGCTTGGTACAGTGCTCTGCACACAGTAAGCGCTCAATAAATACAATTGACTAACTGTCCTAACGGATTAACTTGTACCTACTCCAGGACTTAGAACAGTGCTTGACAAAGAGTAAGCGCTGTAGAAATGCCAGAGAAGCAGCGTGGCTCAGTGGAAAAGAGCACGGGCTTTGGAGTCAGAGTTCATGGGTACAAATCCCGGCTCCGCCAATTGTCAGCTGTCTGACTTTGGGCAAGTCACTTAACTCCTCTGTGCCTCATTTACCTCATCTGTAAAATGGGGATTAAGGCCGTGAGCCCCCCGTGGGACAACCTCATCACCTTGTAACCTCCCCAGCACTTAGAACAGTGCTTTGCACATAGGAAGCGATTAATAAATGCCATCATTATCATTATTATTGTTATTATTCTTATTTCAAAGAAACAGAAAAAAAGAGAGAGGAAGCCAGGCTCAAGAGGAACTGAGCTCCATTCCCAGTCTGGCCAACAACCCTGGGCCTAGAGGGAGGAAGGGGAATACTATACCAGCAGAAGTGGTGAGGCCTAGGGGCTACAGCCCAAGGCCTGGAAGTCAGAAGGATCTGAGTTCTAATTCCAGCTTTGTCCCTGGCCTACTGGGTGACCTTGGATAAGCCTTTTCACTTCTCTTCAATCACCTCATCTGTAAAATGGGCATCAATTCTAAATTATTGCCTATTTATAATTGAGCTTCCAGGGTGATTTCACTGGGGTAGTTCTTGGTTGATTTTGATTGGGGTGATCTAGGGGTTTGACAAAACCTCTGAATGATAAGTAAACACTGACAAGTCTGCCCATAGAATCACCAGCAACAGAGCCGACAGTTGGCCTCGTGGAAGGAAGGCAGGGTTGGGAACCAGATGTCCTGGCTTTTAATCCCGGCTCCCCTCGTCTCCTGGGTGACCTCGGGAAAGTCATGTCACATCTCTGGGACTCAGTATCCTCATCTGTAAAATGGGGATTAAGACTGTGAAATATCTGTGGGACAGAGAAGTGCCCAACTCGATGAGCTTTTATCTACCACGGCCCTTAGAACAGTGCTGAACGCATAGTAAGTGCTTAACAAATACCATCATCATCATCATCACCTCACTGAGCCAAGCCTTAGTTCCCTCATCTGTAAAACGGATATTCGATCCCTGCTTTCTCTCCTACTTGGGCTGTGGGACAAGCAGTCTGGGGGACTAGCTCTCTTCCTCCCTTCAGAGCCCTACTGAGAGCTCACCTCCTCCAGGAGGTCTCCCCAGACGGAACCCCCTCCTTCCTCTCCCCCTCCTCATCCCTCCCGCCTTACCTCCTTCCCCTCCCCACAGCACCTGTATATACGTTTGTATGCATCTATTACTCTATTTTACTTGTACATATTTATTCTATTTATTTTATTTTGTTAATATGTTTTGTTTTGTTGTCTGTCTCCCCTTTCTAGACCGTGAGCCCGCTGTTGGGTAGGTACCATCTCTATATGTTGCCAACTTGTACTTCCCAAGCGCTTAGTACAGTGCTCTGCGCATAGTAAGCGCTCAATAAATACGACAATGAATGAAGCACTGTATCCGTCCGATGATCGGGTCGGACACAATCCCTGTCTCATGTGGGGCTCATAAGCATAATGATAATGATGATGATGATGATGATGATGATGATCGAAGTTAATCGAAGTCTGGGTCCCACATGGAGCTAAGCCTAAATAGGAGGGAGGCAGGGAGGAGGGGATGAATAAAGGGAGTGAGTCAGGGTGACACAGAAGAGAGTGGGAAAAGAGGAAATGAGGACTTAGTCTGGGGAGGCCGCCCAAGGGCTTAGTACAGGGCTCTACACGCAGTAAACGCTCAATAAATACAACTGACTAACTGTCCTACTGATTAACTTGTACCTACTCCAGTGCTTAGAACAATGCTTGACAAAGAGTAAGCGCTGAAGAAACGCCATTTCAAAGAAACAGGAAAAAAAATAGAGAAGAAGACAGGCTGAAGAGGAACTGAGCTCCATTCCCAGTCTGGCCAACAAATCTGGAGCAGGATGGAAGAAAGGGAATACTCTACCAGGAGAAGCAGCAAGGCCTAGCTGGTGGACCTCAAGGCTGGGAAGTCAGAAGGAGCTCAGTTCAAATTCCAGCTTTGTCCCTGGTCTGCTGGTCTCTTCTCTGGGCCTCAATCACTTCATCTGTAAAATGGAGATCAATCTTAAATTAATGCCTATGTACAACTGAACCGCCAGGATGATTTTATTGGGGCAATTCTTGGTTGATTTCGATTCGGGTGATCTAGTAAATGATAAGCAAAGACTGACAAGTCTGCCCATAGCATCACCGGCACCATATCTGATAGTTGGCCTTGTAAAAGGAACGCAGGCTGGGAGTCAGAGGTTCTGGCATTAATCCCGGCTCCACTCGTCTGCAGGGTGACCTCGGGCAAATCACTACACTTCTCTGGGCCTCAGTATCCTCATCCGTAAAATGGGGATTAAAATTGTGAGACCTCTGCGGGACAGGAAAGTGTCCAACTCGATAAGCTTGGATCTATCCCGGCCCTTAGAATGGTGCCGGACACAAAGTGCGTAACAAAGTCCATCATCATCACCTCACGTAGCAGAGCCATAGTTCCCTCATCTGTTAAAGGGGATTCGATACCTATTTTGCCTCCTACACGGGCTGTGGGACAAGCACTGCACCCATCTGATGATCGGGTCGGACACAATCCCTGTCTCATGTGGGGCTCAGAATCATATGGCGGTGATGATGATGATGATAATAGTTAATCCAAGTGTGGGTCCCATATGGGGCATAGTCTAAGTTGGAGGTAGTCCGGGAACGTGTCTACCCACTGCTGATTTGGACTCTCCCAAGTGCTCGGCACAGTGCTCAGCACACAGGAAGAACTTAATAAATACGACTGACTGAATTAATGAATGAATGGTATTTGTCAAGGACTTACTACATCCCAGGCATTAATCTAAGCACTGGGCTACCAGCAAAGCAATCATGCTTTGACACGGTCAATGTCTACCATGAAGCTCACAATCAATCCCCATTTTACAGGTGAGGTCACTGAGGCCAAGAGGAGTGAAGTGACTTGTCTAATGTCCCCCTCAGTCAGACAGTCACATATACAGAGCGCTTACTACTTGCAGAACACTGTACTAAGCACTTGGGAGAGTACAGTAGAACAATATAATAGACACCTTCTCTGCCCCCAACAAGAATACAGTCCTAGAGCGGGAGATGGACATCAATATAAATGAATACGTTACAGACAAGCCGATGAGCCAGGATTAGAACTCAGGTCCTCCCGGCTCCCAAGCCCATGCCCTATCCTCTAGAGGACAAAATAAGCAGCAGAAAACCCTCAAATTCCCATTTCCTACTGGCAAACGTCCTGGTTTCTCTACCCTGCCCCAAATTCCTCACATTTATGAAGCCAAAAAACACTGAAGACTACGAGACCCATACAGGATGGGCAAGTACCCAGTGTCCGCCAAACAATCACGCTTCCCACCTTTCAAAGCCCTACTGAACGCACGCCTCCTCCAGGAGGCCTTCCCAGACTGAGCCCCCCTTTTCATCAGCCCCCACCGCTACCCAACATTGCCCCGACTCGCTCCCTTTGCTCTACGCCGCCCTGCCCACAGCACTTGTGTCTATATGTACATACCTAGAATTCTATTTATTTACATTTATAAAACAGTGCTTGACATGTAGTAAGTGTTTCACAAATACCATCATCATCGACTCAGCACAGCATTAGATCCCTCATCTGTAAAACGGGGATTCAATCCCTTTTTTCTCTTCTACTCGGAGAGAACTGAAGAAATGTAATTTCAAAGAAATAGGTAAATGAGAGAGGAGGCCAGGCTGAAGAAAAACTGAGCTCCATTCCCTCTCTGGACAACAACTCTGAAGCTAGAGGCAGGAAGGGGAATACTCTACCAGGAGAAGCGGCGAAGTCCAGGGGCTACAGCCCAGGAAGTCAGAAGTACCTGAGTTCTAATCCCAGCTTTGACCCTGGTCTGCGGGGTGACCTTAAGTAAGTCTCTTCACTTCTCTGAGCCTCAATCACCTCATCTGTAAACTCGAGATAAATCCTGAATTACTGCCTGTTTATAACTGAACTTTCAGGATGATTTTATTGGGGTAATTCTTGGTTGACTTTGATTGGCATGATCTAGCCGTATGACAAAATCTCTGAATGAGAAGTAAAGAATGACAGGTCTGCCCACAGAATCACCAGCAGCATATCTTACAGTTGGCCTCAAGGAAGGAACGCAGGGCTGGGAATCAGAGATTCTGGTTTTTAATCCCGGCTTCATTCATCTGCTGGGTGCCCTCAGGCAAGTCATTTCACTTCTCTGGGCCTCAGTTCCCTCATCTGTTAAATGGGGATTAAGACTGTGAGACCTCTGTGGGACAGGGAAGTGTCCGACTCGATGAGCTTGGATCTACCCTGGCCCTTAGAACGGTGTTGGACACATAGTAAGTGTTTAACAAGTATCACCATCATCATCACCTCACTGAGCCGAAACTTAGTTCCCTCATCTATAATATCGGGATTGATCCCGGTTTTCTCTCCTACTCGGGCTGTGGGGCAAATACTGTACCCATCTGGTAATCGAGTTGGACACTGTCTCTGTCCCATGTGGAGCTCATAATGATGATGATGATGATGATAATTAAGCCAAGTCTGGGTCCTACATGGGGCATAGTCTAAGGTGGAGGTAGACAGGGAACGTGCCTGCCCACCACTGTATTGGACTCTCCCAAGTGCTCGGCACAGTGCTCTGCATACAGGAAGAACTTAATAAATATGACTGACTGAATGAAAGCATGGTATTTGTTAAGCACTTTCTACGTGCCAGGCACTGTTCTAAGCGCTGGGGTACACAGGCGGCAATCGTGGTTTGACATAGTCCAAGTTCCCCATGGGGCTCACAATCTTAATCCCCAATTTACAGATGAGGTCAGAGGCCCAGGGAAGTGAAATGACTTGCCCTATGTCCGTCTCAGTCAGTCAATCACATTTACTGAGCGCTTACGACATGCAGAACACTGTACTAAGCACTTGGGAGAGAACAATAGAATATAATAGACATATTCTCTGCCCACAGCAATCTTACAGTCTAGAGGGGGAGACGGACATTAATAGAAATCAATGACAGATTAGCGGCAGAGCCGGGAATAGAACCCAGGTCCTCCCGACACCCAGGCCCATGCCCTATCTGCTAAGGAACAAACTGAGCGGCAGAAGAGCCTCAAAATCCCAGTTCCTACAGGAAAACCTTCTCATGTCTCTTCCCTGCCTCACATTCATCACATTTATGAGGCCAAAAATATTGAAGTTCTAATAAGTGGAAATAGGAAAAATAAAAAAACTGGTTTTTTAGACACCAGACTGTAAGCTCCTTATGGACATGGAGCATATTAGTCCATATGGACATGGACTACTGCACTAGCCTTCTCTCTGCTCTCCCATCCTCGTGTCTCTCTCCACTTCAATCCATACTTCATGCTGCTGCCCGGATTATCTTTGTCCAGAAACGCTCTGGACATATTACTCCCCTCCTCAAAAACCTCCAATGGCTACCGATCAATCTGTGCATCAAGCAGAAACTCCTCACCCTGGGCTTCAAGGCTGTCCATCACCTCGCCCCCTCCTACCTCACCTCCCTTCTCTCCTTCTACTGCCCAGCCCGCACCCTCCGCTCCTCCACCACTAATCTCCTCACTGTACCTCGCTCTCGCCTGTCCCGCCATCGACCCCCGGCCCACGTCATCCCCCGGGCCTGGAATGCCCTCCCTCTGCCCATCCGCCAAGCTAGCTCTCTTCCTGCCTTCAAGGCCCTGCTGAGAGCTCACCTCCTCCAGGAGGCCTTCCCAGACTGAGCCCCTTCTTTCCTCTCCCCCTCGTCCCCCTCTCCATCCCCCCGTCTTACCTCCTTCCCTTCCCCACAGCACCTGTATATATGTATATATGGTTGTACATATTTATTACTCTATTTATTTATTTATTTATTTATTTTACTTGTACATTTCTATCCTACTTATTTTATTTTGTTGGTATGTTTGGTTCTGTTCTCTGTCTCCCCCTTTTAGACTGTGAGCCCACGGTTGGGTAGGGACTGTCTCTATGTGATGCCAATTTGTACTTCCCAAGCGCTTAGTACAGTGCTCTGCATATAGTAAGCGCTCAATAAATACGATTGATTGATTGATATTTGCTAATTCTATTGCACCCTATTCCCCCAAGTGCTTAGTACAGTGCACTCTGCACATGGTAAGCATTCAATAAGTATCTTTGATCGATGTTTAATTGGTATGTGGGGGAAGGGGCTAGTGGAAAAAACAGCTGATCAATCAGTCACATTTATCAAGGGCTTACTGTGTGCAGGTAACCAGAGAGTTGGAGGACTTGGGTTCTAATCTCAGCTCCACCAATTGTCTGCTGTGTGACCTTGGGCAAGTCACTTCACTTCTCTGGGCCTCAGTACCCTCCTCTGTAAAATGGAGATGAAGACTGTGAGACCCATGGGGAACGGGGAAGTGCCCAATATCCGCCAATCAGTCTTCCCCCTTCAAAGCCCTACTGAAGGCTCACCTCCTCCAGGAGGCCCTCCCCAACTAACCCTCTCCTTTCATCAGCTACCCCCGACCCCCACATTGACTCACTCCCTTCGCTCTACCCTGCCCCACAGCACTTGTGTTTATATGTACATATCTATAATTCTATTTATTTACATTTATAGAACAGTGCTTGACACATAGTAAGGGCAGAACAAATACCATCATAATTATCTCCCTTAGCAGAGCCTTAGTTACCTGTGCCTCAGTTACCTCATCTGTAAAATGGGGATCAGGATTGCCAGCCCCTTGTGGGACAACCTAGTTACCTTGTATCTACCCCAGCGCTTAGAACAGTGCTTGGCAAATAGGAAGCGCTTAACAAACACGAGCATTATTGTGATCATCATTACCTAGTCAGGCCTCAGGACAATCTCACTCTGCCCTCCTGCTCGTGTCAGGGGGTACTGCCTCCTGTGCCCAGCTGCAACTGTGCCCTTACCCCTCCGCTGGACTGATCCCTGCACGCTCACTGGAAAGAGTAGAGAGGAAAGGGAGACCAAGGGTGGGGGGGGGGGGGGGGGGGGGAAGAGAGAGCACGCGAGAGAGAGAGAAAAGAAACAACCCCCTTTGAGACTTTGAGACAGACAGAGCGACTGCCACTCACACTCCCTGTAGGGGAGAACCTAGCTAGCTTAGCCTGGGGGTTCGGGCTTGGGGTGAACCAGCTCGGTTTACCCCGACAGAGTCTTACCCCTGAACACCTCCTCCCCAATACACCCACCCACACCCACTGCCCCAGGGTCTCACCTCTGAGGGGGCTGGTCTGGAAAGCTTCTCCAGGGAGGTGGAAAGAAGCTGGACTTCTGCCTTTTCTCCTCATGCAGCCAAGGCCCTGAAATTACTGACTAGAGGGGAAACGGGCATTAATAGAAATATATAAAAACACGGATATGTACATAAGTGCTGTGGGGCTGGGAAGAGGGAAGAATAAAGGGAGTAAGTCAGGGCGATGCAGAAAAGAGGTGAACAAAAGGAAAGGAGGGCTTAGTCAAGGAAGGCTTCATGGAGGAAATGAGCCTTATCCAGCCCCAGTCTGATCCTGTGCGCTTGCCCCTCTTCCTCGCTCCAAGTTTGGTCGGACTTGAGTGAGACCACCCCGCCTTAAGCCCCCTCTGTGGCCAGCTGGGTGTAAGAGAGACAGTCCCTGCCCACTGGGAGCTCACAATCTAAGTCACTCAGTCCATCAGTTGATAGGATTTGAGCTCTTACTGTGTGCAGAGCGCTGTACTTAGCCCTTGGGAGCATACATTAGAAAAATTTACCAGACACCTGCCCTACCCAAAACAAGCCTAGAAGGGGAAGCATGGACATTGGAAAAAAAACATAGTACGAATGCCTCCAAGAGTTCAACACTACGTAACATACATGGCCCCTGCTCTTAAGAAGCAACCGGCCTGTGACAGACATAAAAGCTGAGGTCCACAAGGCGGAATGGCATATACAAGGTCGGGACATGAAGTGACGCACGCCGAACCTAAGGTAAGCTCGAATCGGCAGTACGAGGAGATTAAACAGAGTAAATGAGTACGTAGGGTGAAGGATGGCAGTATCGCATTAAGACAGAAGTAGTGTTTATTGAACGCTCTTTGACGGAGGAGTGTACAATGAGGAGGATGGGGGGAGAGCCCTCGATTGCTAAGGACAACCATTTCAGTCACTTGTATTTGTCCGGCACTTTCCATGGGCCAAGCACAGTATCACAATCAACAGACAGATTCCCTGCTCATTATGAGCTGACAGCATAGAGGAGAAGGCAGATAACAGATATAAATTACACCCATATAAGTAGGAGCCATGATGCATCGGGGGAGGAGTCATCTGGAGTCATCAGCCCTCACCCTCCGCTCCTCTGCCGCTAATCTCCTCACCGTGCCTCGTTCTCGCCTGTCCCGCCGTCGACCCCCGGCATCCCCCTGGCCTGGAATGCCCTCCCTCCCCGCATCTGCCAAGCTAGCTCTCTTCCTCCCTTCAAGGCCCTACTGAGAGCTCACCTCCTCCAGGAGGCCTTCCCAGACTGAGCCCCGTCCTTCCTCTCCCCCTCCTCCCCCTCGCCTTACCTCCTTCCCTTCCCCACAGCACCTGTATATATGTTTGTACATATTTATTACTCTATTTATTTATTCTACTTGTACATATCTATTTCATTTATTTTATTTTGGTAATATGTTTTGGTTTGTTCTCTGTCTCCCCCTTCTAGACTGTGAGCCCTCTGTTGGGTAGGGACCGTCTCTGTATGTTGCCAACTTGTACTTCCCAAGCGCTTAGTACAGTGCTCTGCACACAGTAAGCGCTCAATAAATACGATTGACTGATTGATTGATTGATCTGGAAATATTTTACAGACTAGGTTCCAACTCAAGGCGAGATTGACACTCTGTAACTCAGTTTCCCAGGAGCTCAGTACAGTGTTCCGCATCTACTCAGTAATCAATGAATTCTGTGGATGACTCAGCGTCTGCTGCTACAACGGCACTTGTACTTGTGGTGCTACGGGTCAGTGCATCCTGTCTCAGCACACAGCACAAAGGTCCTTGGGAGAGTACAATTTAATGACAGACACATCCCCCTGCCCAAAACAAGCATCCAGTTTCCTCCTGTTGTCCACTAGCGGACTTGACATGACTGACTCCGTTTTGTGTGTGCCGACAGTAACCCTCCATTTTGTGCAGGCTGAGCGAACAACTCCTTTTTGTATTGTCTGCAACAGATGCCTTCAAGGCCATTAACCATTAAGTAACACCTATGTAAGGTCATAGGGCAGATGACATCCTGCACAAGACAGTGATAACAGAAGATAATGAGAATTTACATACCTATCTATGCAAGGCCATAGGGCAGATAACAACATCCTGCACAAGGCAGTGAGAAGAGAGAATAATGAGAATTCTGTAACATCCTGTCAGTCCTAACTGAATTCCTGAAATTTCCAAATGCCCCATTCCCATGTTGCTATAACTCAATAAAAGACACAGTGCGCATGGGATCGGGGCTGCTTGTGACTCGTACCTCTCCCGGGAGGTGAACAGGCAGGTAGCCACTTTCCTTCTTTACTGCTCTATCTGAACTCATGTCTCCGGGTCATTTTTCCTATCTGCGTCACCACCCTGGGTACAAGAACCCTGCGGCCGATTTACACCGAGTTAACCTATTTTGCACCCTACTTGTCGATAACACTCCACACGTGTGTGGCTAGTGAACCCCACCTCAGTGCTGGGCTTTTGAGGCGTCATAATGGAGTCATGCAGGGGTGAAGGAGAAAGTTGTATCTTGGGGTAGAGGAATTGGTAAGCCCCAAACCGAGAGTCCCCAACCACCCAGCTGGGGTCAGTGCAATCCTGCCCTCAGAGCAGCTTCCTGTTTAAGAACCCTGGAGGGGCGCATGACAGTACTGCCATCCCACCTCTCTCCGGTCGGGGGGGTCTTGGTTGCTGCCCGATGGCGGGGGCTCACGGTCTGATGCTACAATACCCACACTTTCGGGACTGACCCGCAGCAATGAATCAAGGGAGGATGGTGGAGGGCGGTGGGAAGGTTACCTGTGGATGGGGGCTGGGTGTGCACCCCCTTGGGAACGATAAGGGGGCTCGCGGGCCTTCCAGAAGAAGCTCAACACCTTCCACCTCAGTCCAGGCGTAGGGTCCCATGCGGGGAAGGACACTGGACTTGGTGACCTTATAGTTTAGTAGGAAATCCTAGCTAATTAGGGGCTGGCAAGAGCACACGGAAGAGGATACAACGACAGACACACACAGAGACAGTGAGCATGCACCCCCATGCACCCCGTGGTTTCTGCCCCATCCCTTTCTCCCCCAACGCAAACATCATGCCTAGACACATAGTATAAAGACTTCATAGCATCACAACCCCTCAACTTCCTCAATTCCAAAGGTATTTTGTTGTCCCGAATCAAGTCACCAGGTATCACAAACCTATACACCAAAGTCATTTCTGAATCTTCCATAAAAAACCAAAGCCCCCTGCAAACCACCCCCTCACCCAGGTAGTCAACATCAATTAGCCCAGCCTTAGATTGTCCCCGCAAGGCATCAACCCAAGTCAGTTCTGAGCCTTCAAAATCAACCTATTAGCACCACCCATTCAATAAGCATTGACTATCACCCAATCACTTCCTACAATGCTTGGCACACCGTAAACACTCAATCATTACAACTGAATGAATAAACAAAAGATAAGAAAACCAAAGGAGAATCACAGCCCCAGCTCACCAAACCGCCTCCAGGAACCAAACTCCACAGAAACCAAACTCCACAGGTCACAAAATGGTGCACGAAAATACCCAGCAGCCTCTGGGGCTTTAAAGGCACAGTGCCACTTGCCCCATTGAAGGACACCTAATGGAGGGACTGGGTTTCTGCGGGTGGGGTTGGAGAATCAAGGAGGGAAGATGCAGAGGGCTATTAAGGAGAAGGGGATTTGCAGCTGCCCATCATTAAAAGGATTTGGAAAAGTAGACTCAATTATAGACACCTGCAACCCATTCACATTCACCTTGAGGATCGGGGCTAATGCTCGTCCGGTGCTTTCCCGGCCCCTAATACAGTGCTTTGCATCCAGGAGGGTATTGAGTAAATACGAACAAACAAATCAATCAATTTAACAATGAATGAACTCAAGCTCTTCACTGAGGCCTCCCCAGTTCCCAGGCCCCACTGTCCCCTCTGCATCTCTTTTTCCCTTTTTGTTTGCTTTTTAATGGTATTTGTTAAGCACTTTCAATGTGCCAGCCACTGTGCTGAGCCCCACAGTGGATACAAGATAATCGGGTTGGACAAGGTCCCTGTTCCATGTAGGGCTCAGACTCTCGATCCCCCATTTTACAGAAGAGGTGACTGAGGTCCAGAGAAGTGAAGTTACTTGCCCAGGGTCACACAGCAGATGAGTGGCAGAGTAGGGCTTGGAACCCAGATTTTCGGCCTCCCAGGCCCGGGCCCTTTCCAACAAGTTGTACCGCTTCTCTCCTCCCTGCTTCTGTCCCATTTGGCTTCCAGGAATGGACTGTTGGTGTAAGAAGTCGGTAGAGGTGGCCAAGTTTCGGGGGGGCCCTTAACCCAGGAGCCTGGAAGAGTGGAGGGAAAAGGCAGGGAAGGGGTGGAGAAGACAAGGAATGGAGGGCGAGTCAGCTTTAAGGCTGGCCACTGGGGTGACCACTCATGGCCCTTGCAGATCTTGTACCAACCGATAATAATGATGGTATTTTTAAAGCGCTTACTATATGCCAAGCACTGTACTAAGTGCTGGTGCCCAGGGTGTCACATGTCTCACGGAACACGTTTTTTTTATGCTATTTGTTAAGCACTTACTATGTGTTCAACACCTTTCTAAGCGCTGGGGTAGATACAAGTGAATTAGGTCAGACACCGTCCCTGTCCCATGTGGGCCTCACAGTCTAAGTAGGAGACCCGAGGCCCAGAGAAGCGGAGCAACTTGCCCAATGTCACACGGCGGGCATTTGGTGGAGCTGGGATCGGAACTCAGGTCCCTTGACTCCCAGGCCCGGGCTCTTTCCACAAGACCACGCCGCTTCTCGGAAGTCCGCCTCTATCTTGCGGCGTTTCTCCAGTGGTGTTCCCCTCTCCGGTCCCTGGGGGCACGGGCACTGCTTCCGCTCCGTGGCACCCTGCAGTCGGAGTACAGGAGCGGGAGGAGACTGGGCACGGAAAATAAAAATGGTGGACAGGAAGGCATTCGGTACCGACCCTTACCACGTTGGCCGGGTCGGCTGAGAATTGGATCAGGTGAGGGGTCAGATCGGACAAATGGCAGTTCTACTGGCCACCTTGTCTGTGGGCCTGTGACTGACCCGAGGCCACGGGGCAGGTCTGCCATGGGGTTCTCCGGCCTCCCCTCCCAGAATGCCCTGTGGTTGGGACATGCCACACAAGGCCCCTCAGGACTTACCACAGAACAGGTTTCCAGTTTTAGGGTGCAGAGGAAGAACTGAGGTGTCACATGTCTGCTGTGTGACCTTGAGTAAGTCGCTCCACTTCTCTGGGCCTCAGTTACCTTATCTGTAAAATGGGGATTAAGACTGTGAGCTCCATGTGGGACAGCCTCTGGGTCCAGCCTCATTACCTTATACCTACCCCAGAGCTTAGAACAGTGCTTGGCACAGAGGAATTATTATTACTGTTGTTAGCAGTCTAAACAGCAATGTTCGCCTTCATTCATTCATTCTTTCAATCATATTTATTGAGCGCTTACTTTGTGCGGAGCACTGTACTGAGCGCTTGAGGGGTACCTGCCCAAACCCATCTCAGGCTCATCACATCATCTTCCACGTCCCTTCATATGAAAAGCACCCAGGATGCACCTAAGATCTGAGCAGTGACAGCTCACTGGTTATGGTCAAAGTGGTTAAAGATTGAACTCTGAATAAACCAGGCCAATTTTGGATGAAAGTGTCTTCTAGGAGGGTACAGAGACCCTGGAAACGTAAAGAAAACGAAGCCCAAAATAGAATATTATAACATGGTGTAAACCTCACCTTGGAAAATAAAAAGTTAACCCTGTATTGTAAGTCAATGCCACGAAGTGTCTCTAAAAGTGTTAGAGATGTCGCTAAAAGATGTCTCTGATGATGGCTGGAAATTATTATTATTATTTTTATTATGGTATCTATCCCAGTGCTTAGTACAGTGCCTGGCACATAGAAAGTGCTTAATACCAAAAAAAGGGCTATAGACTCACATCAGGAAAACAAACACAGAAGCAACCGCAGTGTGGCCTTTAACCTGGAAGCAGTGTGTATCCTCTGGCACACAACAGCAGCTGTGCTTGGCATATATTAAGTGCTTAAATAGGCCACAATTATTATCACAATTATTATTATTATAAGGGACAGGCTTCAATCCATCAACAGTCGATCAATGTACAGTATTTACTAAGCACTTACTCTGTGTCAAGCACTGTATTCAGGAAGTGGAAGAGTCCACTAGAGTTAGTAGATGAAATTCCTGCCCTCAGAGGTCAGCAACTTGCCATTTGGGGTCCTTTCAGCCTTAACTGGCTGCTCTCCGAAGAAAAAAAGAGAAGAGGCATCCTTCCCATCATTCTTAATTAGCCCTAAGCTTGCCTTCTTAGTCTTAATTGACTTCAGCTGTGCTTAATTAGCCTCATTAACAGTAAATGAAAAGTAAAACAAAATTTTAAAGGTTATCCATGGAGTAAAGGCTTAAAAAAATGGCCTCAGCACCTCAGTGTTGTGAGCTCTGATCCAGCTTGTGAAATCCAAGTCTTTTTAAGATTCTGACACTGGAGCCGGGACTCTGAGGCCTGGTTCTGCCCTCCCCCCCTCCCCCGACCCAGGGCTCTGAGGCCTGGTTCTGCCCCTTGGGATTTTGAGGCCCAGTTCTTTCGCGCCCGCCCCCGTGCCCAGGGCTCTGAGGCCTGGCCCTGTCCCCCTGGGGCTCAGAAAGCTGAGGTTTCATCTGAGGGAGGACATTCCTGTCAGAGATAGCTCAAAGCCATGTCCCCTGGTGGAGAGAACACTGATCTGGCAGTCAGATGAACTGGGTTCCAATCCTGCCTCCACCACGTGCCTGCTGTGTGAGCTTGGGTGAAGTGCCGCTCTGTGCCTCAGTTTCTTCAACTGTAAAATGGGGATTGGGTACATGTTCTCCCTTCTTTTTTATGGCAAATGTTAAGCACTTTAGTATGTACTAAGGACTGTACTAAGCAGTGGGATAGATACATGGTAATCAAGTTGGACACAGTCTGTGTCCCACCTGGGGCTCACAATCTTCATCCCCATTTTACAGATGAGGTTACTGAGGGACTTTGGAAGTTAAATTACTTGCCCAAGGTCACACAGCAGCCAACCCAGGGACTGTGGCTGACCTGTTTATTTCATCTCTTCCCCACTGCTCAGGACAGCGCTTGGCTCACAGTAAGCATTTAAATAGCACAGTGATTTATTAGGATTCGATTCATTCATTCAATTGTACTTACTAAGCACTTACTGTGTGCAGAGCACTGTACTACGCGCTTGGAAAATACAAATCGGCACAGAAGAGCACCACATTTTCACAGGGGAGACACAAAGGATTCATTCAACTAGAGGAGGAGCAGAGAGATGGCTAGTGACAACAATGAGCAGTAGAAGGAGTTTATCCTATACTGTCAATCTATTAATGGGTATATACCTAGATGCAGGAGTTAGGGCACCATACTTAAATGCTAAAGGAGCTACTGGGAATGCCATAACTTAGGGTGTTGGGAATTAATCAATCAATCAATCAATCGTATTTATTGAGCGCTTACTGTGTGCAGAGCACTGTACTAAGCGCTTGGGAAGTACAAGTTGGCAACATATAGAGACAGTCCCTACCCAACAGTGGGCTCACAGTCTAAAAGGGGGAGACAGAGAACAAGACCAAACATACTAACAAAATAAAATAAACAGACTAGATATGTACAAGTAAAATAAATAAATAAATAAATAAATAGAGTAATAAATATGTACAAACATATATACATATATACAGGTGCTGTGGGGAAGGGAAGGAGGTAAGATGGGGGGGGATGGAGAGGGGGACGAGGGGGAGAGGAAGGAAGGGGCTCAGTCTGGGAAGGCCTCCTGGAGGAGGTGAGCTCTCAGTAGGGCCTTGAAGGGAGGAAGAGAGCTAGCTTGGCGGATGGGCAGAGGGAGGGCATTCCAGGCCCGGGGGATGACGTGGGCCAAGGGTCGATGGCGGGACAGGCGAGGACGAGGCACGGTGAGGAGATTAGCGGCAGAGGAGCGGAGGGTGCGGGCTGGGCTTTAGAAGGAGAGAAGGGAGGTGAGGTAGGAGGGGGCGAGGTGATGGAGAGCCTTGAAGCCGAGAGTGAGGAGTTTCTGCCTGATGCGCAGATTGATTGGTAGCCATTGGAGATTTTTGAGGAGGGGGGGTAACATGCCCAGAGCGTTTCTGGACAAAGACAATCCAGGCAGCGGCATGAAGTATGAATTGAAGTGGGGAGAGACACGAGGATGGGAGATCAGAGAGAAGGCTGATGCAGTAGTCCAGACAGGGATAGGATGAGAGCTTGAACGAGCAGGGTAGCGGTATGGATGGAGAGGAAAAGGCAGATCTTGGCAATGTTGTGGAGCTGAGACCGGCAGGTTTTGGTGACAGCTTGGATGTGAGGGGTGAATGAGAGAGCGGAGTCGAGGATGACACCAAGGTTGCGGGCTTGTGAGACGGGAAGGCTGGTAGTGCCGTCAACAGAGATGGGAAAGTCAGGGAGAGGGCAGGGTTTGGGAGGGAAGACAAGGAGTTCAGTCTTGGACATGTTGAGATTTAGGTGGCGGGCAGACATCCAGATAGAGATGTCCTGAAGGCAGGAGGAGATGCGAGCCTGGAGAGATGGGGAGAGAGCAGGGGCAGAGATGTAGATCTGGGTGTCATCAGCGTAAAGGTGATCGTTGAAGCCGTGGGGGCGAATGAGGTCAACAAGGGAGTGTGTGTAGATCGAGAACAGAAGGGAGAACAGAAGGATGGGAGAGTAGCACTGAACCTTGGGGAACCCCCACAGTAAGGGGATGGGAGGGGGAGGAGGAGTCTGCAAAATAGACTGAGAATGAACGACCGGAGAGATAAGAGGAGAACCAGGAGAGGACGGAGTCTGTGAAGCCAAGGTCAGATAGCGTGTTGAGGAGAAGGGGGTGGTCCACAGTGTCGAAGGCAGCTGAGAGGTCGAGGAGGATTAGGATGGAGTATGAGCCGTTGGATTTGGCAAGCAGGAGGTCATTGGTGACCTTTGAGAGGGCAGTTTCCGTGGAATGTAGGGGACGGAAGCCAGACTGGAGGGGGTCGAGGAGAGAGTTGGTGCTGAGGAATTCGAGGCAGCGTGTGTAGACAACTCGTTCAAGGAGTTTGGAAAGGAATGGTAGGAGGGATATGGGACGATAACTAGAAGGTGAGGTGGGGTCAAGAGAGGGTTTTTTTAGGATGGGAGAGACATGGGCATGTTTGAAGGCAGAGGGGAAGGAACCAGTGGAGAGTGAGCGGTTGAAGATGGAAGTTAAGGGGGGGGAGAAGGGATGGAGCGAGAGACTTCATGAGATGAGAGGGAATGGGGTCAGAAGCACAGGTGGCTGGAGGAGCACTTGAGAGCAGGGAGGAGAGCTCCTCTGAGGATACTGCTGGGAAGGATGGGAGAGTAGCAGAGAGTGTTGAGAGGCAGGGGGCTGGAGAATGGGGGGAAGTGACTTTGGGGAGTTCGGACCTGATGGATTTAATTTTGTTAATGAAGTAGGAGGCCAGATCGTTGGGGGTGAGGGAAGGAGGAGGGGGAGGAAACGGGGGTCTGAGAAGGGAGTTGAATGTACGGAAGAGCTGGCGGTGGTGATGGGCATGGGTGTCAATGAGGGAGGAGAAATAGTTTTTTCTGGCAGAGGAGAGGGCTGAGTTAAGACAGGAAAGGATAAACTTGAAGTGAACGAGGTTGGCATGGTGTTTAGACTTTCGCCAGCAGCGTTCGGCAGCTCGAGCATAAGAGCGAAGGAGGCAGACAGTGGCAGTGATCCAGGGCTGTGGGTTAATGGTACGAGAGCGGCGAAGGGAAAGGGGAGCGAGTGAGTCTAGCTGAGTAGAAAGGGTAGAGTTGAGAGCAGTAATCTGATCATCAAGACTGGGTAGAGAGGAGAGGGAGACGAGGTGGGGTGTGAGGTGCTCAGAAAGATGGATGTGGTCAAGAAAGCGGAGATCTCTGTGAGGGAGTAATATGGATTTACAGGGGAAAGGAGTGTGAGTGAGGAAAAAGCCTTCCTGGGGGAGGAGGAGAAGGAGGCTTTGAGGATAGGAGGAAATGTGGTAATGATAATAATAGTAATACTACTAGTAATAATAATGATGGCATTTATTAAGTGCTTACTATGTGCAAAGCACTGTTCTAAGCACTGGGGAGGTTCCAAGGTGATCAGGTTGTCCCACAGAGGGTTGACAGTCAATCCCCATTTTACAGATGAGGTAACTGAGGCCCAGAGAAGTTAAGTGACTTACCCAAAGTCACACAGCTGACACTTGGCGGAGCAGGGATTTGAACCCATGACCTCTGACTCCAAAGCCCGGGCTCTTTCCACTGAGCCACGCTGCTTCTCTAGTTGTTAAGTGCATACTGTCTGTCAAGCAGTGTATTAAACTCTGGGGTAGTTACAAGATAATAAGATCCCACATGAGTTCCTCATGAAGCTCACACTCCAAGTAAGAGGGAGAACACATACTGAATACCCATTTTGCAGTTGAAGAAACTGAGACCCAGAGAAATGAAGTGACTTGCCCATGGTAACATAGCAGGTACACGGAGGAGGTGGGATTAGAACCCACGTCCTCTGACTCCCAAGCCAGGACTCTTTTCACTAGGCAACTCTACTTCCCCATCCTCTTTAGGTAGAGGGTCACAATGGAAGGCACTGGGAAGCAGCTAGGAGTCAGAGGACCTCGGCTGTAATCCCAGATCTGCCACTTTACTCATTCATTCGACTGTATTGACTGATTTATTGGGCATGTACTGTGTGCACAGCACTGTACTAAATGCTTAGGAGAGTACTATACAACGATAAAAACAGTCCCAGCCCACAATGAGCTTACAGCCTAAAGGGGTGGGGGTGGGGGGCAGACATTAATATAAAGAAATAACAAATTACAGATCTATACATAAATGCTGTCAGGTTGGGAGCGGGGAAGAACAAAGGGAGCTAGTCAGGTTTACCCAGAAGGGAGTGGAAGAAGAGGGAAGAGGAAAGAGGGCTTAGTCAGGAAAGGCCTCTTGGAGGAGATGGGCCTTCAATAAGACTCTGAAGGCTGGTGGAGAGGGATTGTCTGCTGGATTTGAGGAGGGAGGCTGTTCCAGGCCAGAGGCCGGATGAGGGCTAGGGGTCGGCTGCGAGATAGATGATATCAAGGCACAGTGAACTAAGGTTAGCACTAGAGGAGCAGAGTGTGTGTGCTGGCTTATAGTAGGAGAACAGTGAGGTGAGGTTGAGGGGGCAAGGTGATAGAGTGCTTTAAAGCTGACAGTGAGGAGTTTTTGTTTGATGAGGAGGTGGATGGGCAACCACTGGAGTTTCTACAGGAGCAGGGAAACACGTCCTGAATGTTTCTGTCGAAAAATGATCTGGGCAGCAGGGGGAAGTATGGACTGGAGTGGGGAGAGACAGGAGGCAGAGAGGTCGGCAAGGAGGCCGGTGCAGTAATCCAAGCAGGATAGGATGAGTGATTGTAGTAATGCGGTAGCCATTTGGATGGAGAAGAAAGGGCGGATTTTAGCCACATGTGAAGGTGGGGCCTACAGGGTTTAGTGATGGATTGAATACGTGGGTTAAGAGAGAAGAGTTAAGGATAAAGAGGAGAGGCAGAGGGCAAGTCACCTAACCTCTCTGGTTCTCTGCTTCCTCATCTGAGTCCCAGCTGAGATAGGCACTGTTTGTGCAGCATGGCTCCGTGGAAAGAGCACGGGCTTTGGAGTCAGAGGTCATGGATTCGAATCCTGACTCTGCCAATTGTCAGCTGTGTGACTTTGGGCAACTCACTTACCTTCTCTGGACCACAGTTACCTCATCTGTAAAATGGGCATTAAGACTGTCAGCCCCCTGTGGGACAACCTGATCACCTTGTAACCTCCCCAGAGCTTAGAACAGTGTTTTGCACATAGTAAGCACTTAAAAAATGTCATTATTATTATTATTATTATCTGCTTACACCCACCCCAATGCTTAGTGAGGTTCTTGGCACGTAAGTGACCAGAGACCGTGATTATTTTTAACAACATCGTCTAGTGGAAAGAGCCCGGGCCTGGGAGTCAATGCTCCCTCCTCCCAGTGACCCCCAAATACCAGGAGAAGTGAGACCTACAGATACAGACAATCCATCGTACTTAAGCTGAATGCAAAACCCTGCTCTACTAATACTTAACCACTCTCTCCAAATCCAGTAGACCAGGAGGGGCTTGTACTCCAGGAACTGGAGATCCAATATAAACTGAAAAATATTCAATTTTGAGTACAATACCTGTCTTCCATTCTCCCCGTCGGCACCTGTGACAACTCCATCTCAGATCTCTGCTTTTCAGAGAGGAATAGAGTACACATGCTGATCGTCTTTCTCCCTGAATCTAGACACTACTCCCTGAAGCCATCACTGGCAGGCCCAGATGGCTGCCCCTTTCTCCCAGGAGTGGCAGACACATCATCACTCTACTTCCCCGCTATTATTCACACACGCACACAGTGTTCTCCTTGGGGTAGTGATACAGCCTACTCAGTATTGGGGAGAAATCTGGGAATGGGCCCTTACAACAGCCTAAGAAGGATGAAATTGGAGGCCAAGAAAATGCACTAAGCAGCTTCTACAGAGAGATTCCCCCGGCCCCTGGAAGCAGAGCCGTCCTCTGTCCTGAGAGCAGCAACCTGCCCCCTTGTGATGTGCATAATTATTCTGGGTGGCTGTGCCCATCACCCCCTGGTGGCATCAAGTGTCTGTCTGGGAGGCTGCCCTTTCTTATCACCCCATGATGCAGCTGGTGTAATAGAGCACGAACACAGGAGTTAGACGGTCAAGGGTTCTAATTCTGCCTTCTCCACTTGTCTGCTGTGTGACCTTGGATAAGTCACTTCACTTCTCTGGGCCTCAGTTACCTCATCTGTAAAATGGGGATCAAGGCTATGAGCCTCAAATGGGACAGGAGCTGTGACCAACCCGATCTGCTTTTATCCACCCCAGCACTTAGTGCAGTGCCTGGCACGTAGTAGGTGCTTAACAAATTCCATTATTGTTATTAGGTATTGCTCTGTGAGGCTGCACCTCTCTATCATGCCCACGTGGCACTGATCTTTCTTTTCATGGTGCCTGTGTAGCACTTACTATGTGCCAGACAGTGTACTAAGCATTGAAATAGAGATAATTATGGTATTTGTTAAGCGCTTACTATGTGCCAAGCACTGTTGTAAGCACTGGGGTAGATATAGGGTAATCAGGTTGTCCCATATGGGGCTCAGTTTTAATCCCCATTTTACAGATGAGGTAACAGGCACAGAGAAGTTAAGTAGCTTTCCGAAGGTCACACAGCAGACAAGCAGTGTGGCGGGGATTAAAACCCATGTTCTCTGACTCCCAAACCCGTGCTCTTTCCACTAAGCCAAGCTGCTTCTCATCTCACCTATCTGCCTCCCACTCCTTTCCCATGGCCTCCCCCTCCACATAGGCCAGACCACCACTCTCACCATCTTCAGAGCAATATTAAGGTTGCAATTCCATCAAGAGGCCTTCTCAGATTTAACCCTCTCCCCCCACACCCCGCCTCCTTCTCCCTTCTGCATCTTCTACACCCTTGGAACTGGGACCTTTGGACATTCACTATTTGCCCTGCAGCATTTATGTGCTTATCTGTAACATAGCTGTGCACTTTGTGTACAGAAATGCGGTGGGAGGCGGAGAGAATGAGGTGAAGATATACTGATAATTAATGACCATTTCCTGTGTGCAGAGCACTATAGGGCGTGCTGGGGGAGTACTGAGTTGGTGGGTACGTTCCCTGCCCACAGGGAGCTGACAGTCAGAAATTCCAGCCACTTAAGAAACCGACAGTCTGAGCAAAGAGGTTTCAGGCGACCGATTGGATCGTTAGCAAAGTTTTCAACTGGGGCCAAGAGTTTGAGAAATCTCTGTTTGTGGAGCAGGGGATTGACTGACACTGGGGGGACACCGCCAGGATGGGGGGGAGGGGGGAGCTGAGGCAGGGGAGCAGCAGGGCAACATAATAATTATAATTAAATGATAATAATGTCATTATGGTATTTGTTAAGTGCTTAATACATGCCAAACACTGTTCTAAGTGCTGGTAAGCACAAGGTAATCAGGTTGTCCCACATGGGGCTCACAGTCTTAATCCTCATTTAATGGATGAGTTAACTGAGGCATAGAGAAGTGAAGTGAATTGCCCAAGGTCACGGAGCGGACAAGTGCTGGAACCGGGATTAGAAGCCTGGTCCTTCACACTCCCAGGCCTGTGCTCGATTCCCTAGGCCATGGTGCTTCTCGTGAATCAAGTCTATACTGGCTTTATAGATGGCAATTGTTATTTGACATGAAAAGCCATAACAGCTCAATAAATGCTATTGAACGAATTGAATTAATGAATGTTTGTTTGCTTGGGGCTGGGGGGAGCTTCAGTTTCTTTCTAGGCTTTGCCCTAAAGCAAATATGGGAAGCATAGTGGCCTAGTGGAAAGAGCAAAGCCCTGGTAGCCAGAGGACTTGGATTCTACTCGCGGCTCCGACACTTACCTGCTGTGTGCACTAGGGCACATCACAACTTCTTTGGGCCTCAATTCCTTCATTTGCAAAATGGGGAGTCAATCCCTGTGCTTCCTCCTACTTAGAATGTGAACCCCACGTGGGACCTGATAATTTTGTATCTTCTCCAGCTCTTAGCACGGTACCTTGCACGTAGTAGAAGCAGCATGGCTCAGTGGAAAGAGCCTGGGCTTTGGAGTCAGAGGTCATGGGTTCAAATCCTGGCTCCTCCAATTGTCAGCTGTGTGACTTTGGGCAAGTCACTTAACTTCTCTTTGCCTCAGTTCCCTCATCTGTAAAATGAAGATTGACTGTGAGCCCCCTGTGGGACAACCTGATCACCTTGTAACCTCCCCAGCACTTAGAACAGTGCTTTGCACATAGTAAGTGCTTAATAAATGCCATAATTATTATTATTATTATTAACTTCTCTGTGCCTCAGTTACCTCATCTGTAAAATGGGGATAAAGACTGTGAGCCCCACTTGGGACAAGCTGATCACTGCGTATCCTCCCCAGCACTTAGAACACTGCTTTCCACGTAGTAAATACTTAACAAATGCCATTATTATTATTAATAATAATACTTGCCCGCCCAGGGTCTTTTGAGCTTAGTACAGTGTTTTGCACACAGTGAGTGCTCAATAAATGTGATTGCATGAATGAACAAATGAATGGGGGGAGGGTGGCAGAGGGCAGTCTTACAATCTAGCTTCTAGCCGGAGGATAGATGCTCCTCCCAAGTAATAATAATTGATATGTTTGTTAGGAATTTACTACCACCTGCTATACTAATTGCTGCGGTAGATACAAGGTAATCAGACCAGTCATGGTCTCTGTCCCCATGGGACTCGCAATCACAGTCAGAAGGACAACTAATATTAAATCCCCACTTTCCACATGAGGAAACTGAGGCCTAAAAAAGTGATTAATTTTTTTATGGCACTTGTTAAGCATGTACAACGTGCCAGGCCCCAAATTAAGCATTGGGGTAGATACAGTCAGGTTGGATACAGCCCTTAGGGCTCAGAGTCCTAATCCCCAATGTACAGATAAGGTCACTGAGGCATAGATAAGTAACTTCACCAAGTTACCTCTCAGTCAAGTGGTAGCGCTGGGATTAGAACCCAGGTCCCTTAGACTACCCTATAATGATTCTTCCTCCATTTTGTGGACAGAAGAATACATTTTAAGATACACAAAGAGTTCCCCGTAATGACGATGATAATGATAATGAAAATAATAAATGATTTGTGCCCAGATCTGTCTGATCAGAACACAACATCCTTGAAAGCAGACTTTCAAATCGGCTTCAATAGTTTCATTCCTCATCCACAGGGGACAAAGATCAAGAAGCCAAGGGACATTTGAGCATGGCGTAGTGGATAGAGCACGGGCATGGGAGCCAAAAGGTCATGGGTTCTGAGGCCAGCTCTGCCACTTGTCTCCTGTCTGACCTTGGGCAAGTCACTTCACTTCTCTGGGCCTCAGTTACTTCATCTGTAAAATGGGGATTGAGACTGTAAGCCCCACGTGGGACAGGGACTGCATCCAACTCAATCTGCTTGTATCCACCCAAGTGCTTTGAACAGTGCGGGCACAAAGTATGCTAGAGTTAAAAAACAAAAAAAACTAAACCCATTTGACAAATGGTGAAATATCCCTTCAGGTAAAATGCTCACTACAATATCAAGTTTCTCTCCCCAATCTTACCCAGAGTGGTCGGCTCCCAGAAATGTTGGCTCAATCCAGCCATCGGTAGTATGGATTGAGCATCTAATGTGTTCAGAGCTCTGAGTGCTGGGAAGAGTACAACCACAGAACATGGAATGGAGAGAACTATTGCTTTCTTTAACTTTCTCTCCAAAGAGTTATTCTTTTATTCCTCCCATTTGTCCAGGGAAGGGGGCCTGGAGTTGAGAAGTCCATGCGTTCAGAGTCCCAGATGTCAGCATTTCCCCCCGTGATTGGAAGAATCAGTTCCTCGAAACGTCATGACACTTCCATAGTTAGAACTTAATAAATACCATTGAAAAAAAAATAGAGAGCAATCAGATAAGAAACAATCCCTGTTCCCTTTGGGCTCATGGTTTTCGGGGAAGGAGAATAGGAGTCATATCACCATTTTACAGATAAGGAAACAGAGACACAGAGAGCTTATCTCACCCAAGGCCATCTGGCAAAGAAGTGGCAGAGTCAGGCTTAGAATCCAGGTCTCCCGACTCTCAGGACAGGGCTCTTTCTGTGAGACCACCCCACTGCCCGGCGTCCTGGTCTCATCTCCCCAGCACGTTATTTGAGCAAATAATAATAATAATAATTACATTGTGAGTCCTTTGGGTGACAATCTTGTATCTACCCCAGCACTAAGTGTAGTGGTTGGCACACAGTACACATTTTGATATCAAGTGATTACAGATAGCCCCAGGATTGTCAACATCCATCAGGATAGCAGAGGGTAGTGGGCTAAGTGAACCTGAGAAGAGAACCCAGACGCCCAAACTTCCAGCCCTCATTCCTTCTACCAAGCTGATGCTCATCAAACATAAAATCCATCAGGTCCGACCTCCCCAAAGTCACTCCCCCCCCCGCCCTTCTCCAACCCCCGGCACTCAACACTCTCTGCTACTCTCCCATCCTTCCCAGCAGTATCCTCAGAGGAGCTCTCCTCCCTGCTCTCAAGTGCTCCTCCAGCCACCTGTGCTTCTGACCCCATTCCCTCTCATCTCATGAAGTCTCTCGCTCCATCCCTTCTCCCCTCCTTAACTTCCATCTTCAACCGCTCACTCTCCACTGGTTCCTTCCCCTCTGCCTTCAAACATGCCCATGTCTCTCCCATCCTAAAAAAACCCTCTCTTGACCCCACCTCACCTTCTAGTTATCGTCCCATATCCCTCCTACCATTCCTTTCCAAACTCCTTGAACGAGTTGTCTACACACGCTGCCTCGAATTCCTCAGCACCAACTCTCTCCTCGACCCCCTCCAGTCTGGCTTCCGTCCCCTACATTCCACGGAAACTGCCCTCTCAAAGGTCACCAATGACCTCCTGCTTGCCAAATCCAACGGCTCATACTCCATCCTAATCCTCCTCGACCTCTCAGCTGCCTTCGACACTGTGGACCACCCCCTTCTCCTCAACACGCTATCTGACCTTGGCTTCACAGACTCCGTCCTCTCCTGGTTCTCCTCTTATCTCTCCGGTCGTTCATTCTCAGTCTATTTTGCAGACTCCTCCTCCCCCTCCCATCCCCTTACTGTGGGGGTTCCCCAAGGTTCAGTGCTACTCTCCCATCCTTCTGTTCTCCCTTCTGTTCTCGATCTACACGCACTCCCTTGGTGACCTCAGTCGCTCCCACGGCTTCAACGATCATCTTTACGCTGATGACACCCAGATCTACATCTCTGCCCCTGCTCTCTCCCCCTCTCTCCAGGCTCGCATCTCCTCCTGCCTTCAGGACATCTCCATCTGGATGTCTGCCCGCCACCTAAATCTCAACATGTCCAAGACTGAACTCCTTGTCTTCCCTCCCAAACCCTGCCCTCTCCCTGACTTTCCCATCTCTGTTGACGGCACTACCAGCCTTCCCGTCTCACAAGCCCGCAACCTTGGTGTCATCCTCGACTCCGCTCTCTCATTCACCCCTCACATCCAAGCTGTCACCAAAACCTGCCGGTCTCAGCTCCACAACATTGCCAAGATCTGCCTTTTCCTCTCCATCCATACCGCTACCCTGCTCGTTCAAGCTCTCATCCTATCCCGTCTGGACTACTGCATCAGCCTTCTCTCTGATCTCCCATCCTCGTGTCTCTCCCCACTTCAATTCATACTTCATGCCGCTGCCTGGATTGTCTTTGTCCAGAAACGCTCTGGGCATGTTACCCCCCTCCTCAAAAATCTCCAATGGCTACCAATCAATCTGCGCATCAGGCAGAAACTCCTCACTCTCGGCTTCAAGGCTCTCCATCACCTCGCCCCCTCCTACCTCACCTCCCTTCTCTCCTTCTACAGCCCAGCCCGCACCCTCCGCTCCTCTGCCGCTAATCTCCTCACCGTGCCTCGTCCTCGCCTGTCCCGCCATCGACCCTTGGCCCACGTCATCCCCCGGGCCTGGAATGCCCTCCCTCTGCCCATCCGCCAAGCTAGCTCTCTTCCTCCCTTCAAGGCCCTACTGAGAGCTCACCTCCTCCAGGAGGCCTTCCCAGACTGAGCCCCTTCCTTCCTCTCCCCCTCGTCCCCCTCTCCATCCCCCCCATCTTACCTCCTTCCCTTCCCCACAGCACCTGTATATATGTATATATGTTTGTACATATTTATTACTCTATTTATTTATTTATTTATTTATTTTACTTGTACATATCTAGTCTGTTTATTTTATTTTGTTAGTATGTTTGGTCTTGTTCTCTGTCTCCCCCTTTTAGACTGTGAGCCCACTGTTGGGTAGGGACTGTCTCTATATGTTGCCAACTTGTACTTCCCAAGCGCTTAGTACAGTGCTCTGCACACAGTAAGCGCTCAATAAATACGATTGATTGATTGATTGATTAATTCCCAACACCCTAAGTTATGGCATTCCCAGTAGCTCCTTTAGCATTTAAGTATGGTGCCCTAACTCCCGCATCTAGGTATATACCCATTAATAGATTGACAGTATAGGATAAACTCCTTCTACTGCTCATTGTTGTCACTAGCCATCTCTCTGCTCCTCCTCTAGTTGAATGAATCCTTTGTGTCTCCCCTGTGAAAATGTGGTGCTCTTCTGTGCCGATTTGTATTTTCCAAGCGCGTAGTACAGTGCTCTGCACACAGTAAGTGCTTAGTAAGTACAATTGAATGAATGAATCGAATCCTAATAAATCACTGTGCTATTTAAATGCTTACTGTGAGCCAAGCGCTGTCCTGAGCAGTGGGGAAGAGATGAAATAAACAGGTCAGCCACAGTCCCTGGGTTGGCTGCTGTGTGACCTTGGGCAAGTAATTTAACTTCCAAAGTCCCTCAGTAACCTCATCTGTAAAATGGGGATGAAGATTGTGAGCCCCAGGTGGGACACAGACTGTGTCCAACTTGATTACCATGTATCTATCCCACTGCTTAGTACAGTCCTTAGTACATACTAAAGTGCTTAACATTTGCCATAAAAAAGAAGGGAGAACATGTACCCAATCCCCATTTTACAGTTGAAGAAACTGAGGCACAGAGCGGCACTTCACCCAAGCTCACACAGCAGGCACGTGGTGGAGGCAGGATTGGAACCCAGTTCATCTGACTGCCAGATCAGTGTTCTCTCCACCAGGGGACATGGCTTTGAGCTATCTCTGACAGGAATGTCCTCCCTCAGATGAAACCTCAGCTTTCTGAGCCCCAGGGGGACAGGGCCAGGCCTCAGAGCCCTGGGCACGGGGGGCGGGCGCGAAAGAACTGGGCCTCAAAATCCCAAGGGGCAGAACCAGGCCTCAGAGCCCTGGGTCGGGGGAGGGGGGGAGGGCAGAACCAGGCCTCAGAGTCCCGGCTCCAGTGTCAGAATCTTAAAAAGACTTGGATTTCACAAGCTGGATCAGAGCTCACAACACTGAGGTGCTGAGGCCATTTTTTTAAGCCTTTACTCCATGGATAACCTTTAAAATTTTGTTTTACTTTTCATTTACTGTTAATGAGGCTAATTAAGCACAGCTGAAATCAATTAAGACTAAGAAGGCAAGCTTAGGGCTAATTAAGAATGATGGGAAGGATGCCTCTTCTCTTTTTTTCTTCGGAGAGCAGCCAGTTAAGGCTGAAAGGACCCCAAATGGCAAGTTGCTGACCTTTGAGGGCAGGAATTTCATCTACTAACTCTAGTGGACTCTTCCACTTCCTGAATACAGTGCTTGACACAGAGTAAGTGCTTAGTAAATACTGTACATTGATCGACTGTTGATGGATTGAAGCCTGTCCCTTATAATAATAATAATTGTGATAATAATTGTGGCCTATTTAAGCACTTAATATATGCCAAGCACAGCTGCTGTTGTGTGCCAGAGGATACACACTGCTTCCAGGTTAAAGGCCACACTGCGGTTGCTTCTGTGTTTGTTTTCCTGATGTGAGTCTATAGCCCTTTTTTTGGTATTAAGCACTTTCTATGTGCCAGGCACTGTACTAAGCACTGGGATAGATACCATAATAAAAATAATAATAATAATTTCCAGCCATCATCAGAGACATCTTTTAGCGACATCTCTAACACTTTTAGAGACACTTCGTGGCATTGACTTACAATACAGGGTTAACTTTTTATTTTCCAAGGTGAGGTTTACACCATGTTATAATATTCTATTTTGGGCTTCGTTTTCTTTACGTTTCCAGGGTCTCTGTACCCTCCTAGAAGACACTTTCATCCAAAATTGGCCTGGTTTATTCAGAGTTCAATCTTTAACCACTTTGACCATAACCAGTGAGCTGTCACTGCTCAGATCTTAGGTGCATCCTGGGTGCTTTTCATATGAAGGGACGTGGAAGATGATGTGATGAGCCTGAGATGGGTTTGGGCAGGTACCCCTCAAGCGCTCAGTACAGTGCTCCGCACAAAGTAAGCGCTCAATAAATATGATTGAAAGAATGAATGAATGAAGGCGAACATTGCTGTTTAGACTGCTAACAACAGTAATAATAATTCCTCTGTGCCAAGCACTGTTCTAAGCTCTGGGGTAGGTATAAGGTAATGAGGCTGGACCCAGAGGCTGTCCCACGTGGAGCTCACAGTCTTAATCCCCATTTTACAGATAAGGTAACTGAGGCCCAGAGAAGTGGAGCGACTTACTCAAGGTCACACAGCAGACATGTGACACCTCAGTTCTTCCTCTGCACCCTAAAACTGGAAACCTGTTCTGTGGTAAGTCCTGAGGGGCCTTGTGTGGCATGTCCCAACCACAAGGCATTCTGGGAGGGGAGGCCGGAGAACCCCATGGCAGACCTGCCCCGTGGCCTCGGGTCAGTCACAGGCCCACAGACAAGGTGGCCAGTAGAACTGCCGTTTGTCCGATCTGACCCCCTCACCTGATCCAATTCTCAGCCGACCCGGCCAATATGGTAAGGGTCGGTACCGAATGCCTTCCTGTCCACCATTTTTATTTTCCGTGCCCAGTCTCCTCCCGCTCCTGTACTCCGACTGCAGGGTGCCACGGAGCGGAAGCAGTGCCCGTGCCCCCAGGGACCGGAGAGGGGAACACCACTGGAGAAACGCCGCAAGATAGAGGCGGACTTCCGAGAAGCGGCGTGGTCTTGTGGAAAGAGCCCGGGCCTGGGAGTCAAGGGACCTGAGTTCCGATCCCAGCTCCACCAAATGCCCGCCGTGTGACATTGGGCAAGTTGCTCCGCTTCTCTGGGCCTCGGGTCTCCTACTTAGACTGTGAGGCCCACATGGGACAGGGACGGTGTCTGACCTAATTCACTTGTATCTACCCCAGCGCTTAGAAAGGTGTTGAACACATAGTAAGTGCTTAACAAATAGCATAAAAAAACGTGTTCCGTGAGACATGTGACACCCTGGGCACCAGCACTTAGTACAGTGCTTGGCATATAGTAAGCGCTTTAAAAATACCATCATTATTATCGGTTGGTACAAGATCTGCAAGGGCCATGAGTGGTCACCCCAGTGGCCAGCCTTAAAGCTGACTCGCCCTTCATTCCTTGTCTTCTCCACCCCTTCCCTGCCTTTTCCCTCCACTCTTCCAGGCTCCTGGGTTAAGGGCCCCCCCGAAACTTGGCCACCTCTACCGACTTCTTACACCAACAGTCCATTCCTGGAAGCCAAATGGGACAGAAGCAGGGAGGAGAGAAGCGGTACAACTTGTTGGAAAGGGCCCGGGCCTGGGAGGCCGAAAATCTGGGTTCCAAGCCCTACTCTGCCACTCATCTGCTGTGTGACCCTGGGCAAGTAACTTCACTTCTCTGGACCTCAGTCACCTCTTCTGTAAAATGGGGGATCGAGAGTCTGAGCCCTACATGGAACAGGGACCTTGTCCAACCCGATTATCTTGTATCCACTGTGGGGCTCAGCACAGTGGCTGGCACATTGAAAGTGCTTAACAAATACCATTAAAAAGCAAACAAAAAGGGAAAAAGAGATGCAGAGGGGACAGTGGGGCCTGGGAACTGGGGAGGCCTCAGTGAAGAGCTTGAGTTCATTCATTGTTAAATTGATTGATTTGTTTGTTCGTATTTACTCAATACCCTCCTGGATGCAAAGCACTGTATTAGGGGCCGGGAAAGCACCGGACGAGCATTAGCCCCGATCCTCAAGGTGAATGTGAATGGGTTGCAGGTGTCTATAATTGAGTCTACTTTTCCAAATCCTTTTAATGATGGGCAGCTGCAAATCCCCTTCTCCTTAATAGCCCTCTGCATCTTCCTTCCTTGATTCTCCAACCCCACCCGCAGAAACCCAGTCCCTCCATTAGGTGTCCTTCAATGGGGCAAGTGGCACTGTGCCTTTAAAGCCCCAGAGGCTGCTGGGTATTTTCGTGCACCATTTTGTGACCTGTGGAGTTTGGTTCCTGGAGGCGGTTTGGTGAGCTGGGGCTGTGATTCTCCTTTGGTTTTCTTATCTTTTGTTTATTCATTCAGTTGTAATGATTGAGTGTTTACGGTGTGCCAAGCATTGTAGGAAGTGATTGGGTGATAGTCAATGCTTATTGAATGGGTGGTGCTAATAGGTTGATTTTGAAGGCTCAGAACTGACTTGGGTTGATGCCTTGCGGGGACAATCTAAGGCTGGGCTAATTGATGTTGACTACCTGGGTGAGGGGGTGGTTTGCAGGGGGCTTTGGTTTTTTATGGAAGATTCAGAAATGACTTTGGTGTATAGGTTTGTGATACCTGGTGACTTGATTCGGGATACCAAAATACCTTTGGAATTGAGGAAGTTGAGGGGTTGTGATGCTATGAAGTCTTTATACTATGTGTCTAGGCATGATGTTTGCGTTGGGGGAGAAAGGGATGGGGCAGAAACCACGGGGTGCATGGGGGTGCATGCTCACTGTCTCTGTGTGTGTCTGTCGTTGTATCCTCTTCCGTGTGCTCTTGCCAGCCCCTAATTAGCTAGGATTTCCTACTAAACTATAAGGTCACCAAGTCCAGTGTCCTTCCCTGCATGGGACCCTACGCCTGGACTGAGGTGGAAGGTGCTGAGCTTCTTCTGGAAGGCCCGCGAGCCCCCTTATCGTTCCCAAGGGGGTGCACACCCAGCCCCCATCCACTGGTAACCTTCCCACCGCCCTCCACCATCCTCCCTTGATTCATTGCTGCGGGTCAGTCCCGAAAGTGTGGGTATTGTAGCATCAGACCGTGAGCCCCCGCCATCGGGCAGCAACCAAGACCCCCCCCCCCCCCCCCGACCGGAGAGAGGTGGGATGGCAGTACTGTCATGCGCCCCTCCAGGGTTCTTAAACAGGAAGCTGCTCTGAGGGCAGGATTGCACTGACCCCAGCTGGGTGGTTGGGGACTCTCGGTTTGGGGCTTACCAATTCCTCTACCCCAAGATACAACTTTCTCCTTCACCCCTGTATGACTCCATTATGACGCCTCAAAAGCCCAGCACTGAGGTGGGGTTCACTAGCCACACACGTGTGGAGTGTTATCGACAAGTAGGGTGCAAAATAGGTTAACTCGGTGTAAATCGGCCGCAGGGTTCTTGTACCCAGGGTGGTGACGCAGATAGGAAAAATGACCCGGAGACATGAGTTCAGATAGAGCAGTAAAGAAGGAAAGTGGCTACCTGCCTGTTCACCTCCCGGGAGAGGTACGAGTGACAAGCAGCCCCGATCCCATGCGCACGGTGTCTTTTATTGAGTTATAGCAACATGGGAATGGGGCATTTGGAAATTTCAGGAATTCAGTTAGGACTGACAGGATGTTACAGAATTCTCATTATTCTCTCTTCTCACTGCCTTGTGCAGGATGTTGTTATCTGCCCTATGGCCTTGCATAGATAGGTATGTAAATTCTCATTATCTTCTGTTATCACTGTCTTGTGCAGGATGTCATCTGCCCTATGACCTTACATAGGTGTTACTTAATGGTTAATGGCCTTGAAGGCATCTGTTGCAGACAATACAAAAAGGAGTTGTTCGCTCAGCCTGCACAAAATGGAGGGTTACTGTCGGCACACACAAAATGGAGTCAGTCATGTCAAGTCCGCTAGTGGACAACAGGAGGAAACTGGATGCTTGTTTTGGGCAGGGGGTTGTGTCTGTCATTAAATTGTACTCTCCCAAGGACCTTTGTGCTGTGTGCTGAAACAGGATGCACTGACCCGTAGCACCACAAGTACAAGTGCCGTTGTAGCAGCAGACGCTGAGTCATCCACAGTATTCATTGATTACTGAGTAGATGCGGAGCACTGTACTGAGCTCCTGGGAAACTGAGTTACAGAGTGTCAATCTCGCCTTGAGTTGGAACCTAGTCTGTAAAATATTTCCAGATCAATCAATCAATCAGTCAATCGTATTTATTGAGCGCTTACTGTGTGCAGAGCACTGTACTAAGCGCTTGGGAAGTACAAGTTGGCAACATACAGAGACGGTCCCTACCCAACAGAGGGCTCACAGTCTAGAAGGGGGAGACAGAGAACAAACCAAAACATATTACCAAAATAAAATAAATGAAATAGATATGTACAAGTAGAATAAATAAATAGAGTAATAAATATGTACAAACATATACAGGTGCTGTGGGGAAGGGAAGGAGGTAAGGCGAGGGGGAGGAGGGGGGAGAGGAAGGACGGGGCTCAGTCTGGGAAGGCCTCCTGGAGGAGGTGAGCTCTCAGTAGGGCCTTGAAGGGAGGAAGAGAGCTAGCTTGGCAGATGCGGGGAGGGAGGGCATTCCAGGCCAGGGGGATGCCGGAGGTCGACGGCGGGACAGGCGAGAACGAGGCACGGTGAGGAGATTAGCGGCAGAGGAGCGGAGGGTGAGGGCTGATGACTCCAGATGACTCCTCCCCCGATGCATCATGGCTCCTACTTATATGGGTGTAATTTATATCTGTTATCTGCCTTCTCCTCTATGCTGTCAGCTCATAATGAGCAGGGAATCTGTCTGTTGATTGTGATACTGTGCTTGGCCCATGGAAAGTGCCGGACAAATACAAGTGACTGAAATGGTTGTCCTTAGCAATCGAGGTCTCTCCCCCCCCATCCTCCTCATTGTACACTCCTCCGTCAAAGAGCGTTCAATAAACACTACTTCTGTCTTAATGCGATACTGCCATCCTTCACCCTACGTACTCATTTACTCTGTTTAATCTCCTCGTACTGCCGATTCGAGCTTACCTTAGGTTCGGCGTGCGTCACTTCATGTCCCGACCTTGTATATGCCATTCCGCCTTGTGGACCTCAGCTTTTATGTCTGTCACAGGCCGGTTGCTTCTTAAGAGCAGGGGCCATGTATGTTACGTAGTGTTGAACTCTTGGAGGCATTCGTACTATGTTTTTTTCCAATGTCCATGCTTCCCCTTCTAGGCTTGTTTTGGGTAGGGCAGGTGTCTGGTAAATTTTTCTAATGTATGCTCCCAAGGGCTAAGTACAGCGCTCTGCACACAGTAAGAGCTCAAATCCTATCAACTGATGGACTGAGTGACTTAGATTGTGAGCTCCCAGTGGGCAGGGACTGTCTCTCTTACACCCAGCTGGCCACAGAGGGGGCTTAAGGGGGGGTGGTCTCACTCAAGTCCGACCAAACTTGGAGCGAGGAAGAGGGGCAAGCGCACAGGATCAGACTGGGGCTGGATAAGGCTCATTTCCTCCATGAAGCCTTCCCTGACTAAGCCCTCCTTTCCTTTTCTTCACCTCTTTTCTGCATCGCCCTGACTTACTCCCTTTATTCTTCCCTCTTCCCAGCCCCACAGCACTTATGTACATATCCGTGTTTTTATATATTTATATTAATGCCCGTTTCCCCTCTAGTCAGTAATTTCAGGGCCTTGGCTGCATGAGGAGAAAAGGCAGAAGTCCAGCTTCTTTCCACCTCCCTGGAGAAGCTTTCCAGACCAGCCCCCTCAGAGGTGAGACCCTGGGGCAGTGGGTGTGGGTGGGTGTATTGGGGAGGAGGTGTGCAGGGGTAAGACTCTGTCGGGGTAAACCGAGCTGGTTCACCCCAAGCCCGAACCCCCAGGCTAAGCTAGCTAGGTTCTCCCCTACAGGGAGTGTGAGTGGCAGTCGCTCTGTCTGTCTCAAAGTCTCAAAGGGGGTTGTTTCTTTTCTCTCTCTCTCTCGCGTGCTCTCTCTCCCCCCCCCCCCCCCCCCCCCCCCCCCTTGGTCTCCCTTTCCTCTCTACTCTTTCCAGTGAGCGTGCAGGGATCAGTCCAGCGGAGGGGTAAGGGCACAGTTGCAGCTGGGCACAGGAGGCAGTACCCCCTGACACGAGCAGGAGGGCAGAGTGAGATTGTCCTGAGGCCTGACTAGGTAATGATGATCACAATAATGCTCGTGTTTGTTAAGCGCTTCCTATTTGCCAAGCACTGTTCTAAGCGCTGGGGTAGATACAAGGTAACTAGGTTGTCCCACAAGGGGCTGGCAATCCTGATCCCCATTTTACAGATGAGGTAACTGAGGCACAGGTAACTAAGGCTCTGCTAAGGGAGATAATTATGATGGTATTGTTCTGCCCTTACTATGTGTCAAGCACTGTTCTATAAATGTAAATAAATAGAATTATAGATATGTACATATAAACACAAGTGCTGTGGGGCAGGGTAGAGCGAAGGGAGTGAGTCAATGTGGGGGTCGGGGGTAGCTGATGAAAGGAGAGGGTTAGTTGGGGAGGGCCTCCTGGAGGAGGTGAGCCTTCAGTAGGGCTTTGAAGGGGGAAGACTGATTGGCGGATATTGGGCACTTCCCCGTTCCCCATGGGTCTCACAGTCTTCATCTCCATTTTACAGAGGAGGGTACTGAGGCCCAGAGAAGTGAAGTGACTTGCCCAAGGTCACACAGCAGACAATTGGTGGAGCTGAGATTAGAACCCAAGTCCTCCAACTCTCTGGTTACCTGCACACAGTAAGCCCTTGATAAATGTGACTGATTGATCAGCTGTTTTTTCCACTAGCCCCTTCCCCCACATACCAATTAAACATCGATCAAAGATACTTATTGAATGCTTACCATGTGCAGAGTGCACTGTACTAAGCACTTGGGGGAATAGGGTGCAATAGAATTAGCAAATATGCTCCATGTCCATAAGGAGCTTACAGTCTGGTGTCTAAAAAACCAGTTTTTTGATTTTTCCTATTTCCACTTATTAGAACTTCAATATTTTTGGCCTCATAAATGTGATGAATGTGAGGCAGGGAAGAGACATGAGAAGGTTTTCCTGTAGGAACTGGGATTTTGAGGCTCTTCTGCCGCTCAGTTTGTTCCTTAGCAGATAGGGCATGGGCCTGGGTGTCGGGAGGACCTGGGTTCTATTCCCGGCTCTGCCGCTAATTTGTCATTGATTTCTATTAATGTCCGTCTCCCCCTCTAGACTGTAAGATTGCTGTGGGCAGAGAATATGTCTATTATATTCTATTGTTCTCTCCCAAGTGCTTAGTACAGTGTTCTGCATGTCGTAAGCGCTCAGTAAATGTGATTGACTGACTGAGACGGACATAGGGCAAGTCATTTCACTTCCCTGGGCCTCTGACCTCATCTGTAAATTGGGGATTAAGATTGTGAGCCCCATGGGGAACTTGGACTATGTCAAACCATGATTGCCGCCTGTGTACCCCAGCGCTTAGAACAGTGCCTGGCACGTGGAAAGTGCTTAACAAATACCATGCTTTCATTCAGTCAGTCATATTTATTAAGTTCTTCCTGTATGCAGAGCACTGTGCCGAGCACTTGGGAGAGTCCAATACAGTGGTGGGCAGGCACGTTCCCTGTCTACCTCCACCTTAGACTATGCCCCATGTAGGACCCAGACTTGGCTTAATTATCATCATCATCATCATCATCATTATGAGCTCCACATGGGACAGAGACAGTGTCCAACTCGATTACCAGATGGGTACAGTATTTGCCCCACAGCCCGAGTAGGAGAGAAAACCGGGATCAATCCCGATATTATAGATGAGGGAACTAAGTTTCGGCTCAGTGAGGTGATGATGATGGTGATACTTGTTAAACACTTACTATGTGTCCAACACCGTTCTAAGGGCCAGGGTAGATCCAAGCTCATCGAGTCAGACACTTCCCTGTCCCACAGAGGTCTCACAGTCTTAATCCCCATTTAACAGATGAGGGAACTGAGGCCCAGAGAAGTGAAATGACTTGCCTGAGGGCACCCAGCAGATGAATGAAGCCGGGATTAAAAACCAGAATCTCTGATTCCCAGCCCTGCGTTCCTTCCTTGAGGCCAACTGTAAGATATGCTGCTGGTGATTCTGTGGGCAGACCTGTCATTCTTTACTTCTCATTCAGAGATTTTGTCATACGGCTAGATCATGCCAATCAAAATCAACCAAGAATTACCCCAATAAAATCATCCTGAAAGTTCAGTTATAAACAGGCAGTAATTTAGGATTTATCTCGAGTTTACAGATGAGGTGATTGAGGCTCAGAGAAGTGAAGAGACTTACTTAAGGTCACCCCGCAGACCAGGGTCAAAGCTGGGATTAGAACTCAGGTACTTCTGACTTCCTGGGCTGTAGCCCCTGGACTTCGCCGCTTCTCCTGGTAGAGTATTCCCCTTCCTGCCTCTAGCTTCAGAGTTGTTGTCCAGAGAGGGAATGGAGCTCAGTTTTTCTTCAGCCTGGCCTCCTCTCTCATTTACCTATTTCTTTGAAATTACATTTCTTCAGTTCTCTCCGAGTAGAAGAGAAAAAAGGGATTGAATCCCCGTTTTACAGATGAGGGATCTAATGCTGTGCTGAGTCGATGATGATGGTATTTGTGAAACACTTACTACATGTCAAGCACTGTTTTATAAATGTAAATAAATGGAATTCTAGGTATGTACATATAGACACAAGTGCTGTGGGCAGGGCGGCGTAGAGCAAAGGGAGCGAGTCGGGGCAATGTTGGGTAGCGGTGGGGGCTGATGAAAAGGGGGGCTCAGTCTGGGAAGGCCTCCTGGAGGAGGTGTGCGTTCAGTAGGGCTTTGAAAGGTGGGAAGCGTGATTGTTTGGCGGACACTGGGTACTTTCCCATCCTTTATGGGTCTCGTAGTCTTCAGTGTTTTTTGGCTTCATAAATGTGAGGAATTTGGGGCAGGGTAGAGAAACCAGGACGTTTGCCAGTAGGAAATGGGAATTTGAGGGTTTTCTGCTGCTTATTTTGTCCTCTAGAGGATAGGGCATGGGCTTGGGAGCCGGGAGGACCTGAGTTCTAATCCTGGCTCATCGGCTTGTCTGTAACGTATTCATTTATATTGATGTCCATCTCCCGCTCTAGGACTGTATTCTTGTTGCGGGCAGAGAAGGTGTCTATTATATTGTTCTACTGTACTCTCCCAAGTGCTTAGTACAGTGTTCTGCAAGTAGTAAGCGCTCTGTATATGTGACTGTCTGACTGAGGGGGACATTAGACAAGTCACTTCACTCCTCTTGGCCTCAGTGACCTCACCTATAAAATGGGGATTGATTGTGAGCTTCATGGTAGACATTGACCGTGTCAAAGCATGATTGCTTTGCTGGTAGCCCAGTGCTTAGATTAATGCCTGGGATGTAGTAAGTCCTTGACAAATACCATTCATTCATTAATTCAGTCAGTCGTATTTATTAAGTTCTTCCTGTGTGCTGAGCACTGTGCCGAGCACTTGGGAGAGTCCAAATCAGCAGTGGGTAGACACGTTCCCGGACTACCTCCAACTTAGACTATGCCCCATATGGGACCCACACTTGGATTAACTATTATCATCATCATCATCACCGCCATATGATTCTGAGCCCCACATGAGACAGGGATTGTGTCCGACCCGATCATCAGATGGGTGCAGTGCTTGTCCCACAGCCCGTGTAGGAGGCAAAATAGGTATCGAATCCCCTTTAACAGATGAGGGAACTATGGCTCTGCTACGTGAGGTGATGATGATGGAATTTGTTACGCACTTTGTGTCCGGCACCATTCTAAGGGCCGGGATAGATCCAAGCTTATCGAGTTGGACACTTTCCTGTCCCGCAGAGGTCTCACAATTTTAATCCCCATTTTACGGATGAGGATACTGAGGCCCAGAGAAGTGTAGTGACTTGCCCGAGGTCACCCTGCAGACGAGTGGAGCCGGGATTAATGCCAGAACCTCTGACTCCCAGCCTGCGTTCCTTTTACAAGGCCAACTATCAGATATAGTGCCGGTGATGCTATGGGCAGACTTGTCAGTCTTTGCTTATCATTTACTAGATCACCCGAATCGAAATCAACCAAGAATTGCCCCAATAAAATCATCCTGGCGGTTCAGTTATACATAGGCATTAATTTAAGATTGATCTCCATTTTACAGATGAAGTGATTGAGGCCCAGAGAAGAGACCAGCAGACCAGGGACAAAGCTGGAATTTGAACTGAGCTCCTTCTGACTTCCCAGCCTTGAGGTCTACCAGCTAGGCCTTGCTGCTTCTCCTGGTAGAGTATTCCCTTTCTTCCATCCTGCTCCAGATTTGTTGGCCAGACTGGGAATGGAGCTCAGTTCCTCTTCAGCCTGTCTTCTTCTCTATTTTTTTTCCTGTTTCTTTGAAATGGCGTTTCTTCAGCGCTTACTCTTTGTCAAGCATTGTTCTAAGCACTGGAGTAGGTACAAGTTAATCAGTAGGACAGTTAGTCAGTTGTATTTATTGAGCGTTTACTGCGTGTAGAGCCCTGTACTAAGCCCTTGGGCGGCCTCCCCAGACTAAGTCCTCATTTCCTCTTTTCCCACTCTCTTCTGTGTCACCCTGACTCACTCCCTTTATTCATCCCCTCCTCCCTGCCTCCCTCCTATTTAGGCTTAGCTCCATGTGGGACCCAGACTTCGATTAACTGTCATCATCATCATCATCATCATCATTATTATGCTTATGAGCCCCACATGAGACAGGGATTGTGTCCGACCCGATCATCGGACAGATACAGTGCTTCATTCATTGTCGTATTTATTGAGCGCTTAGTATGCGCAGAGCACTGTACTAAGCGCTTGGGAAGTACAAGTTGGCAACATATAGAGATGGTACCTACCCAACAGCGGGCTCACGGTCTAGAAAGGGGAGACAGACAACAAAACAAAACATATTAACAAAATAAAATAAATAGAATAAATATGTACAAGTAAAATAGAGTAATAGATGCATACAAACGTATATACAGGTGCTGTGGGGAGGGGAAGGAGGTAAGGCGGGAGGGATGAGGAGGGGGAGAGGAAGGAGGGGGTTCCGTCTGGGGAGACCTCCTGGAGGAGGTGAGCTCTCAGTAGGGCTCTGAAGGGAGGAAGAGAGCTAGTCCCCCAGACTGCTTGTCCCACAGCCCAAGTAGGAGAGAAAGCAGGGATCGAATATCCGTTTTACAGATGAGGGAACTAAGGCTTGGCTCAGTGAGGTGATGATGATGATGGTATTTGTTAAGCACTTACTATGCGTTCAGCACTGTTCTAAGGGCCGTGGTAGATAAAAGCTCATCGAGTTGGGCACTTCTCTGTCCCACAGATATTTCACAGTCTTAATCCCCATTTTACAGATGAGGATACCGAGTCCCAGAGATGTGACATGACTTTCCCGAGGTCACCCAGGAGACGAGGGGAGCCGGGATTAAAAGCCAGGACATCTGGTTCCCAACCCTGCCTTCCTTCCACGAGGCCAACTGTCGGCTCTGTTGCTGGTGATTCTATGGGCAGACTTGTCAGTGTTTACTTATCATTCAGAGGTTTTGTCAAACCCCTAGATCACCCCAATCAAAATCAACCAAGAACTACCCCAATGAAATCACCCTGGAAGCTCAATTATAAATAGGCAATAATTTAGAATTGATGCCCATTTTACAGATGAGGTGATTGAAGAGAAGTGAAAAGGCTTATCCAAGGTCACCCAGCAGGCCAGGGACAAAGCTGGAATTAGAACTCAGATCCTTCTGACTTCCAGGCCTTGGGCTGTAGCCCCTAGGCCTCACCACTTCTGCTGGTATAGTATTCCCCTTCCTCCCTCTAGGCCCAGGGTTGTTGGCCAGACTGGGAATGGAGCTCAGTTCCTCTTGAGCCTGGCTTCCTCTCTCTTTTTTTCTGTTTCTTTGAAATAAGAATAATAACAATAATAATGATAATGATGGCATTTATTAATCGCTTCCTATGTGCAAAGCACTGTTCTAAGTGCTGGGGAGGTTACAAGGTGATGAGGTTGTCCCACGGGGGGCTCACGGCCTTAATCCCCATTTTACAGATGAGGTAAATGAGGCACAGAGGAGTTAAGTGACTTGCCCAAAGTCAGACAGCTGACAATTGGCGGAGCCGGGATTTGTACCCATGAACTCTGACTCCAAAGCCCGTGCTCTTTTCCACTGAGCCACGCTGCTTCTCTGGCATTTCTACAGCGCTTACTCTTTGTCAAGCACTGTTCTAAGTCCTGGAGTAGGTACAAGTTAATCCGTTAGGACAGTTAGTCAATTGTATTTATTGAGCGCTTACTGTGTGCAGAGCACTGTACCAAGCCCTTGGGAGGCCTTCCCTGATTAAGCCCTCCCTTCCTCTTCTCCCACTCCCTTCTGTGTCACCCTGACTGGCTCCCTTTTATTCATCCCCTCCTCCCAGTCCCACAGCACTTATGTCCATATCTGTCATTTATTTATTTTGATTATTGTCTGACTCCCCCTCTAGATTGTAAGCTCACTGTGGGCAGGGAATGTATCCATTTATTGTTCTATTGTACTCTCCCAAGCGCTTGGCCCAGTGCTCTGCAAAAAGTGACTACTCCATAAATACGACTGACTGATTGACTTTTAATCCTGGGCCCCTCCCTCTCTTTTAAATGACGTTCCTTAGGTTCTTATTCTGTTTCGATCACTGCTGTAAGCACTGGAGTAGGTACAAGCTAATGAGCTTGGGCACAGTCCCTGCCCTACATGGGGCTTACAGTCTTCATCCCCATTTTCCAGAAGAGGTAACTGAGGCCCAGAAAGGTGAAGTGACTTTCCCAAAGTCACACAGCAGACAAGTGCCGGAGCCGAGCTTATGACCCACGTTCTTTGACTCCCTGGCTGGTGCTCTGCATACAGTAAGCCCTCAGTAAATATGACTGATTGATCGGTTTGCTCTTTCCACTAGGACACACCCACATACTGGTTAAACATCCATCAAAGGTATTTATTGAACAGTTACTATGTGCAGAGTGCACAATATACTAATCACTTGGAGGAGTGCAATACAATAGAATTATCAAACACATTCCCTGCCCATAAGGCGCTTACAGTCTGGAGTCTAAACAAACCAGTTTTTGATTTTCCTATTTCCGCTTAGTAGAACTTCAATATTTTTGGCCTCATCAACGTGACAAATGTGAGGCAAGGAAGAGAAATGAGAAGGTTTGCCAGTAGGAAATGGAATTTTGAGGCTCTTTTTGAGGCTTGGTTTGTTCCCTAGAGGCTAGGGCACGGGCCTGGGAATCAGGAGGACCCGGGTTGTACTCTCGGCTCTGCTGCTCATCTGTAATGTATTCATTTATATTAATGTCTGTCTCCCCCTCTAGACTGTAAGTTTATTGTGGGCAGAGATTGTGTCTATTATATTGTTCTATTGTAGTCTCCCAAGTGCTTAGTGCAGTGTTCTGCACGTAGTAAGCACACAGGAAATGTGATTGACTGACTGGGACATTAGGCAAGTCACTTCACTTCTCTGGGCCTCAGTGACCTCATCTGAAAAATGGGAATTAAGATTGTGAGCCCCATGGCGGACATTGTGTCAAACCACGATTGCTTTGCTTATCGCCTAGTGCTTAGAATAGTGCCTGGGACGGAGTAAGTGATTAACAAATACCAGTCATTCCTTCATTCAGTCAGTCGCATTTATGAAGTTCTTCCAGTGTGCAGAGCACTGTTCTGAGCACTTGGGAGAGTACAATACAACGGGGGGCGGACACGTTCCCTGCCTACCTCCAACTTTGTCTACTCCCCATGTGGGACCCAGACTTGGCTTAACTATCATCACCATCATCATTATGATTCTGAGCCTCAGCCGCGACAGGGACTGTGTCCGTCCCAATTATCAGATGGCGACAGTGCTTGTCCCACTGCCCGAGTAGGAAAGAAAACAGGGTTCGAATCCCCTTTTACGGATAAGGGAACTAAGGCTCTGCTAAGTGAGGTGGTGGTGATGGTATTTGTTATGCACTTACTATGTGTCCAGTACTATTCTAAGGGCTGGGGTAGATAAAACCTCATCGAGTTGGACACTTCCCTGTCCCACAGAGGTCTCACGGTCTTAATCCCCCTTGTACAGATGAGGGTACTGAGGCCCAGATAAATGAAGTGACTTGCCCGAGGTCACCCAGCAGACAAGTGGAGCCAGAATTAAAAGCCAGGACCTCCGACTCCTAGCCCGTTCCTTCCACGAGGCCAGCTGTCGGCGCTGTTGCAGGTGCTTCTGTGGGCAGACTTGTCAGTCTTTACTTATCATTCAGAGGTGGTATCATACCCCTAGATCACCCCAATCGAAATCAACCAAGAATTACCACAATAAAATCTTCCTGGAGGTTCAATTATAAATAGGCGTTTATTTGTTTTTGATCTAGAGTTTACTGATGAGGTGATTGAGGCCCAGAGAAGTGAGGTCACCCAGCAGACCAGGGACAAAGCTGGAATTAGAACTCAGGTCCTTCTGGCTTCCAGGCCTTGGGCTGTAGGCCCTAGCCTTTGCCGCTTCTCCTGGTAGAGTAGTCCCCTTTCTCCTTCTATCCCCAGGGCTGTTGGCCAGACTGGGAATGGAGCTCAGTTCCTCTTCAGCCTGGCTTCCTCTCTCTTTTCTATTTATTTTTAAATGGCGTTTCTTCAGCGCTTACTCTTTGTCCAGCACTGTTTTAAGCACTGGAGTAGATACAAACTAATCATGTAGGAGAGTCAGGCAGTCACTTGTATTTATTGAGCATTTACTGTGTGCAGAGCACTGTACTAAGCGCTTGGAAAGTACACAGTGAGAGACAGTCCCTGCCCACAGTGGGCTCACAGTCTAAAAGCGGGGAGACAGACATCAAAACAAGCAAACAGGCATCAGTAGCATCAATATAAATAAATAGAATCAGTGATGTGTATAAACAACAGAACACATAAAACAAGTAAGGGTAGATCATTCAGTCATATTTATTAAGTTTTTCCAGTGTGCAGAGCACTGTACCGAGCACTTGGGAGAGTTCAGTAAAGCGCTGGGCAGACATTCATTCATTCGTTCATTCAATCGTATTTATTGAGCGCTTACTGTGTGCAGAGCACTGTACTAAGCGCTTGAGAAGTACAAGTTGGTAACATATGTGTTCAACACCATTCTAAGCACTGGGGTAGATACAAGTGAATTAGTTCAGACACAGTCCCTGTCCCTGGTGGGCGTCACAGTTTAAGTAGGAGAACCGAGGCCCAGGGAAGTGGAGCCACTTGCCCAAGGTCACACAGCGGGCATTTGGTGGAGCCAGGACTGGAACTCAGGTCCTTTGACTCCCAGGCCCGGGCTCTTTCCACAAGACCACGCCGCTTCTCGGAAGTCCGCCTTTATCTTGGGGCATTTCTCCAGTGGCATTCCCCTCTCTGGTCCCTGGGAGCATGGGCACTGCTTCCGCTCCGTGGAACTCTGCAGTCAGAGTAAAGGAGCGGAGGGAGGCGGGGCACGGAAAATAAAAATGGTGGACGGGAAGGCGTTCGGTCCTGACCCATACCACATTGGCCGGGTCAACTGAGAATTGGATCAGGTGAGGAGTCAGTTCGGACAAATGGCCGTTCTACTTGCCACCTTGTCTGTGGTCCTGTGATTCGCCCGAGGCCACGGAGCAGGTCTGCCGTGGGGTTCTCCAGCCTCCCCTCCCAGAATGCCTTGGAGTTGGGACGTGCCACACAAGGCCCCTCAGAACTTACTATAGGACAGGTTTCCAGTTTTAGGGTGCAGAGGAAGGACTGAGGTGCCACATGTCTGCTGTGTGACCTTGGGTAAGTCGCTTCATTTCTCTGGGCCTCAGTTACCTCATCTGCAAAATGGGGATTAAGACTGAGCTCCATGTGGGACAGCCTCTGGGTCCAGCCTCATTACTTTATATCTACCCTGGAGCTTAGAACAGTGCTTGGCACATGGTAAGCGTTTAACAAGTACCACAATTATTATTATTATTATTAGCAGTCTAATCAGTCATGTTCAGCCTTTATTCAGTCACCCATTCACTCAATCATATTTACTGAGCACTTAGTGTGTGCAGAGCACTGTACTAAGTGCTTGGGAAGTACGTGCCCAAACCCATCTCAGGCTCATCACATCATCTTCCACGTTCCTTCAAATGAAAAGCACCCAGGAGGCACCTAAGATCTGAGCTGTGACAGCTCACTGGTTATGGTCAAAGTGGTTAGAGATTTAACTCTGAATAAACGAGGCCAATTTTGGATGAAAGTGTCTTCTAGCAGGGTAAAGGGACCCTGGAAATGCAAAGAAAGCAAAGCCGTAAACAGAATATTATAACCTGCCTACCTCCTACTTAGACTGCATCCCACGTGGGACACAGACTTTGCTTAATTATCATCATTAGTATGGTTGTGAATCCCACACGGGACAGGGACTGTGTCCAAACTGATCATCAGATGGATAAAAGTGCTTGTCCCACAGCCCGAGTAGGAGAGAAAACAGGGTTCGAATCCCTGTTTTCCAGATCAGAGAACCAAGGCTCTGCTAAGTGAGGTGATGATGATGGTATTTGTTAAGCACTTATTATGTGTCAGGTGCTGTTCCATAAATGTAAATAAATAGAATTATAGATATGTACATATATACACAAGTGCTGTGGGGCAGGGCAGGGTAGAGTGAAGGGAGTGAGTCGGGGCAATGTGGGGTAGTGGCGGGGGCTGATGAAAAAGGGGGCTCAGTCTGGGAAGGCCTCCTGGAGGAGGTGAGCCTTCGGTAGGGCCTGAGGGAGGAAGGGTGATTTGTTTGCACATTGGAAGCTTCCCTGTCTCGCATGGGTCTCACAGTCTTCATCTCCATTTTACAGAGGAGGGTACTGAGGCCCAGAGAAGTGAAGTGACTTGCCCAAGGTCACACAGCGGACAGTTGGCAGAGCTGAGGTTAGAACCCAAGTCCTCTGACTCCCCGGCTGGTGACCTGCACACAGTAATCCCTCGATAAATTTTACTGATTGACCAGCTGCTTTTTCCAATCGCCCCTTCCCCCACATACCAATTAAACATCAATCAAAGCTGTTTATTGAATGCTTAATATGTGCAGCATGCTCAGTACTAAGCAACTGGGGGAGTAGGATGCAATAGAATTAGCCAATACGTTCCTTGTTTATAAGGAGCTTACAATGTGGTGTCTAAAAACCCAGCTTTTTGATTTTTCGCTTATTAGAACTTCAATATTTTTGGCCTCATAAATGTAACGATTGTGAGGCAGGGAAGAGACATGAGAAGGTCTAATGGTAGGAACTGGGATTTTGAGGCTCTTCTGCCGCTCGGTTTGTTCCTTAGCAGATAGGGCACGGGCCTGGTTGTCGGGAGGACCTGGGTTCTATTCCCAGGTCTGCCGCTCATCTGTCATGTATTGATTTCTATTAATTACCATCTCCCCCTCTAGACTGTAAGTTCGTTGTGGGCAGAGAATGTGTCTATTGCTCTGTTGTACTCTCCTAAGTGCTTAGTACAGTGCTTTGCACGTCATAAGCGCTCAGTAAATGTGATTGACTGAGGGAGACAAAGGGCAAATCACTTTATTTCTCTGGGCCTCAGTGACCTTATCTGTAAAATGGGGATTAAGATTGGTAGCCCTCTGGGGAACTTGGACTGTGTCAAACCATGATTATCTCGGTGTGTAACCAGTTTTCAGAACAGTGCCTGGCCCATAGTAACCAATACCATTCATTCAATCGTATTTATTTATTCATTCAATCATATTTATTAAGTTCTTCCTCTGTGCAGAACACTGTACCGAGCACTTAGGAGAGTTCAGTACAATGGTGGGCAGACACACTCCATGCCTACCTCCAACTCTGACTGCACCCCATGTGGGACCCAGACTTGGCTTAACCATTATCATCATCATCATCATCACCATCATCATTATGATTCTGAACCTCACATGAGAGAGGGACAGTTTCCAGTCAGATCTTCAGATGGTTACTGTGCTTATCCCACAGCCAGAGTAGGAGAGAAAGCAGGGATCGAATCCCTGTGATCGCTGGTGATCCTGTGGGCAGGCTTTTCAGTTTTTACTTATCTTTGAGAGGTTTTATCATACCCCTTGATCACACAAACCCAAATCAACCAAGAATTTCCCCAGTAAAATCACCCTGGAGGTTCAGTTATAAATAGGCATTAATTTAGGATTGATCTCCATTTTACAGATGAAGTGACTGAGGCCCAGGGAAGTGAAGAGACTTATCCAAGGTCACCCAGCAGACCGGGGACAAAACTGGAATTTGAATTTACATTCTTCTGACTTCCAGGCCTTGGGGTCTACCAGCTAGGCCTTGCTGCTTCTCCTAGTAGAGTATTCCCCTTCTTCGTTCTAGCTCCAGATTTGTTGGCCAGACTGGGAGTGGAGCTCAGTTCCTCGTCAGTCTGGCTTCCTCTTTCTTTTTTTGTGTTTCTTTGAAATGGCATTTCTTTAGCGCTTACTCTTTGTCAAGCACTTCTCTAAGCACTGAAGGAGGTACAAGTTAATCAGCTCGGATAGTCAGTCAGTATTTATTGAGCACTGAATGTGTGCAGAACACTGTACTAAGCCCTTGGGAGGCCTTCCCCGACCTAAGCCCTCATTTCCTCTTCTCCCACTCCCTTCTGTGTCACCCTGACTCGCTCCCTTTATTCATCCCCCTCCTCCCGGCCCCACGGCACTTATGTCCGTATCTGTTATTTCTTTATTTCTGTTATAGTCTGTCTCCCACTCTAGACCCTAAGCTCTCTGTGGGCAGGGAATGTGGCCTTTTATTGTTCTAGTGTACTCACCCAAGCGCTTGGACCAGTGCTCTGCACACAGTAAGCGCTCCATTAATACGACTGATTGGATTTTCATCCTGGTTCCCTCCCTCTCTTTCTTTTAAATGTTGTTCGTTAGGTGCTTACTCTGTTTCGAGCACTGTTCTAAGCACCGGAGTAGGTACAAGCTAATGAGGTTGGGCATGGTTCCTGTCCTACATGGAGCTTACAGTCTTCATCCCCATTTGCCAGAAGAGGCTCAGAGAGGTGAAGTGACTTACCCAAACAAGTCACAGCAGACAAGTGGCGGAGCAGAGCTTAGACCCCAAGTCCTCTGACTCCTCAGATGATGATCTGCACAGAGTAAGCCCTCAGGAAACATGACTGATTGATCGGCTGCTCTTTCCACTGGGGCACACCCCTTTCCCCACATACTGGTTAAACATCCATCAAAGGTATTTATTGAATGGTTACTGCGTGCAGAGTGCACTGTACTAAGCCCCTGGTGGAGTACAATACAATAGAATTAGCAAACACGTTCCCTGCCCATAAGGAGCTTACAGTCTGGAGTCTAAACAAACCAGCTTTTTTGATTTTCCTATTTCCGCTTCTTAGAACTTCAATATTTTTGGCCTCATAAATGTGACAAATATGAGGCAGGGAAGAGAAATGAGAAGGTTTGCCCGTAAGAAATGGAATTTTGAGGGTTTTTAGCTGCTCGGTTTGTTCCCTAGAGGATAGGGCATGGGCCTGGGATTCAGGAGGACACAGGTTGAACTCCCGGCTCTGCCGCTCATCTGTAATGTATTCGTTTATATTAATGTCCATCTCCCCCTCTAGACTGTAAGTTCATTGTGGGCAGAGATTATGTCTCTTATATTGTTCTATTGTTCTCTCTCAAGTGCTTAGTACAGTGTTCCGCACGTAGTAAGTGCTCAAGAAATGTGATTGACTGAGGGGGACATTAGGCAAGTCACTTCACTTCTCTGGGTCCCAGGGACCTCATCTGTAAAATGGGAATTAAGATTGTGAGCCCCATGGCGGACACCGACTGTATCAAACCATAATTGCTTTGCTTGTCGCCCAGTGCCTGTGACGGAGTAAGTGATTAACAAATATCATTCATTCAGTCAGTCAGTTGTATTTAAGTTCTTCTGTGTGCAGAGCACTGTGCCGAGCACTTGGGAAGAGTCCAGTACAATGGTGGGCGGACAGGTTCCCTGCCAACTCCAGCTTTGACTTTGCCCCATGTGGGACCCAGACTTGGCTTAACTATCATCATCATCATTATGATTATGAGCTCCACATGGGACAGGGACTGTGTCTGACCCGATCATCAGATGGGTTCAGTTCGTGTCCCACTGCTTAGGTAGGAGTCAAAACAGGTATCGAATCCCCTTTTACAGATGAGGGAACTGTGGCTCTGATGAGTGAGGTGATTATGATGGTATTTGTTAAGCACTTAAAATATGTCCAGCATCAGGGTAGATAAAAGCTCATCGCGTTGAATACCTCCCTGTCCCACAGAGGCCTCACAGTCTTTATCCCCATTGTACAGACGAGGGTACTGAGGACCAGAAAAGTTTAGTGACTTGCCCGAGGTCACCCAGCAGACGAGTGGAGATGGAATGAAAAGCCAGGACCCCTGACTCCCAGCCCTACGTTTGTTTTATGAGGCCAACTGTTGAGTATATAATAATAAAAATAATGGCATTTCTTAAGCGCTTACTATGTGCGAAGCACTGTTGTAAGCTCAGGGGTAGATACAAGGTAATCAGGTTGTCCCTCATGGGGTGCTCACTTTTTTTTTATCCCCTTTTTACAAATGAGGTAACTGAGGCTCAGAGAAGTTAAGTGACTTGCCCAAAGTCACATAGCTGACAAGTGGCGGAGCAGGAATTAGAAACCATAACCTCTGACTCCCAAGCCCGTGCTGGTGCTTCTTTGGGCAGACTTTTTGGTCTTTACTTATCATTCAGATGTTTTGTCAAACCCCTAGATCACCCCCATTGAAATCAAACAAGAATTACCCCAGTAAAATCATCCTGAAAGTTAAATTATAAATAGGCATCAATTTAGGATTAATCTGCGTTTTCTAGATGAGGTGATTGAGGCCCAGAGAAGCGAAGAGACTTCTCTAAGGTCACCCAGCAGACCAGGGACAAAGCTGGATTTAGAACCCAGGTCCTTCTGACTTCCAGATCTGAGCTGTAGTCCCTAGGCCCCTAGGTCACTCAACAAGCAAGAGGCAGAGCCCAGGTTAGAACCATGACTCCCAGGCCTGTGCTCTTTCCACTAGGCCACACCGCTTCCCGTATTATCATCATCATCATCAACGATGGTTGAGGGCTTAGTTTGTGCAGAGAGTGCAATGCAAGAGTGGACAGACACGTCATCATTATTACTGTATCATTATAATATCCCTCCTGTTTCCCCTTCAAAGGCTAGCAAAAGTGCCTAGGAGAGATCCAGGCTAGAGAAGCTCCAGGGAAGCATTGGAGGGGTTTAGGGAGAAATTCACCTCAGGGGAACTGAGGAAAACCAGGCCTCCCCCAGCCAGTTCTCTCCTATCCCTCCTGCCTCTCTTCTCTCAGGTTTCCCTGGACTGTTTCTTTCCCTGTACCTTTCCCACTACCCCTGCTCTAGCTGCTCTCACCACAACTCCCAGCATAACCACTACTGTACTCCTCTATCCCCTTTGTCTGATTGGGCATTTAGACTAGTATGCAAAGACTATACGAGTTGTCTGCATTGTTACTTTGGCAAGCATGATCTGAAGTCTTTAATGAACTGCAAGACCTAGTGCCTCTTCTTTGGCAGCTAGAGGTTCCTGGCATTTGTAGCTGAAGAATGTTTTTTCGTCTTACCATTCTGGAAGATAATTTCTGGAGTTGTGCCTTGCAGAGAGCTTGATGATTTGGAAGCAGAGCTGCTGGTCACAGTAGATTTCAGTGACTTGGTTGACTTTTAAAGGATCGTAGTGATAACTGGGGTTTAAGAGTCCTATTTGGTTTTTCTTGTTTATAACCCATAGGCAATCCAGATTTACCACTCCAGTCGGAAAGCAGAGAGAATACAGACTGGGAATAAAATATTGGGCTAAATGTAGGCCAGAACACTTTCAGTTGATTGGCTCCAGAAGCTCCCTTTTCTACATTACTGCTAGAAGTACTCTATTCTGCGACACAGTATTGAAGTATTCAGCAGAGGGCACTAGATAGCTATAGATATCGGGGATCATCTTAATACAAGGCAACAACGTTCAGCTAGACTGTGAGCCCGTTGTTGGGTAGGGACTGTCTCTATATGTTGCCTATTTGTGCTTCCCAAGTGCTTAGTACAGTGTTCTGCACACAGTAAGCGCTCAATACATACGATTGAATGAATGAATGAATTTTGTACTCTAGAGATTAATTCACTGCTCTGCCTACCCTGGGGGCTCAGGAAACACTACAGATGGATGGGTATACTTCCGTCTCTGCCAGAAGGTGTATTTTCACCCTACATTCTGGCTAGAGGGTGTTTAGGAAATTAACAGAGGTCCAACTGACAGCAAGAGCGTTTTAAGTGGCAGCAACCTACCCGATCAGAAGAGACAGATATTGTTGAGCTACGTGCGGTGTTTTCCCTTATCAGTGATTCACTTGTATTTATAGAACACCTACTCTGTGCAGAGCACTGCACTAAGACCTTGGGACAGTACAGTAGACTAGGTGGACCTGATATTTGCCCTAACGGAGTTTACAGTCTACTGTGGGAAGAAGACCTAGGAGAGTATAATAGAGTTAGTAGATATGATCCCTTCCCTTATCGTCTTGTGCTTACAGTCTTCAGTGCAATCAGATCAGACACTGTCCATTTCCCAGATCGGGCTCACAGTCCAAGGGGAAGAGAAAACAGGAATTTAGCCCCCATTTTACAGGTGAGGAAACTGAGGCAAAGGGTAGTGAAGTGAGTTTCAGAAAGTTACTCAGTAGGGAAGTGGCAAAGCTGGGACTAAAACCCAGTTCTCCTGACTCCCAGCCCCATGCTGTTTCCACTCGACCACACTGTTTCTCTACTTGATTAATCTTAATGTATAAATGGGACCTCACCCTCTCTAGGCTGTTCGCTCATTGTGGGCAGGGAACATGTCTCCTAACTGTTATATTGTACTCTCCCAACCTCTCAGTGCAGGGCTCTACATCCAGTGAGCTCTCCGTAACTACGATGGATTGATTGGAAGCAACCTTATTGGAGGACTCAGAGCTCTGAAGGATCATGTCCTGTAACTCTCTCGTAACTCTGTTCTGCCCCATCCAGCACTCTGCACTCAGACACTTAGTAAGCCGCACCGGTGAGTGACGACGGAATATCTGGGAGAACCATATTGGCCCTCTACATCGTCACACACACTGTCCCGACGTCCCAACCTCGGAAAGTTGTCTTCGGAAAGGTGTCGTCTCGTGTGAGGGCATGGTGTTTTATTTTTTTGTTGTTTTTGTTTTTTTAGCTGGTATTTGTTGGGCACCAACTCTGTGACAGGCACTCTAAGCACTGGGGAAGATACGAGCTAAACAGGTTGGACACAGTCCATGTCCAGCATGGGACTCACAAGTCTTAATCCCCCATTTTACAGACGAGGTAATGAACAGAGAGAAGTTTTTTTGTTGTTTTTTTTCCAAGAAGCGGCGTGGTCTTGTGGAGAGAGCCCGGGCCTGGGATTCAAAGGACCTGATTTCCAATCCCGGCTCTGCCAAATGCCCTCTGTGTGACCTTGGGCAAGTGGCTCCACTTCTCTGGACCTCGGTTCTCCTACTTAGACTGTCAGCCCCACACGGAGCAGGGACTGTGTCTGACCTAATTCACTTGTCGACCCCAGCACTTAAAACGGTGTTGAACACATAGTGAGCGCTGAACAAGTAGCATAAAAAAGTGTTCTGTGAGACATGTGACACCCTGGGCACCAGCACTTAATGCAGTGCTTGGCATATAGTAAGCGCTTCAAAATACCATTATAATTATTGGTTGGTACAAGATCTGCAAGGGACATGAGTGGTCACCCCGGTGTCCAGCCTTAAAGCTGACTCGCCGTTCTTTCCCTTCTTCTCCACCCCTTCCCTGCCTTTTCCTTCCACTCTCCCCAGGCTCCTGGGCTAAGAGCCCCCCCCCCCCCCCCCCCCCCCCCCAACCTTGGCCTCCTCTACCTACTTCTTACACCAACAGTCCTTCCCTGGAAGCCAAATGGGCCAGCAGCAGGGAGGAGAGAAGCAGTGCGGCCTAGTGGAAAGGGCCCGGGCCTGGGAGGCCGAAGACCTGGGCTCCAAGCCCGACTCTGCCACCAATCTGCTGTGCGACCCTGGGCAAGTAACTTCACTTCCCTGGGCCTCAGTAACTTCATCTGTAAAATGGAAGATCGAGGGTGCCAGCCCTACATGGAACAGAGGCTTGTGTCCAACCCGATTATCTTGTATCCACCGTGGGGCCCAGCACAGTGACTGGCACACAGAAAGTGCTTACCAAATAGCATTAAAAAGGAAACAAAAAGGGAAAAAGAGATACAGAGCAGAGGGGACAGTGGGGCCTGGGAACTGGGGAGGCCTCAGTGCAGTGCTTGAGATCATTCATTGTTTCAATGATTGGTTCATTTGTTGTTCTTTATTCAATACCCTCCTGGATGCTAAGCACCGTACTAAGCCCTGGGAAAGTACCCATTAGACCCGATCCTCAAGGAGAATGTGAATGGGTTGCAGGTGTCTATAATGGCATCTGCTTTTCCAAATCCTTTTGATGATGGGCAGCTGCAAATCCCCTTCTCCTTAATAGCCTTCTGCCTCTTCCTTCCTAGATTCAACACCCGCCCCCCAACCCAGAAACATAGTCTATCCATTAGGTGCCCTTCAATGGGGCAAGTGGCACTGTGCCTTTAAAGTCCCAGAGGCTTCTGGGTGTTTTTGTGCACCATTTTGTGCCCCATGGATTTTGTTTCCTGTAGGCGGTTTGGTGAGCTGGGCCTGTGATTTTCTCTTGGTTATCTTATCTTTTGTTTATTCATTCAGTTGTATTTTGTGTGTGTTTGCGGTGGGATTGGGTGATAGTGCTTATTGAATTGGTGGTGCTAATAGGTTGATTTTGATGGCTGAAACATCCCTTGGGTTGATGTTTTGAGGCAATTTAAGGCCGGGCTAATTGATGAGTGAGGGGGTGGTTTACTGGGGGCTTTGGTTTTTTATGGAAGATTCAGAAGTGATTTGGGTGTTTACGCTTGCCATACCTGGTGACTTGGGGACAACAAAATACCTCTGGAATAGAGGAAGTTGAGGGGTTGTGATGCTATGAAGTCTTTATGCTCTGTGTCTAGAGATGTTTGTGTGGGGGGGACAAAGGGATGGGGCAGAAACCCTGGGGTGAATATTTACTGTGTGTGTGTGTGTGTGTGTGTGTGTGTGTGTGTGTCATTGTATCCTCTTCCGTGTGCTCATGCCAGCCCCTAGTTAGCTAGGATTTTCCACTAAACAATAAGGTCACCAAGGCCACTGTCCTTCCCCGCATGGGACCCTGGGCCTGGAATGAGGTGGAAGGTGCTGAGCTTCCTGCAAGACTCGTGAGCCCCCTTATCATTCCAAGGAGGTGCACTTCCAGCCCCAATCCACTGGTAACCTTCCCCCTGCCCTCCACCATCCTCCCTTGATTCAGAGCCGTGGGTCTGTCCCGGAAGCATCCGTATCGTAGCATCAGATTGTGAGCCCCTCCGGGGTAGGAACTGAGACCCGCCGACCGGACAGGGGTGGGGTGGCGGTACCATCGTGTGCCCCTCGAGGGCTCTTAAACAGGAAGCCCCTCTGAGGGCAGGATTGCGCCGACCCCATCTGGCTGGTTGAGGACTCTTTTGGGCTTTCCCAATTTCTCCACCCCAGGATACAGCTTGCCCCTTCACCCCTGTGGGACTCCATTACGACGCCTCAAAAGCCCAGCACTGAGTCGGGGTTCACTTGCCTCACACGTGTGGAGGAGACTGGAAGCTCGATTTGGGCAGGAGGATGTGTCTGTTGTTAAATTGTACTCTCCTATGTACTTTAGACAGTGCGGTGTGCTCAAACAGGACAGACTGACCCGTAGCATCACAGACACGTGCCGTTGTAGCAGAAGAAGCTGAGTCATCCACAGCATTCATTGAGTACTTGGTAGATGCAGAGCACTGTACTGAGCGCCTGGGAAACTGAGTTACAGAGCGTAAATCTCGTCTTGAGTTGGAACCTAGTCTGCTGAACGTTTCCAGATGACTCCTCCCCCAATGTGTCATGGTTCCTTCTTAAATGGGTGTAATGTATATCTGTTATCTGCCTTGTGATACTGTGCTTGGCCCATGGAAAGTGCTGGATAAATCCAAGTGACTGAAATGGTTGTCCTTAGCAATCGAGGTCTCTCCCCCCATCCTCCTCATCGTACTGTGCTCCGTCAAATAGCGTTCAGTAAACACTATTGATGTCTTATGCAATACTGCCATCCTTCACTTTACGTACTCCTTTACTCTGTTCTTAATCTCGAACTGCCAATTCGAGCTTACGTTAGGTTCAGCGAGCATCACTTCATGGACCAACCTCATATATGCCATTCCGTCTGTGTACCTCAGCTTTAATGTCCATCACAGACTGGATGCTTCTTAAGAGCAGGGGCCATGTAGTGTTGAACTCTTGGAAAAAAAAAACAACTGTGTTTTTCCAAAGTCAAAGCTTCCCCTTCTAGGCTTGTTTTGGGTAGGGTGGATGTCTGTTAAATTTTTCTAATGTATCCTCCCAAGGGCTTAGTACAGTGCTCTGCACACAGTAGGAGCTCAAATCCTATCAACTGATGGACTGAGTGACTTAGATTGTGAGCTCCCAGTGGGCAGGGACTGTGTCTCTTATAGCCAGTTGGCCAAAAGAGGGGGCTTAATGGGGTGTGGTCTCACCCAAGTCCAGCCAAACTTGAAGCGGGGAAGAGGGACAAGCATGAAGGATCAGATGGTGCTGGATAAGGCTCATCTCCTCCATGATGCCTTCCCTGACTACGCCCTCCTTTCCTTTTCTTCTACTCTCTTCTGCATTGCCCTGACTTACTCCCTTTATTTGATCCCTCTTCCCAGCCCCACAGCACTTCTGTACATATCCGTGGTTTTATTTCTTTCTATTAATTCCCATTTCCCCTCTAGTCAGTAATTTCAGGGCCTTGGCTGCATGAGGAGAAAAGGCAGAAGTCCAGCTTCTTTCTGCCTCCCTGGAGAAGCTTTCCAGACCAGCCCGCTCAGAGGTGAGACCCTGGGGAAGTGGGTATGGGTGGGTATATCGGGGAGGAGTTTTGCAGGGGTAAGACTCTGTCCAGGGAAACCCAGATGGTTCACCCCAAGGCCGGACCCCCCAGGCTAAACTAGCCAGGGTATCCCCTGCAGGGAGTGTGAGTGGCGGCCACGGTGTCTCTGTCTCAAAGGGGGTCTCCTCCGTGTCTCCCTCTCTTTTTTTTCTCTCTCTGCCTTCTCTCTTGGTCTCCCTCTCCTCTCTGCTCTCTCCAGTGAGCGTTCAGGGATCAGTCCAGCTGAGGGGTGAGGGCACAGATGGAGCTGGACACAGGAGGCAGTACCCCCTCACATGAGCAAGGGGGCAGAGGGAGATTGCCCTGAGGCCTGACTAGGTGATGATAACGATAATGCTCGTTTTTAAGCGCTTCCTATGTGCCAAGCACTGTTCTAAGCACTGGGGTAGATACAAAGTAATTAGGTTGTCCCACAAGGGGCTGTCACTCTTGATCCCCATTTTACAGATGAGGTAACTGAGGCACAGAGAAGTTAAGTGACTTTCCCAAAGTCACACAGCTGACAAGTGATGTATCCTTAGGACCAAGGAAGGCACCTGAGCCCCCAATGTGTCATGGGAGACCTGGCTCCCACATCCTTCCCTGCTTCCCCAAGGACATCGGGGTATGGACAGGACGGTGAGTATCAGGTTGTAGGCCTGGGGCTGTTGGGACCCTGTTTCGGGCAAGTGGGAGGAATCGATGGTGTTTATTGAGCACTTAGGTCTGGAGCGCTGTACTGAGTGCTTGAGAGTGTATAGTGAAGGGATCCTTATCCCCTGCTACAATCCACTGCATCTTTATCATCAACAACTCAGCGCAGTGACCGAGTCCCACCTGGCCCCTGAGTGACCCCTGGCCAGGCTCCTATCCAATGTACAACTTCTCGCTCCCCTGCTGGAGGCCTGGGCTCCTGGTTGGAGACCCATCCACGCTTTCTCCCCTTCAACCACCTAAACTGTGATGGGCCAGCACTCTCCCCGGGGGCGAGGAGATCCATCAACATCATCATCTCATCATCCAATCAACGGTCACATCTGTCCCCAGGAGGCCGTGGCGCTGATCCAAACCTGTCTGTCGGCCCCCCTGGATGGCGGACGACTAACCGGCCCCTCTTGGGATACCATGAGAACCGCACCGGCCCCCCCCAGGAGGGCATCGGTTGGCACCAGGCTGTTGCCCCCTGCACGCTCCTTCCCGCCCCCATCCCACGATTGTATCCCCTTCCTTCAGACAATGTCATTTCTTTCGGGTAGGGGTTAAGGGTCAAACACTGCATCATGGGTGCCACACAAATCTCTGGCAATTCCTGGAGGTGATGGATGTGTGTGCGTCTCTGGTGTGAGAATGGGTGTCAGGACCAGATCAGGAGGAGGGGGCTGCCCCTTTTCGGACGGGGAGACGGGTTCTGGAAACAGGGGTCTAGGGTTCGGACAGGTGCTCTGAGGATGGACCCCAAGACCGGGTGTGAAGTCGCCTGGGGCCCTTAATTCTTTAGATAGAGCAGCTTTCTCCGGGTCCAGTCCATCTGGAGTCATCTGCCCCGTCTCTGGCTTCAAGAGTACAGACTCACCTGCCCGCCCGAGGGGGGTGACCCTGGGGGAGCAGGGTACAGGGACAGGAGTAGTGTGTGTGTGTGTGTGTGTGTGTGTGTGTGTGTGTGTGTGTGTGTGTGCGCGCGCGCGACTGCCCTGTGTCATCCATTTCTCCACAAGGAGCCGAATGAGGGGTGGGGAGAATCAGTAGCAAATCCTAGAGTGGGAAGGTGCCAAGTGGTTTCCCCTGTCACACTACCCACATAAATGGCACAGTCTGGCCCCCTCCTTCTCTCCTCCTGTCTCTGTCCCCTTGGCAGCTTGGCCTCTGTAAGGCCACATGCATCTGTATGGAATAAAATGTCTGTGTTGTGCATCCCACCTGAGTCTCCTTGAGCCAGTGGTAGCTGACCTGCTCCACAGAAGGGTTCTCATTTGAGGGGAGCAACTCTGTGCTCCAAGCAGAGGCAGCCCACCAGCTTCTAACTTGGAATTTGGCAGGCTAGAACTCCCACTCCTCCCTCCCTCCCCCCAGATCTCATTCCTTCGGTCTCACCCGGGACGGCTAAGGGTGCAGGAGTCTTAAGAGGTCAAACGGAGGGAGTGATGATACCTCTTGTTCTCCTGCCCACTCTGCCTCTCCAGTCTGAGGGTCTCTAGAGGAAGGGACTGGAGTAGTGTGGCTCCCATTGGCTGGAGAGCCTCTGATATCTCCCTGACCCTATCGGCTGGGCTGGGCAAGCCTGGGAGGCAGGACCCTCTAAGCCCAAGAGCCAGGGAGGGGGCAGCACAGGGTGAGGGTGGGCAGTGGCTCAGACTGGAGGTTGTCCCAGTTTCCACTACCCAGTCTGTGAGTCAATCAGTCATGTTTAAGCAACTAAAGTTCATTCACTCAGTTGTATTTATTGAGCACTTACGGTGCATAGACCACTGTACTAAATGCTTGGGAGAATATACTACAACAATAAACAGTCACGATCCCCACCCACAATGAGCTTATAGTTTAGAGGAGGGGAGACAGATATCCGTAAAAATAAATAAAATGATAGGGATGTACACAGGTGCTGTAGGGCCGGATGGAGGGGGGGGGACGAGCAAGAGGAGCAGGTTGGAGCCATGTGGAAGGGAGTGGGAGATGAGGAAAAGTGGGGCTTAGTCTGGGAAGGCCTCTTGGAGGAGATGTGCCTTCAGATAGGCTTTGAAGAAGGGAGAGAAGACTCTTCTGTTGGATTTGAGGAGGGAGGACGGGCCGGGCCAGAGGCGGGACGTGAGCTAGGGGATGGATGGCAGCCAGATGGATGAAATGGAGGAACAGTGAGAAGGTTAGCATCGGAGGAGCGAAGTGTAGGGGCTGGGTTGTAGAAGGGGAGAAGCGAGGTGAGATGAGGTAGGGTCGGACAAGGTGGTGGAGCGCATTAAAGCCGACGGAGAGGAATTTTAGTTTCTGGCAGAGGTGGATGGGCAACCCCTGGAGTTTTCTGAAGAGCTGGGTGACGCGTTCTGAATGTTTCTGTAGAGAAATGGTCCATGCCGCAGAAAGAAATGTGGACTGGAGGTGGGGGGAGAGCAGAGGCTGGGAGGTCAGCAAGGAGGCTGATGCAGCAATCCAGGTAGGATCCGATGAGCGAAGGAATTAACTTGAACGGAGAGGGGAAAGGGTGGATTTTAGCGATGTTGCGAAGGAGAGACCGACAGGATTTAGCGAGGGATTGAATATCCGGGTCGGACAACAGAGAGGAGTCAAGGATGAGGTGAAGGTGCCGGGCTTGCGAGTCAGGAAGGATGGTAGTGCCGTCTCCGGTGATAGGAAGGCCAGGGTTTGGGTGGGAAGATAGGGAGCTCCGTTTTGGACATGCCAGGTTTGAAGTGACAGGAGGACATCCAAGTGGAGATGTCTCGAAAGGCGGGAGGAGATGCGAGATTGGAGAGAGGGGGAGAGATTAGGGCCGGAGATAGAGATTTGGGTATTGTCGGCATAGAGGTGCTAGTTGAAGTCATGGGAGTGAATGAGTTCTCCAGGGGAGCGTGTGTAGATGGGGACTAGAAGGGGACCCAGAACTGAATCTTGTGGGACCCCCACAGTGAGGGGGTGGGAGATGGAGGAAGAGCCCACAGAGGAGCCTGAGAATGAACATGTGACTGTCTGAGTGACTTTAAGGGTGTCCCTCAAGCTCTCTGGGTTTCTGCTTTTCTTTCTAATAATAATCACAATAGTTGTGATATTGTGCACTTGCTAAGTGCCAGGATCCCTTTTCAGGTTCACACCTGGAGGGTTTCCATACTCTACCAGTCTCGACCACTGGAGGGAGAGTAAAGCAGAGGCCTGTCCATTCCATTCCTAGCTTGGGCAGTGGCTAGTGAGTGGCGGGCAATCTGCTACAAGTCAAAACTCACCTGCGTTTGGCAGCGGCATCACGGGAAAGATTCGAGGGCGGAGACTCACGTCTATCACACAGAAGGAGGCGAAGGTAAACAGCTTCTGTATTTTTTTTACCAAGAAACCTCTACAGAAATGCTACCTGAAGGACTGCTGATGGAGGTGGGTCGTTCTCGGAGAGATGTGTCCGTGGCGTCGCTATGGGTCGGAGAAGACTGGACGGCATAAGGCAAGATGAGTGTCAGGGTAGCTGCTGTTTATATTTATGTCTGTGTCTCCCTCTAGTCTGAAAACTCTTTGTGGGCAAGAAATGTCTACTAAATAATAATATTAATAATAATAATAATGTTGGCATTTGTTAAGCGCTTACTATGTGCAAAGCACTGTTCTAAGCGCTGAGGGGGATACAAAGTGATCAGGTTGTCCCGTGTGGGGTTCACAGTCTTAATCCCCATTTTACAGATGAGGTAACTGAGGCTCAGAGAAGTTAAGTGACTTGCCCAAGGTCACACAGCAGACATGTGGCGGCGCCAGGATTCGAACCCATGACCTCTGACTCCAAAGCCGGTGCTCTTTCCACTGAGCCTGTTGTAATAGTAGTAATAAGAATAATTGTGGAATCTGTAAATAACTTATCATGGGCCAAGCACCACACCAAGTTCTGGGATAGATACGAGGCAATTGGATTGGACGTAGTCTCTGTCCAGGGCCCACATTCTCCATCCCCACTTGACAAGTGAGGTAACTGAAGGGTGGGATAGCACTAAGAAGAGCAGGGGGGATAGCACTAGGCGGGGCGGGGGGAGGGGGCAACAGCCCTAGGCAGGGCGGGGGGGCGACAGCCCTAGGGGGGGTCAGGGGGATAGCACTAGACAGAGCGGGGAGGTAGCACTAAGCGGGGTGGGGGGGGGGGGCGACAGCCCTAGGGGTATCAGGGGGATAGCACTAGGTGGAGCGGGGGGATAGCACTAAGCGGGGCGGGGGTGACACCCCTAGGCGGGACAGGGGGCGACAGCCCCATGCGGGGTGGGGGTGGGGGTTGACAGCCCTAGTTGGAGCGAGGGAATAGCACTAGATGGAGCGGGCGGATAGCAGTTGACAAGGGTGGGGGGGGGGGGTGACAGCCCTAGGCGGGGAGGGGGGCATCAGTCCAAGGCGGGGCGGGGTGATAGCAGTAGACGGAGCAGTGGGAAAGCACTAGGCGGAGCGGGGGGATAGCAGTAGACGAAGCGGGTGGGATAGCACTAGGCGGTGGTGTGGGGGGGGGGGGCCGCGACAGCCCTAGGCGGGGCGGGTGGCCAGCAGCACAAGGCGAGGCCGGGGGCGACAGCCCCATTCGGGGTCAGGGGGTGACAGCACTAGGCGGAGTGGAAGGAAGACACTAGATGGAGCAGGGGGCAACAGCCCTAAGCGGGGTGGTGGGGCAACAGCCCTAAGTGGAGCAAGGGAATAGCACTAGACGGAGCGGGGGGGGATAGCAGTAGACTGGGGTGGGGGCGGTGACAGCCCAAGGTGGGGCGGGGGGATAGCAGTAGACAGAGCGGTGGGAAAGCACTCGGTGGAGTCGGGGGATAGCACTAGATGGAGCGGGGTGGGGGGGGCAGCACTAGGCTGGGGGGATAGCACTAGATGGAGTTGGGGGGCAACAACCCTAGTCGGGCAGGGGGCGACAGCCCTAGGCGGAGCAGGAGGATAGCACTAGTCGGAGCTGAGGGACAGCACTAAGAGGAGTGGGGGGACAGCACTAGTCGGAGCGGGGGGATAGCACTAGGAGGAGTGGGGGGGACAGCACTAGGCGGAGCAGGGGGCATAGCACTAGGCGGAGCGGGGGGGACAGCACTATGCGAGGCAGGGTGTGGGGGCTACAGCCCTAGGCGGAGCAGGGAGATAACACTAGGTGGAGAGGAGGACAGCACTAGGTGGAGCAGGGGGGCAACAGCCCTAGGCGGGGAGGGGGGCGACAGCCCAAGGCAGGGCGGGGGGATAGCAGTAGATGGAGCGGTGGGAAAGCAATAGGCGGAGTGGGGGGATAGCACTAGGCGAAGTATGTGGGATAGCACTAGGCAGGGCCAGGGCGGGTGGCCTACAGCCCAAGGCGGGGTGGGAGGTCAACAGCCCTATGTGTGGCGGGGGGTGACAGCCCTAGGGGCACCAAGGGGATAGCACTAGACGGAGATGGGGGATAGCACTAGGCAGGGCGGGGGGCGACAGCCCTAGGCGGGGCGGGGGGTGACAGCCCTAGGCGGGGCGGGGGGTGACAGCCCTAGGCAGGGCAGGGGGATAGCACTAGATGGAGAGGGGGGGATAGCACTAGGCGGGGTGGGGGGGGCGACAGCCCTAGAGGGGGCGGGTGGCCGACAGCCCAAGGCGGGGCGGGAGGTCGACAGCCCTAGGCGAGGCAGGGGGCCGACAGCCCTTGGCGGGGCGGGGGGTGACAGCCCTAGAGGCGCCAGGGGGATAACACTAGATGGAGAGGGGGGATAGCACTTGGCAGGGCCGGGGGCGACAGCCCCAGGCGGGGTGGCGGGTGACAGCCCTAGGCGGGGCGGGGGGCGACAGCCGTAAGTGGGGTGGGTGGCAACAGCCGTAGGTGGGGTGGGGGGGGTGGCAGCACTAGGCGGAGCAGGGGTTAACACTAGCGGAGTGGAAGGATAACACTAGAGAGAGCAGGGGATGACAGCCCTAGGCGGGGCGGGGGGGGCGACAGCCCTAGGTGGAGCGAGGGAATAGCACCAGACGGAGCAGGGAGATAGCAGTAGACGGAGAAGAGGGGTGATAGCCCTAGGCGGGGAGGGGGGGGGCGACACTAGACAGAGCAGGAGGATAACACTAGAAGGAGCGGGGAGAGGGGATTGCACTAGACGGAGCGGGGGGATAGCAGTAGATGGAGCAGGGGGATAGCACTAAGTGGGGCGGGTGGGATAGCACTAGGCAGTGGGGGAGCCGACAGCCCTAGGTGGGGCCAGGGGCGACTGCCCTAGTCGAGTCAGGGGGATAGCACTAGACGGAGCAGGGGGATAGCACAAGGCGGGGCGGGTGGGATAGCACTAGGCAGGGCGGTGGGCGGGGCGACAGCCCTAGGGGGGGCGGGGAGCCGACAGCCCTCGGCAGGGAGGGGGGATAGCACTACACAGAGCTGGGGGAAAACACTAGGTGGGGCTGGGGGGGTGACAACCCTAGGAGGGGCAGGGGGGACAACCAACCTAGGCGGGGCGGGGCACTGACAGCCCTAGGCAGGGAGGGGGTATAGCACTTGACGGAGAGCGGGGATAGCAATAGGCTGGGCGGGGGGCGACAGCCCTAGGTGGGGTGGGTGTGTGTGACAGCACTGGGCAGAGCAGGGATTAACACTAGCAGAGTGGAAGGATAACACTAGATGGAGCAGGGGGTGACAGCCCTAGGTGGAGCGAGGGAATAGCATTAGATGGAGTGGGGGGCTAGCAGTAGATGGAGAAGGGGGGTGACAGCCCTAGGTGGGGAGGGGGTTGACAGCTGGGAAAGCCCTAGGCGGAGCGGGGGGATAGCAGTAGATGGAGCGGGTGGGATAGCACTAGGCAACGTGCAGGGGGTGAGGGGGGGACAGCCCTAGGCGGGGCGGGGGACGATAACACTAGGCAGTGCGGGAGGCGACAGCACTAGGCAGAGCGGGGTGGAATAGCACTAGGCAGAGCATGGGGGGTAGCACTAGGCGGAGCCGGGGGAGAACACTAGACGGAGCGGGGGGATAGCACCACGCGGAGCCGGGGGATAGCACCACGAGGAGCGGGGGGATAGCACCACGCGGAGCCGGGGGATAGCACCACGCGGAGCCGGGGGATAGCACCACGCGGAGCGGGGGGATAGCACCACGCGGAGCGGGGGGATAGCACCACGCGGAGCGGGGGGATAGCACCACGCGGAGCGGGGGGTTAGCACTACGCGGAGAGGGGGGATAGTACTACGCGGAGTGGGGGGATAGCACTACGCGGAGCCGGGGGGATAGCACTACGTGGAGTGGGGGGGATAGCACTAGGCGGAATGGGGGGACAGCACTAGGCAGAGCGGGGCGTATAGCACTAGGTCGGGGAAGATAGCATTAGGCGGGGGGAGATAGCACTCGGCAGAGCACGGAGGATAGCAATAGACAGAGCCAGGGGGATAGCACTAGGCAGAGCGGGGGGGATAACAGTGGGCAGATTTGGGGGGATAGCATTAGGCGGGGCTGAGGGAGACAGCCCTTGGCAGGGCGGGGCGTGACAGCCCCAGGCGGGGCGGGGTGGGGAGGTGACAGCACTAGGCTGAGCGGGGGGATAACACTAGACAGAGCGGGAGGATAACACTAGAAGGAGCTGGTTGGGGGTGGGGGCAACAGCCCTAAGCTGGGCGGGGGGGGCAACAGCCCTAGGCGGGGCGAGGCGATAGCACTAGATGGAGCGGGGGATAGCAGTAGATAGAGCAGGAAGGGGAGGGCGACAGCCCTAGGTGGGGCGGGGGGATAGCAGTAGACAGAGCAGGGGGATAGTACTAGGCGGGGCCGGGGAGGAGATAGCACTAGCGAGAGTGGAGGGGATAGCACTAGGAAGAGCGGGGTGGATAGCACTAGGCGGGGCGGGGGGGTGGGCAAAAGCCCTAGGCAGGACGGGGGTGACAGCCCTAGGCGGGTCAGGGGGATAGCACGAGACTGAGCGAGGGGGTAGCACTAGGTCGGGTGGGGTGGCGACACCCTAGGTGGGGTGGGGGGTGACAGCACTAGGCAGAGCGGGGGGATAAAACTAGACGGAGTGGAAGGATAACGCTAAACAGAGCAGAGGGCAACAGCCCTAGGTGGGACAGGGGGCAACAGCCCGAGGTGGAGTGAGGGAACAGCACTAGACGGAGCGGGGGGATAGCAGTAGACGGGGGGCGGGGGGGGGGCGAGGGCGACAGCTCTAGGCGGGGCGGGGGGGATAGCAGTAGACAGAGCAGTGGGAAAGCACTAGGCGTGGCGGGGGGCCGGCAGCCCTAGGCGGGGAGGGGAGGGGAGGTGACAGCCCTAGGCAGGGCGGTGGGATAGCACTAGATGGAGCAAGGGAATAGCACTAGGCGGGGTGGGGGGCGACAGCCCGGGGCGGGGGGGAGACAGCCCTAGGCGGGGTGGGGGTTAACACTAGGGGAGTGGAAGGATAACACTAGATGGAGCAGGGGGCAACAGCCGTAGGCGGGGGGGGGGGGGGGGGGGCGACAGCCCTAGGTGGAGCAAGGGAATAGCACTAGATGGAGCAGGGGGATAGCAGTAGGCGGAGATTGGGGGTGACAGCCCTATGCAGGGACGGGGGTGACAGCCCAAGGCGGGGCGGGGGGATAGCAGTAGACGGAGCAGTGGGAAAGCAGTAAGCAGAGTGGGGGGATAGCACTAGACAGATCGGGTGGGATAGCACTGGGCGGGGCGGGGGGGGGGGGCGACAGCCCCATGCAGGGTCGGGAGGTGACAGCACTAGGCGGAGCGGGGGGATAACACTAGACAAAGTGGAAGGATAACACTAGACAGAGCAGGGGGCAACAGCCCTAGGTGGAGAGAGGGAATAGCACTAGATGGAGCGGAGAGATAGTAGACAGAGAGGAGGGGCGACAGCCCTAGGCGGGGAGGGGAGATAGCAGTAGGAGTGGTGGGAAAGCACTAGGCGGAGCGGGGAGATAGCACTAGGCAGAGCGGGTGGGATAACACTAGGCAGGGCGGGTGCTAGACCGGGGTGGGGGCGGGGGTGACAGCCCTAGGCAGCGTGGGGGGCTGACAGACCTCGGCAGGGTTGGGGGCAGCAATCCTAGGCTGGGCAGGGGGATAGCACTACACAGAGCTGGGGGAAAACACTAGGCGGGGTGGGGGGGGGGCGACAGCCCTAGGTGGGGCGGGGGGTGATAGTTCTAGGCGGGGCAGGGGGGTTACAGCCCTAGGCGGGAGGGGGGGGCGATAGCTCCAGGCGGGGCCGGGGGCGAAAGCCCTAGGCAGGGTTGGGGGAGACAACACTAGGTGGGATGGGGTCGACAGCACTAGGCAGAGTGGGAGGGATAGCACTAGGCAAAGCTTGGGGGACATCACTAGGCAGAGCATTGGGGGACATCACTAGGCAGAGCATGGTGGGGTATCACTAGGTAGAGCATGGTGGGATATCACTAGGCAGAGCATGGTGGGGTATCACTAGGCAGAGCATGGTGGGGTAGCACTAGGTGGAGCAGGGGGATAGCACTAGGCGGAATGGGGGGACAGCACTAGGCAGAGCGGGGGGTAAAGCAGTCGGCTGGGGGAGATAGCACTAGGCGGGGAGCATAGCACTTGGCAGAGCATGGGGGATAGCACTAGGCAGAGCAGGGAGGGATAGCACTAGGCAGAGCAAGGGGGGATAACACTAGGCAGAGCGGGGGGGGATAGCACTAGGCAGAGTGGGGGGCATAACACTGGGTAGAGCTGGGGAGATAGCACTGGGCAGAGTGGGGGGGATAGCATTGGGCAGAGCAGGGGGGGATAGCACTGGTCAGAGAAGGGGGTGATAGCACTAGGCGGGGCTGGGGGAGACAGCCCTGGGGGGGAGCGGGGCGCGACAGCCCTAGGTGGGGCTGGGGGGGGGCAACAGCCCTAGGCAGGGCAGGGGGGTGACAGCCGTAGGTGGGGCGGGGGGGGCGACAGCCCCATGCAGGGTGGGGGCGTGACAGCACTAGGCAGAGCAGGGGGATAACACTAGACGGAGTGGGAGGGTAACACTACAAGGAGCGGGGGGTGGGGGGGCGACAGCCGTAGGCCGGGTGAGGGGACTGCATTAGACGGAGCGGAGGGATAGCAGTAGACGGAGTGTGAGGATAGCAGTAGACAGAGCGGGGCGGGGGCGACAGCCCTGGCGGCACGGGGGGCGACAGCCCAAGGTGGGGCGGGGGGATAGCAGTAGACAGAGCAGGGAGATAGCACTAGGCGGAGGGGTGGGATAGCACTAGGCGGAGGGGTGGGATAGCACTAGGCCGAGTGGGGGGATAGCACTAGGCTGGGCAGGGGGTATAGCACTAGGAAGAGCTGGGGGAATAGCACTAGGCGGGGCGGGGGGCGGGGGGGCGACAGCCCTAGTCAGGGCGGGGGGATAGCACTACATGGAGCAGGGGGATAGCACTAGTTGGGACTGGGGGTTGACAGCCTTAGCCGGCGCGGTGGGCGAGACAACCCTAGGCAGGGTGGTGGGCAACAGCCCAAGACGGGGCTGGGGGATAGCAGTAGACAGAGCGGGAGGATAGCACTAGGCACAGCTGGCAGGATAGCACTAGGCTGGGCAGGGGGGATAGCACTAGGCAGAGCGGAGGGGATAGCACTAGGCGGGGCAGTGGCGCGGGGGGCGGGGGCGACAGCCCTAGGAAGGGGTAGGGGGCGACAGCCCTAGGCGGGTCAGGGGGATAGCACTAGAAGGAGTGGGGGGATAGCACTAGGCGGGGCGGGGGGAGACAGCCCTAGGCGTGGCCGGGGGCGACAGCCCCATTCGGGGTTGGGGGGTGACACTAGCAGAGTGGAACGATAACACTAGATGGAGCAGGGGGCGACAGCCCTAGGTGGAGCCAGGGAATAGCACTAGACAGAGCAGGGGGATAGCAGTTGACTGAGATGGGGGGTGACAGCCCTAGGTGGGAAGGAGTGCGACAGCCCAAGGCGGGGCAGAGGGATAGCAGTAGACGGAATGGTGGGAAAGCACTAGGAAGAGCGGAGGGGATAGCACTAGACAGAGTGGGTGGGATAGCACTAGGCAGCGTGGGTAGTGGGGGGGGGGGTGACAGCCCTACTCAGGGCGGAGGGCCGGCAGCCCTAGGCAGGGCGGGGGGCCGACAGCCCCAGGAGGGGCGAGTGGTGACAGACCTCGGCGGGGTGGGGGGCAACAGCCCTAGGCGGGGCGGGGGGATAGCACTACACAGAGCAGGGGGAAAACACTAGGGGGGGGTGGGGGTGGGGGCGACAACCCTGGGCGGGGCAGGGTGGGCGGCAGCCCTAGGCAGGGCGGGGGTGTTACAGCCCTAGGCGGGGCGGGGGTGTTACAGCCCTAGGCGGGGCGGGGGTGTTATAGCCCTAGGCGGGGCGGGGGTGTTACAGCCCTAGGCGGGGCTGGGGGCAACAGCCCCAGGCGAGGCGGGGGAGGCGCACGCACTAGGCAGGGCAGTGAGTGACAGGCCTAGGGGGGTGGGGGGCGAAAGCCCTAGGCGGGTCAGGGGGCAACAACACTAGGTGGAATGGGGGGCGACAGCACCAGGCAGAGCGGGGTGGGGGGGATAACACTTGCCAGAGCTGGGGGGACAGCACTAGGCAGAGCAGGGGGGAACAGCACTAAGAGCGGGGGGGGTAGCACTAAGAAGAGCAGGGGGCAGATGGCACTAGGCAGAGAAGGTTGGATAGCACTAGGCGGAGCGGGGGGACAGCACTAGGCAGAGCTGGGGGATAGCAACCTCTCAGCTGCCTTTGACACTGTGGACCACCCCCTTCTCCTCAACACGTTATCTGACCTTGGCTTCACAGACTCCGTCCTCTCCTGGTTCTGCTCTTATCTCTCCGGTCGTTCTTTCTCAGTCTCTTTTGCAGGCTCCTCCTCCCCCTCCCATCCTCTTACTGTGGGGGTTCCCCAAGGTTCAGTGCTTGGTCCCCTTCTGTTCTCAATATACACTCACTCCCTTGGTGACCTCATTCGCTCCCACGGCTTCAACTATCACCTCTACGCTGATGACACCCAGATCTACATCTCTGCCCCTGCTCTCTCCCCCTCCCTCCAGGCTCGCATCTCCTCCTGCCTTCAGGACATCTCCATCTGGATGTCCGCCCGCCACCTAAAGCTCAACATGTCGAAGACTGAGCTCCTTGTCTTCCCTCCCAAACCTTGTCCTCTCCCTGACTTTCCCATCTCTGTTGACGGCACTACCATCCTTCCCGTCTCACAAGCCCGCAACCTTGGAGTCATCCTCGACTCCGCTCTCTCATTCACCCCTCACATCCAAGCCGTCACCAAAACCTGCCGGTCTCAGCTCCGCAACATTGCCAAGATCCGCCCTTTCCTCTCCATCCAAACCGCTACCCTGCTAATTCAAGCTCTCACTAGAAGGCACTAGCCTTCTCTCTGATCTCCCATCCTCGTGTCTCTCTCCACTTCAATCCATACTTCATGCTGCTGCCCGGATTATCTTTGTCCAGAAACGCTCTGGACATATCACTCCCCTCCTCAAAAACCTCCAATGGCTACCGATCAATCTGCGCATCAGGCAGAAACTCCTCACCCTGGGCTTCAAGGCTCTCCATCACCTCGCCCCCTCCTACCTCACCTCCCTTCTCTCCTTCTACTGCCCAGCCCGCACCCTCCGCTCCTCCACCACTAATCTCCTCACTGTACCTCGCTCTCGCCTGTCCCGCCATCGACCCCCGGCCCACGTCATCCCCCGGGCCTGGAATGCCCTTAGGCGGGGAGAGATAGCACTAGGCGGGGGGCATAGCACTAGGGAGAGTGGGGGGGATAGCACTAGGGAGAGTGGGGGGGATAGCACTAGGGAGAGCAGGGGGGATAGGCAGAGCAGGGGGTGGGGAATAGCACTAGGCAGAGTGGTGGGGGGGAATAGCACCAGGCAGAGTGGGGCGGGGAATAGCACTAGGCAGAGCAGGGGGGATAGCACTAGGCAGAGCAGGGGGGATAGCACTAGGCAGAGCAGGGGGGATAGCACTAGGCAGAGCAGGGGGGATAGCACTAGGCAGAGCAGGGGGGATAGCACTAGGCAGAGCAGGGGGGATAGCACTAGGCAGAGCAGAGGGATAGCACTAGGCAGAGCAGGGGGGATAGCACTAGGCAGAGCAGAGGGGATAGCACTAGGCAGAGCAGAGGAGATAGCACTAGGCAGAGCAGGGGGGGATAGCACTAGGCAGAGCAGGGGGGGATAGCATTAGGCAGAACAGGGGAGGACAGCACTAGGCAGAGCGGGGTGGGGATAACACTGGGCAGAGCGGGGTGGGGATAGCACTAGTTGGAGCATGGGGATAGCGCAGGGCAGAGCGGGTGGGATAGCACAAGGCAGAGCCGGGGGATAGCACTAGGCGGAGTGGCGGAATAGCACTAGGCAGGGCAGGGTGATAGCACTAGGCAGGGCAGGGTGATAGCACTAGGCAGAGCGGGGGGATAGCCCTAGGCGGGGGGGACAGAACTAGGCAGAGCAGGGGGGGAATAGCACTAGGCAGAGCAGAGGGGGAATAGCATTAGGCAGAGAGGGGGGGGATAGTACTAGGCAGAGCAGGGTGGGGTAGCACTAGGCAGAACATGGTGCGGGATAGCAATAGGCAGAGAATGGGCGGGATAACCCTAGGCGGAGTGGAGGGATAGCCCTAGGCGGAGTGGGGGGATAGCACTAGACAGAGCGTGGGGATAGCAGTAGGCAGAGCGGGGGGGGATACCACTGGGCAGAGCAGGAGGGATAGCACTAGTCGGAGCAGGGCTATGGCACGAGGCAGAGCGGGGGGATAGCACTAGGCAAAGCAGGGTAGGGTAGCACTAGGCAGAGCAGTCAGGAATAGCACTAGGCGGAGCAGGAGGGGATAGCACTAGGCGGAGCGGGGGGATAGCACTAGGCGGAGCGGGGGGATAGCACTAGGCGGAGCGGGGGGATAGCACTAGGAGGAGCGGGAAGATAGCAGTGGGCTGGGCGGGGTGACAGCACTGGCGGGGTGGGGGGGGGGCGAAAGCACTAGGCGGAGAGGGGGGCGACAGCACAAGGCGGGGCAGGGGGCTACAGCACTAGGCAGAGCATGGTGGGGGCTAGCAATAGGCAGAGCAGGGGGGATAGCCCTAAGGGGAGCTGGGGGCAACAGCACTAGGCGGGGCAAGGGGCGAGATCAGTAGGCGGGGCGACGGGCGACAACAGTAGGCGGGGCGAGGGGCGACAGCAGTAGGCGGGCAGGGGGATGGCAGCAGTAGGCGGGGCAGGGGGATGGCAGCAGGAGTTGGGGCAGGGGGCGACAGCAGTAGGCGCGGCGGGGGCCGACAGCAGTAGGTAAGGTCGGGGGGGCGACAGCAGTAGGCGCGACTGGGGGCGACAGCAGTAAGCAGGGGGGATAGCACTAGGCAGGAGAGATAGCACTAGGTCAGGGGGACAGCACTAGGCAGGGGCGGGGGAATAGCAGTAGGCGGGGCCGGGGGGATAGCACTAGGCGGAGCGAGGGGGATAGCAGGAGGGATAGCACTAGGTGGAGCCGGGGGACAGCACTAGGTGAAGCAGGGGGGATAGCACTAGGCAGGGGCTGTATAGCACTAGGTTGGTCGGGGGGAAGCACTAGGCGGAGCAAGGGGGATAGCATTAGGCAGTGGGGGCATAGCACTAGGCCTGGGGTGGGGGATAGCACTAAGCAGGGGGGAGATAGCCCTAGGCAGAACAGTGGGGGATAGCACTAGGCAGAGCAGGGAGCAGACAGCACTAGGCGGAGCGGGGGCATAGCACTAGGCGGAGCGGGGGGATAGCACTAGGCGGAGCTGGGGAACAGCACTAGGCGGAGCTGGGGGACAGCACTAGGTGAAGCTGGGGGATAGTACTAGGCGGGAGCGATATAGCACTAGGTTGGGGGTGGGGAAGCACTAGGCAGAGCAGGGGGGATAGCACTAGGCGGAGCAGGGGGGATAGCACTAGGTGGAGCAGGGGGGGATAGCACTAGGAAGGGGGATAGCACTAGGTGGGGGGGATAGCACTAGGCAGAGCAAGGGGAACAGCACTAGACAGAGCAGGGGGGATAGCACTAGGCAGAGTGTGGTGGGGGGATAGCACTGGGTGGGGCGGGGCGCAACAGCCCTAGGCGGGGCAGGGGGTGATAGCCCTAGGGGGAATAGGGGGATAGCACAATACAGAGTGGTGGGATAGCACTAGGTGCAGCGGGGGGCGACAGCCTTAGGCGGGGGGCGACAGCCCTAGGCAGGGGGGGAGTGACAGCCCTAGGCAGAGCGGGGGGATAGCACTAGGCCGAGCGCGGGGACAGCACTAGGTGGGGTAGGGGGGCAGCCTTAGGTGGGGGAGGGGGCGACAACCCTAGGTGGGAAATGGGTGGCCCCTACAGCCCTAGGCGGGGCAGGGGGCGATCACACTAGGCAGAGCGGGGGTGGATAGCACTATGCAGAGCGGGGGGGGACAGCACTAGGCGGTGGCGTATAACACTAGACGGGGTGGAATAGCACTAGGCAGAGCAGGGGTGGATAGCAATAGGCAGAGCGGGGGGATAGAACTAGACAGAGCAGGAGGATAGCACTAAGCAGAGGTGGGGGGTGACAACCTTAGTCGGGGCGGGGGGTGACAGTCCTATTCGGGGGTGGGGGCGACAGCCCTAGTCGGCAGCGGGGGGGGGGGGGGCGAGAGCACTAGGCGGGACGGGGGGGCGACAGCACTAGGTGGGGCGGGGAGGGGGTGACAGCCCTAGGCAGGGTCGGGGGGAATACCACTAGGCAGAGCAGGGGAGGATAGCACTAGGCAGAGCGGAGGGGATACCCCTAGGCGGGGCAGGGTGCAACAGCACTAGACAGGGTGGGGGGCGACAGCCCTAGGTGTGGCGGGAGGGCAACAGCCCTAGGAAGAGCAAGGGGATAGCACTAGACAGAGCAGGGGGATAGCACTAGACGGAGCCGGGGGATAGCACTAGATGGAGCGGGGGGATAGCACTAGACGGAGCGGGGGGAGAGCACTAGACGGAGCGGGGGGGCGACAACCCTAGTCGGGGTGGGGGCGAAAACCCTAGTCGGGTCGGGAGACAGCCCTAGACGGAGTTGGGGGATAGCACTAGTCAGAGCGGGGGGGATAGCATTAGGCGGGGCAGGGGGGAGACAGCCCCAGGTGGGTGGGGGTGGGGGGGAAGGCAGCACTAGGTGGGGCGGGGGGCGACAGCCCTAGGCAGAGAAGGTGGATAACACTAGGCGGAGCAAGGGGGCGACAACCCTAGTCGGGGCGGGGGAATAGCACTAGACAGAGCCGGGGGAAAGCACTAGGCATAGCGGGGGGATAGCACTATGCCGGGCGGGGGGGAATAGCACTAGATGGGGCGGCAGGGAGACAACCCCAGGTGGGTGGGGGGGAGCGACAGCTCTAGGCAGGGTGGGGGGGCGACAGCCCTAGGCGGGGCGGAGGGCGACAGCCCTAGGAGGAGTGAGGGGGCGACAGCCCTAGGAGGGGTGGGGGGGCCACAGCACTACGCAGGGCAGGGGGCAACAGCAATAGGCGGGGCGGGGGGTGACAGCACTAGGTGGGGCGGATGGGCGATAGCACTAGGCAGAGCTGGGGGGCAAACAAACTAGGCGGGGCAGGTGACAACAGCACTAGGAGAGCGGAGGGGGTGATAGCACTAGGTGGAGCAGAAGTCACAGTACTCAACCGGGCGGGAGGCAACAGCCCTAGGCGGGGTAGGAGGATAGCACTAGAGGGAGCAGGGGGAGAGCACTAGGCAGAGAAGGAGGATAGCACTAGGCAGAGCGGGGTGGATAGTACTAGCCAGGGCAGGGGGGCGACAGCCCTAGGTGGGTCTGAGGGATAGCACTAGAAGGAGCGGGGGGGACAGGACTAGGCGGGGGGGGCGACAGCCCTTAGGCGGGGCAGGAGGCAACAGCACTAGACAGAGCGGGGGGGGCAGCACTAGACAGAGCGGGGGGGGCAGCACTAGGCGGGGGGGGCGACAGCCCTAGGCGGGGCGGGGGGGTGACAGCCCTAGGTGGGTCTGAGGGATAGCACTAGATGGAGGGGGGGGGGGACAGCACTAGGCGGGGGGTGACAGCCCTAGGTGGGGTGGGGGGGGCAACAACCCTAGTCGGCTCAGGAGGCAGCAGACCTTGGCGGAGCAGGGGATAGCACTAGGCTGGGCAGGGGGACAGCACTAGGTGGGGTGGATAGCGCTAGGCAGAGCAGGGGGGGATAGTACTAGGCGGAGCCGGGGGATAGCGCTAGATGGAGCAGGGGGGATAGCGCTAGACAGATCCGGGGTGGGGGGGGGGGTAGCACTAGGCGGAGTGGGGGGATAGCACTAGACGGAGCGGGGTGGGCAGCACTAGGCGGGGGGGAAGGCACTAGGCAGAGCAGGGGGGGGATAGCACTAGGCGGAGCGGGGGGATAGGACTAGACAGAGCAGGGGGATAGCACTAGAAGGAGCGGGGGAGACAGGACTAGGTGGGGGGGCGACAGCCCTAGGCGGGGCAGGGGGCAACAGCACTAGACAGAGCGGGGGGGACAGCACTAGGCAGAGCAGGGGAGACAGCATTAGGCGGGGGGCGACAGCCCTACGCGGGGCAGGGGGTGACAGCCCTAGGTGGGTCTGAGGGATAGCACTAGACGGAGCGGGGGGGGGGACAGCACTAGGTGGGGGGGCGACAGCCCTAGGCGGGGCTGGGGGCGACAGCCCTAGGCGGGGCAGGGGGAGACAGCACTAGACGGAGCGGGGGAGACAGCACTAGGCAGAGCTGGGGGATAGCACTAGGCGGGGAGGGGGGGCAACAACCCTAGTCGGGGCAGGAGGCGAAAGACCTTGGCGGAGCAGGGGATAGCACTAGGCTGGGCGTGGGGACAACACTAGGTGGGGTGGATAGCAGTAGGCAGAGCAGGGGGGATAGTACTAGGCGGAACCGGGGGATAGTGCTAGGGGCAGCACTAGACGGAGCGGGGGGGTAGCACTAGGCGGAGTGGGGGGATAGCACTAGACGGAGCGGGGAGATAGCACTAGACAGAGCGGTGGGGGCAGCACTAGGCCGGGGGGAAGGCACTAGGCAGAGCAGGGGGGGATAGCACTAGGGAGAGCAGGGGGATAACACTAGATGGAGCCAGGGGGGAGCAACAACCCTATTCGGGGCAGGGGGTGACAGCCTTAGGTGGAGCCGGAAGATAGCACTAGACGGAGCAGGGAGATAGCACTTGGCAGAGTAGGGGAGATAGCACTAGACGGAGCAGGGAGATAGCACTAGACAGAGCGGGGGGATAGCACTAGACGGAGCGGGGTGATAGCACTAGACGGAGCAGGGTGATAGCACTAGGCAGAGCAGGAGGATAGCACTAGGCAGAGCAGGAGGATAGCACTAGGCAGAGCGGGGGGATAGCACTAGGCAGAGCCGGGGGATAGCACTAGGCAGAGCGTGGGGGATAGCCCTAGGCGGGGCATGGGGACGACAGCACTAGGCACGGTGTGTGTGTGTGGGGGGGGGCGACAGCCCTAGGCAGGGCGGGGGGCGACAGCTCAGGGACAAGCGGGGGGATAGCACTAGACAGAACAGGGGGATAGCACTAGACGGAGCGGGGGGATAGCACTAGACGGAGCGGGGGGATAGCACTAGACGGAGCGGGGGGATAACACTAGACGGAGCGGGGGGGGGCAGCACTAGGCGGGGGGGAGGGCACTAGGCAGAGCAGGGGGGATAGCACTAGTTGGAGCAGGGGGATAGTACTAGATGGAGCAGGGGGGGAGCAACAACCCTAGTCGGGGCAGGGGGCGACAGCCCTAGGTAGAGCTGGGAGATAGCACTAGATGGAGCAGGGGGATAGCACTAGGCAGAGTGGGGGGGATAGCACTAGGCCAAGCAGGGGGGATAGCACTAGGCGGGGCAGTGTAGAGACAGCCCCAGGTGGGTTGGGGGGGAAGACAGCATTAGGTGGGGCGGGGGGTGACAGCCCTAGGCGGAGAAGGTGGATAGCACTAGACAGAGCAAGAGCAGGGGGATAGCACTAGGTGGAGTGGGGGGGGGGGGTGACAACCCTAGTCGGGGTGGGGGGGGCGACAACCCTAGTCGGGGCGGGGGCGAAAACCCCAGTCGGGTTGGGAGATAGCCCTAGACGGAGCGGGGGGATAGCACTAGGCTGAGTGCGGAGGATAGCATTAGGCGGGGCAGGGGGGAGACAGCCCCAGGTGGGTGGGTGGGTGGGGGGAAAGGCAGCACTAGGTGGGGCTGGGGGCGACAGCCCTTGGTAGAGAAGGTGGATAGCACTAGGTGGAGCCGGCGGGGCGACAACCCTAGTCAGGGTGGGGGGCAACAACCCTAGTCGGGGCGGGGGGATAGCACTAGACAGAGCCGGGGAATAGCACTAGGCATAGCGGGGGGATAGCACTAGATGGGGCGGGGAGGAGACAGCCCCAGGTGGGTGGGGGGGAGCGACACCTCTATCCGGGGTGGGGGGGCAACATCTCTAGGCTGGGCGGGGGGGGGGGCGACAGAAGTAGGCGGGGCGGGGGGCGACAGCACTAGGCGGGGCAGGGGGGCGACAGCCCTAGGCGGGGCAGGGGGGCGACAGCCCTAGGCGGGGCGGGGGGCGACAGCCCTAGGCGGGGCGGGGGCGGCAGCCCTAGGAGGGGTGGAGGGCGACAGCCCTAGGAGTGGTGGAGGGCGACAGCACTACGCAGGGTGGGGGGCGACAGCACTAGGCGGGGCGGGGGGCAACAGCTCTAGGCGGGGCAACCACACTAGGTGGGGTGGGTGGCAACAGCACTAGGAGAGCGGACGGGGTGATAGCACTAGGTGGAGCGGAGGGGGTGATAGCACTAGGTGGAGCAGAAGTAACAGTACTCGACGGGGTGGGCGGCAACAGCCCTACGTGGGGCAGGGGAATAGCACTAGAGGGAGTGGGGGGAGAGCACTAGGCAGAGAAGGGGGATAGCACTAGGCAGAGCGGGGTGGATAGCACTAGCCGGGGCAGGGGGGGCGACGGCCCTAGGCAGGGCGGGGGGGTGACAGCCCTAGGTGGGTCAGAGGGATAGCACTAGACAGAGCGGGGAGGACAGCACTAGGCGGGGGGCGACAGCCCTAGGTGGGGCTGGGGGCAACAGCCCTAGGCTGGGCGGGGGGCAACAGCACTAGATGGAGCAGGGGGGACAGCACTAGGCGGAGCGGGGGAGACAGCACTAGGCGGGGGGCGACAGCCCTAGGCAGGGAGGGGAGCGACAGCCCTAGGCAGGGAGGGGAGCGACAGCCCTAGGCAGGGCGGGGGCCGACAGCATTAGGCGGGGCGGGGGGTGACAGCACTAGGCAGGGCGGTGGAGCAACAACCCTAGTCGGGGCAGGGGGCAACAGCCCTAGGCAGAGCAGGGGATAGCACTCGAGAAGGCGGGGGGGATAGCACTAGGCTGGGTGGGGGGGACAGCAGTAGGTGGAGTGGATAGCATTAGGCAAAGCAGGGGGGGATTAGCACTAGACGGATCGGGGGGATAGCACTAGACGGAGCTGGGGGGATAGCACTAGGCGGGGGGGATCGCACTAGGCAGAGCAGGGGGGACAGCACTAGACGGAGCCGGGGGTACAGCACTAGGCGAGGAGGATAGCACTAGGCAGAGCGGGGGGAATAGCACTAGGCGTAGCGGGGGGATAGCACTCGACAGAGCGTTGGGGCAACAACCCTAATCGGGGCAGGGGGTGACAGCCCTAGGCGGAGCCGGGGGATAGCACTAGATGGAGCAGGGGGATAGCACTTGACGGAGTGGGGGAATAACACCAGACGGAGCGGGGGAATAGCACTAGACAGAGCTGGGGGGATAGCACTAGGCGGGGGGGATAGCACTAGGTGGGGGGGATAGCACTAGGCAGGGCAGGGGGGACAGCACTAGACGGAGCCGGTGGGACAGCACTAGGCGGGGGGGATAGCACTAGGCAGAGCAGGGGGCAATAGCACTAGGCAGAGCAGGGGGGATAGCACTAGGCAGAGCAGGGGGGATAGCACTAGGCAGAGCAGGGGGGATAGCACTAGACGGAGCATGGGGGCAACAACCCTAATCAGGGCAGGGGGTGACAGCCCTAGGCAGAGCGGGGGGATAGCACTAGATGGAGCGGGGGGATAGAACTAGAAGGTGTGGGGGGATAACACTAGACGGAGCAGGGGAGATAGCACTAGGCGGGGGGGATCGCACTAGGCAGAGCAGGGGGGACAGCACTAGGCGAGGAGGATAGCACTAGGCAGAGCAGGGGGGAATAGCACTAGGCAGAGCGGGGGCATAGCACTAAATGTAGCCTGGGGGCAACAACCCTAATCGGGGCAGGGGGTGACAGCCCTAGGCAGAGAGGGGGGATAGCACTAGACGGAGGAGTGGGGGGATAGCACTTGACGGAGCGGGGAATAGCACTAGATGGAGCCGGGGGATAGCACTAGGTGGGGGGGATAGCACTAGGCGGGGCAGGGGGGACAGCACTAGACGGAGCCGGGGGGACAGCACTAGGCAGGGGGAATAGCACTAGGCAGAGCAGGGGGCAATAGCACTTGGCAGAGCGGGGGGGGGGGGGGATAGCACTAGGCGGAGTGGGGGGATAACACTAGACAGAGCGTGGGGGCAACAACCCTAATCAGGGCAGGGGGTGACAGCCCTAGGCGGAGCAGGGGGATAGCACTAGACGGAGTGGGGGGATAGCAGTGGATGGAGCGGGGGGATATCACTAGACAGAGCGGGGGGATAGCCCTAGACAGAGCGGGGGGGACAGCACTATGAGGCGGGGATAGCACTAGGCAGAGCAGGGGGGGATAGCACTAGGCGGCGGGGATAGCACTAGGCAGAGCAGGGGGATAGCACTAAACGGAGCAGGGGGATAGCACTAAGTGGAGCAGAGGGATAGCACTAGGCAGAGCTGGGAGATAGCACTAGGCGGAGCAGGCGGATAGCACTAGACAGAACGGGGGAGACAGCACTGAGTTGGGGGGATAGCATTAGACAGAGTTTGGGGGCAACAACCCTAGTCAGGGCAGGAGGTGGCAGCCCTAGGTGGAGCTGGGGGATAGCACTCGACGGGGCAAGGGGATAGCACTAGATGGAGCAGGGGGGTAGCACTAGATGGAGCGAGGGGATAGCACTCGACGGAGTGAGGGGATAGCACTAGACGGGGGGGGGATAGCACTAGGCAGAGCAGGGGGGACAGCACTAGACGGAGCCGGGGGGATAGCACTAGACAGAGCCGGGGGGACAGCACTAGGCTGGGGGGATAGCACTAGGCAGAGCAGGGGGGGATAGCACTAGACGGAGCGTGGGGGCAACAACCCTAATCAGGGCAGGGGGCGACAGCCCTAGGCGGAGCAGTTGGATAGCACTAGATGGAGCGGGGGGATAGCAGTAGGTGGAGTGGGGGGATAGCCCTAGATGGAACAGGGGGATAGCCCTAGACGCAGCCGGGGGGACAGCACTAGGCGGTGGGGATAGCACTAGACAGTGCAGGGGGGGATAGCACTAGGCGGAGCAGGGGGATAGCACTAGACGGAGCAGGGGGGCAACAACTCTAGTTGGGGCAGGGGGGGATAGCACTAGGCGGAGCAGGGGGATAGCACTAGATGGAGCAGGGGGATAGCACTAGACGGAGCAGAGGGGCAACAACTCTAGTTGGGGCAGGGAGCTACAGCCCGAGGCAGAGCGGGGGATAGCACTAGACAGAGCGGGGGGATAGCACTAGATGGAGCTGGGGGGACAGCACTAGGCGGAGGGAATAGCACTAGGTAGAGCAGGGGGGGATAGCACTAGGCGGAGCGGGGGTGTTACAACCATAGTCGGGGCTGGGGGGTGACAGCCCAAGGCGGTGTGCGGGGATAGCACTAGGTGGAGTGGGGAGATAGCATTAGACAGAGCAGGGTGATAGCACTAGGCGGAGCAGGGGCGATAGCACTAGGCAGGGCGGGGGTCGACAGCCCTAGGCAGAGCAGGGGATGACAGCCCTAGGCGGGTCAGAGGGATAGCACTAGTTGGAGTGGGGGGCGACAACACTAGATGGAGCGGGGGGGGCGAGAGCACTAGACAGAGCGGGGGACGACAGCACTAGACAGAGCGGGGGGCGACAGCACTAGACGGAGCGGGGGGCAACAGCACTAGACGGGGGGCGACAGGCCTCGGCTGGGCGAGGGGCGACAGCACTAGGTGGGGGGCGACAGTCCTAGGCGGGGCCGTGGGCGACAGACCTAGGCAGAGTGGGGGGCGACAGCCCTAGGCTGGGCCGGGGGCGAAAGCCCTAGGCTGGGTGGGGGGCGACAGCCCTAGGCGGAGTGGGGGGATAACACTAGATAGAGTGGGGGGATAGCACTAGGTGGAGAGGAGGATAGCACTAGGTGGAGCGGGGGAGTGACAGCCCTAGGCGGGGTTGTGGGGGACAGACCTAGGCGGGGCGGGGGGATAGTACTAGATGGATCAGGAGGATAGCACTAGGCGGAGCGGGTGGATAGCACTAGGCGGAGCGGGTGGATAGCACTAGGCGGAGCGGGTGGATAGCACTAGGCGGAGTGGGGGGATAGCGCTAGGTGCGGCGGGGGGGCGACAGCACTAGTAGAAGCAGGGGGCAACAGCCCTAGGCGGGGTGGAGGACACCAGGCCCAGGCAGAGCGGGGGGATAACACAAGATGGAGCAGGGGGATAGCACTAGGCGGAGCGGAAGAGTAGCTGGGGGACGGAGCTGGGGGATAGCACTAGGCGGAGCAGGAGGATAGCACTAGGCAGAGCAGGAGGATAGCACTAGCCGGAGCTGGGGGATAGCACTAGGTGGACCGGGTGGATAGCACTAGGCGAACTGGGGGGATAGCACTAGGCAGAGCCGGGGGGATAGCACTAGGTGAGGCGGGGGGTGACAGCACTAGGAGAGGCGGGGGGGCGACAGCCCTAGGCGGGGTGGAGGACAACAGCCCCAGGCAGAGCGGGGGATAACACAAGATGGAGCGGGGGGATAACACTAGGCGGAGCTGGGGGATAGCACTAGGCGGAGTGGGGGGATAGCACTAGATGGAGCTGGGGGATAGCACTAGGCGGAGCGGGGGGATAGCACTAGGCAGAGTGGGGGGCGACAATCCTAGCCGGGGCGGGGGGCGACAGCCCTAGGTGGAGCGGGGGGAAAGCACTAGATGGAGCAGGGGGATAGCGCTAGGTGGAGCAGGGGGGTAGTATTAGGTGGAGGAAGGGGATAACACTATGTGGAGCAGGGGGGATAGCACTAGGCGGAGTGGGGGTGTGACAGCCCCAGGCGGGGTGGGGGGCGACAGCACTAGGCGGGGTGGGGGGCGACAACACTAGGCTGGGTGGGGGGATAGCACTACGCAGAGCAGGAGTGAATAGCATTAGGCGGAGCAGGGGAATAGGACTAGATGGAGCGGGGAGATAGCACTAGGAGGAGCGGGGGGATAGCACTAGGAGGAGCGGGGGGATAGCACTAGGCGGAGCGGGGGGATAGCACTAGGCGGAGCGGGGGGATAGCACTAGGCGGAGCCGGGGGATAGCACTAGGCGGAGCGGGGGGATAGCACTAGGCGGAGTGGGGGGATTGCACTAGGCGGAGCGGGGGGATTGCACTAGGCGGAGCGGGGGGATTGCACTAGGCGGAGCGGGGGGATTGCACTAGGCGGAGTGGGGGGATAGGACTAGGCAGGCCGGGGGTGACAGCGCTAGGTGGGATGGGGGGCGACAGCCCTAGGCCAGGAGGGGGGCGACAGCCCTAAGCTGGGCGGGGGGGAATAACATTAGGCAGAGAGTGGGGGATAGCACCAGGCGGAGCGGGGGGGATAGCACTAGGTGGGGCGGGGGGGCCACAGCCCTAGGCGGGGCCGGGGGATAGCACTAGAGGGAGCAGGGGGATAGCACTAGGCAGAGCGGGGGCGATAGCACTAGGCAGGGCAGGGGGGGAAGGCCTAGGCAGGGCGGGGGATGACAGCCCTAGGTGGGTCAGAGGGGTAGCACTAGATGGAGCGGGGGGGACAGCACTAGGCGGGGGGCGACAGACCTAGGCCAGGTGGGGGGCGACAGCCCTAGGTGGGGCGGGGTGCTACAGAACTAGACAGAGCGGGGGGCGACAGCACTAGACGGAGCCGGGGGGCGACAGCACTAGGCGGCGGCCATCCGCCCTAAGCATAGCGCGGAGAGACAGCACCAGGCGGAACGGGGGGATAACACTAGATGGAGTCGGGGGATAGCACTAGGTGTAGAGGAGGATAGCACTAGGTCGAGCGGGGTGGGGGGGGGTGACAGCCCTAGGTGGGGTGGAGGGGGACAGACCTAGGCGGGGTGATAGCACAAGACGGAATGGGGGGATAGCACTAGGCAGAGCAATGGGGAATAGCACTAGGTGAGGCGGGGCGGGGGCGATGCGACAGCACTAGTAGAAGCGGTGGGCAACAGCCCTAGGCAGGGTGGAGGACAACAGGCCCAGGCAGAGCGGGGGAATAACACTAGATCGAGCAGGGGGCTAACACTAGGCGGAGCGGGGGGGATAGCACTAGGCGGAGCGGGGGGATAGCACTAGGCAGAGCTGGGGGGATAGCACTAGGCGAGGCGGAGGGGGGGGTGACAGCACTAGGAGAGTCGGGGGGCGACAGCCCTAGGCAGGGTGGAGGACAACAGGCCCAAGCAGAGCAGGGGGATAACACTAGATCGAGCGGGGGGATAGCACTAGGCGGAGCAGGGGGATAGCACTAGGCGGAGCAGGGGGATAGCACTAGGCGGAGCGGGGGGATAGCACTAGGCGGAGCGGGGGGGGATAGCACTAGGCGGAGCGGGGGGGATAGCACTAGGCGAGGCGGGGGGGGGTGACAGCACTAGGAGAGTCGGGGGGCGACAGCCCTAGGCAGGGTGGAGGACAACAGCCCCAGGCAGAGCGGGGGGGGGATAACACTAGATGGAGCGGGGGGCTAGCACTAGGCGGAGCAGGTGGATAGCACTAGGCGGAGCGGGAGGATAGCACTAGGCGGGGCGTGGGGGAGGACAGCCCTAGGCGGGGCAGGGGGATAGCACTAGGTGGGGCGGGGGGATAGAACTAGGCAGAACGGGGGGATAGCACTAGGCGAAGCGTGGAGTGGTGACAGCACCAGGCGGGGCGGGGGGCGACAACCCTAGTCGGGGCGGAGGGCAACAGTGCAGGGCGGGGGGATAACGAAGCAGGGGAATAGCACTAGGCGGAGCGGGGGAATAGCAGTAGGCAGAGTCGGGGGTCGGGCGGGGATAGCACTAGTCAGGGCGGGGGGGGTGACAGCCCTAGGCGGGGCGGCGGATGACAACCCTAGGCGGGTGGGTGGGCGATCGCCCTAGGCGGAACAGGGGGCAACAGCACTAGGCAGAGCTGGGGGTAATAGCACTAGGCGGAGCGGGGGATAGCACTAGGCAGAGCGGGGGATAGCATTAGACAGAGCAGGGGGGATAGCACTAGGCAGAGTGGGGGGATAGCACTAGGCAGAGTTGGGGGGTGACAGCCCTATGCAGGGCAGCGGGTGACAACCCTAGGTGGGATGGAGGGCGATCGCCTTAGGTGGGGTGGGGGGCAACAGCCCTAGGTGGTGGGGGGGTATAGCACTACGTAGAGCATGCAGGGGACAGCATTAAGCGGGGGGATAGCACTAGGCGGGTGGGGGGGAATAGCACTAGGCAGAGAAGGGGGAGATAGCACTAGGCGGAGCCAGGGGATAGCATTAGAGGGAGCAGGGGGATAGCACTAGATGGAGCAGGAGGGAGACAACCCTAGGTGGGGCGGGGGGGCGGGCGACAGCCCTAGGCGGGGGGGTGCGACAGCATTAGTCGAGGTGGGGGGTGACAGCTCTCAGCGGGGTGGAGGGAGACAGCCCTAGGCGGAGCAGGGGGATAACGCTAGGTGGAGCGGGGGGGGATAGCACTAGACTGAGCTGGGAGGCGACAGCCCTAGGCGGGGCGGCGGGGCGGACAGCCCTAGGCAGGGCGGGGGAGGGGCGGACAGCCCAAGGTGGGGCGGGGGGCGACAGCACTAGGCAGAGCTGGGGGTAATAGCACTAGGCGGAGCAGGGGACAGCACTAGACAGAGCGGGAGGGACAGCACTAGGCGGGGGGATAGCACTAGGCAGAGCAGGGGGGGGATAGCACTAGGCGAATTGGGGGGGTGACAGCCCTATGCGGGGTGGCGGGTGACAACCCTAGGCGAGGTGGTGGACGATCGCCCTAGGCGGGGTGGGAGGCAACAGCCCTAGGCAGGGTGGGGGACAACAGCCCTAGGCAGAGCGGTGGGGGGGATAGCACTACGTAGAGCATGGTGAGGGGGGACAGCACTAGGCAGGGCGGATAGCACTAGGCGGGGGGGCCGGGGGGGAATAACACTAGGCGGAGCCAGGGGATAGCATTAGAAGGAGCAGGGGGATAGCACTAGATGGAGTGGGAGGGTGAGAACCCTAGGCGGTGGGGGGGGGGGGGGGACGGACAGCCTTAGGCGGGGCTGGGGGCAACAGCACTAGACGGAGCCGGGGGGACAGCACTAGGCAGAGCGGGGGAGACAGCACTAGGTGGGGGGCGACAGCCCTAGGTTGGGCGGGGAGGCAACAACCCTAGTCGGGGCAGGAGGCGACAGCCCTAGCCGGAGCAGGGGATAGCACTAGGCTGGGCGGGGAGACAGCACTAGGTGGGGTGGATAGCACTAGGCAGAGCAGGGGTGGGGGGATAGCACTAGGCGGAGCAAGGGGGAATAATACTAGGCAGAGCAGGGGGGGGATAGCACTAGAAGGAGCGGGGGGATAGCACTAGAAGGAGCGGGGGGATAGCACTAGAAGGAGCGGGGGGATAGCGCTAGAAGGAGCGGGGGGATAGCGCTAGACGGAGCGGGGGGATAGCACGAGACGGAGCGGGGGGATAGCACGAGACGGAGCGGGGGGATAGCACGAGACGGAGCGGGGGGATAGCACTAGACGGAGCGGGGGGAGCAGCACAAGGTGGGGGGGAAGGCACTAGGCAGAGCAGGGGGGGATAGCACCAGGCGGAGCAGGGGGATAGTACTAGACGGAGCCGGGGGGGAGCAACAACCCTAGTCGGGGTAGGGGGCGACAGCCCTAGGTAGAGCCGGGAGATAGCACTAGACGGAGCAGGGGGATAGCATTAGGCCAAGCAGGGGGGATAGCACTAGTCGGGGCAGTGGGGAGACAGCCCCAGGTGGGTTGGGGGGGAAGACAGCACTAGGCGGGGCTGGGGGGTGACAGCCCTAGGCAGAGAAGGTGGATAGCACTAGACAGAGCAGGGGGATAGCACTAGGTGGAGCGGGGGATGGGGGTGGGGCGACAACCCTAGTCGGGGTTGGGGGCGACAACCCTATATGGGGCGGGGGGGCGACAACCCTAGTGGGGGCGGGGGGTGAAAACCCCAGTCGGGTCGGGACATAGCCCTAGATGGAGTGGGGGAATAGCACTAGGCAGAGCTGGGGGATAGCACTAGGCTGAGCGGGGAGGATAGCATTAGGTGGGGCAGGGGGGAGACAGCCCCGGGTGGGTGGTGGGGGGGAAGGCAGCACTAGGTGGGACGGGGGGCGACAGCCCTAGGTAGAGAAAGTGGATAGCACTAGGCGGAGCCGGCGGGGCGACAACCCTAGTCGGGGTGGGGGGCAACAACCCTAGTCGGGGCGGGGGGAATAGCACTAGACAGAGCCGGGGAATAGCACTAGGCATAGCAGGGGGATAGCACTAGATGGGGCGGGGGGGGAGACAGCCCCAGGTGGGTGGGGGGGGAGTGACACCTCTATCCGGGGTGGGGGGCAACATCCCTAGGCCGGGCGGGGGGGCGGCAGCACTATGTGGGGCGGGGGGGGCGACAGCACTAGGCGGGGCAGGGGGTAACAGCACTAGACAGAGCTGGGGGGGGACAGCACTAGGTGGAGCGGGGGAGACAGAACTAGGCGGGGGGGCAACAACCCTAGTCGGGGCAGGAGGTGACAGCCCTGGGCAGAGCAGGGGATAGCACTAGGCTGGGCGGGGGGACAGCACTAGGTGGGGTGGATAGCACTGGGCAGAGCAGGGGGGGATAGCACTAGGCAGAACGGGGGGGATAGTACTAGGCGGAGCTGGGGGATAGTGCTAGAAGGAGTGGGGGGATAGCGCTAGATAGATGGGGGGATAGCACTAGACGGAGCGGGGGGATAGCAATAGACGGAGCGGGGGGATAGCACTAGACGGAGTAGGGGGATAGCACTAGACGGAGTGGGGGGATAACACTAGATGGAGCGGGGGGATAACACTAGACAGAGCAGGGGGAGCAGCACTAGGCAAGGGCGAGGCACTAGGCAGAGCAGGGGGGGATAGCACTAGGCGGAACGGGGGGGATAGTACTAGGCAGAGCCGGGGGATAGTGCTAGAAGGAGCCGGGGGATAGCGCTAGACAGATGGGGGGGATAGCACTAGACGGAGCGGGGGGATAGCACTAGACGGAGCGGGGGGATAGCACTAGACGGAGCGGGGGGATAGCAATAGACGGAGCGGGGGGATAGCAATAGACGGAGCGGGGGGATAGCAATAGACGGAGCGGGGGGATAGCACTAGACGGAGCGGGGGGATAGCACTAGATGGAGCGGGGGGATAACACTAGATGGAGCGGGGGGATAACACTAGATGGAGCGGGGGGATAACACTAGACAGAGCAGGGGGAGCAGCACTAGGCGAGGGCGAGGCACTAGGCAGAGCAGGGGGGGATAGCACTAGGCGGAGCAGTGGGATAGTACTAGACGGAGCCGGGGGGGAGCAACAACCCTAGTCGGGGCAGGGGGCGACAGCCCTAGGTAGAGCCGGGAGATAGCACTAGATGGAGCAGGGGGATAGCACTAGGCAGAGTGCGGGGGATAGCACTAGGCCAAGCAGGGGGGTTAGCACTAGGCAGGGAAGTGGGGAGACAGCCCCAGGTGGGTTGGGGGGGAAGACAGCACTAGGCGGGGCGGGGGGGGTGACAGCCCTAGGCGAAGAAGGTGGATAGCACTAGGTGGAGCATGGGGGGGTGGGTGACAACCCTAGTCGGGGTGGGGGGCAACAACCCTAGTCAGGGCGGGGGTGAAAACCCCAGTTGGGTCGGGAGATAGCCCTAGACAGAGCGGGGGGATAGCACTAGGCAGAGCGGGGGGATAGCACTAGGCTGAGCGGGGAGGATAGCATTAGGTGGGGCAGGGGGGAGACAGCCCCAGGTGGGTGGGTGGGTGGGTGGGAAGGCAGCACTAGGTGGGGCGGGGGGCGACAGCCCTAGGTAGAGAAGGTGGATAGCACTAGGCGGAGCCGGCGGGGCGACAACCCTTGTCGGGGTGGGGGGCAACAACCCTAGTTGGGGCGGGGGGATAGCACTAGATGGAGCCCGGGAATAGCACTAGGCATAGCGGGGGGATAGATGGGGCGGGGGGGAGACAGCCCCAGGTGGGTGGGGGGGAGCGACACCTCTATCCAGGGTGGGTGGGCAATATCCCTAGGCTGGGCGGGGGGGCGACAGAAGTAGGCAGGGCACAGGGGCGACAGAACTAGGCGCGGCGGGGGGCGACAGCCCTAGGCGGGGCAGGGGGCGACAGCCCTAGGCGGGGCGGGGGCGACAGCCCTAGGCGGGGCGGGGGCGACAGCCCTAGGCGGGGCGGGGGGCGACAGCCCTAGGCTGGGTGGAGGGCGACAGCCGTAGGAGGGGGGGGGGGGGCGACAGCCGTAGGAGGGGTGGGGGGTGACAGCCCTAGGAGGGGTGGAGGGCGACAGCACTACGCAGGGTGGGGGGCGACAGCACTAGGCAGGACGGGGGGCGACAGCACTAGGCGGAGCGGCGGGGCAACCACACTAGGCGGGGCGGGTGGCAACAGCACTAGGAGAGCGGAGGGGGTGATAGCACTAGGTGGAGCGGAGGGGGTGATAGCACTAGGTGGAGCAGAAGTAACAGTACTCGACAGGGTGGGCGGCAACAGCCCTACGCGGGGCAGGGTGATAGCACTAGAGGGAGCGGGGGGAGAGCACTAGAGGGAGCAGGGGGAGAGCACTAGGCAGAGAAGGGGGATAGCACTAGGCAGAGCGGGGTGGATAGCACTAGCCGGGGCAGGGGGGCGACAGCCCTAGGCAGGTCGGCGGGTGACAGCCCTAGGTCAGTCAGAGGGATGCACTAGACAGAGCGGGGAGGACAGCACTAGGCGGGGGGCGACAGCTCTAGGCGGGGCTGGGGGCAACAGCCCTAGGCTGGGCGGGGGGCAACAGCACTAGATGGAGCAGGGGGGACAGCACTAGGCGGAGCGGGGGAGACAGCACTAGGCGGGGGGCGACAGCCCTAGGCAGGGAGGGGAGTGACAGCCCTAGGCAGGGCGGGGGGACGACAGCATTAGGCGGGGCGGGGGGTGACAGCACTAGGCAGGGCGGTAGAGCAACAGCCCTAGACGGAGCAGGGGATAGCACTTGAGAAGGCGGGGGGGATAGCACTAGGCTGAGCAGGGGGGACAGCAGTAGGTGGAGTGGATAGCATTAGGCAGAGCAGGGGGATAGCACTAGACGGAGCGGGGGGGATAGCACTAGACGGAGCGGGGGGGATAGCACTAGACGGATCGGGGGGATAGCACTAGACGGATCGGGGGGATAGCACTAGACGGATCGGGGGGATAGCACTAGACGGATCGGGGAGATAGCACTAGACGGATCGGGGGGATAGCACTAGACGGATCGGGGGGATAGCACTAGACGGATCGGGGGGATAGCACTAGACGGAGCGGGGAGGTTAGCACTAGGCAGAGCAGGGGGGACAGCACTAGGCAAGGAGGATAGCACTAGGCAGAGCAGGGGGGAATAGCACTAGGCGGAGCGGGGGGATAACACTAGATGGAGCCTGGGGGCAACAACCCTAATCGGGTCAGGGGGCAACAGCCCTAGGCGGAGCAGGGGATAGCACTCGAGAAGGCGGGGGGGGGATAGCACTAGGCTGGGCGGGGGGGACAGCAGTAGGTGGAGTGGTTAGCATTAGGCAGAGCAGGGGGGACAGCACTAGAAGGAGCCCGGGGAACAGCACTAGGCGAGGAGGATAGCACTAGGCAGAGCAGGGGGGAATAGCACTAGGCGGAGCCGGGGGATAACACTAGATGGAGCGTTGGGGCAACAACGCTAATCAGGGCAGGGGGTGACAGCCCTAGGCGGAGTGGGGGGATAGCACTAGACGGAGCAGGGGGATATCACTAGATGGAGCAGGGGGATAGCCCTAGATGGATCAGGGGGATAGCCCTAGACAGAGCGGGGGGGACAGCAGTATGCGGCGGGGATAGCACTAGTCAGAGCAGGGGGGATAGCAGTAGGCGGAGCAGGGGGATAGCACTAGGCAGAGCAGGGGGATAGCACTAGGCGGAGCAGGGGGATAGCACTAGGCGGAGCAGGGGGCTAGCACTAGATGAAGCAGGGGGGAAACAACCCTACTACTAGGGAGCGACAGCCCTATGTGGAGTGGGGGATAGCACTAGACGGAGAGGGGGGATAGCAATAGATGGAGCTGGGAGGACTGCACTAGGCAGAGGGAATAGCACTAGGCAGAGCAGGTGTGGATAGCACTAGGCGGAGCGGGGGTGCGACAACCGTAGTCGGGGCGGGGAGTGACAGCCCTAGATGGAGCGGGGGGATAGTACTAGATGGAGCGTGGGGGATAGCCCTAGACAGGGCAGGGGGGCAACAGCCCTAAGCGGGGCATGGGGATGACTGCACTAGGCACGGTGGGGGGGCTACAGCCCTAGGCGGGGCGGGGGGCGACAGCCCAAGGACGAGTGGGGGGATAGCACTAGACGGAGCGGGGAGATAGCACTAGACGGAGCGAGGGGATAGCACTAGACGGAGCGGTGGGATAACACTAGACGGAGTGGGGGGATAGCATTGTACGGAGCGGGGGGATAGCACTAGATGGAGTGGGGGGATAGCACTGGATGGAGCGGGGGGATAGCACTAGACTAAGCGGGGAGATAGCACTTGACAGAGCGGGGGGGATAGCCCTAGGCGGGGTAGGAGGGCAACAGCCTTAGGCGGGGTGTGGTGTGACAGCCCTAGGAAGGGCAGGGGGCGACAGCCCTAGGCAGGGCCGGGGGTGACAGCCCTAGGAGGGGAGGTGGGTGACAGGCCTAGGTCGGGCGGGGGGCAACAGCACTAGGCGTGGTGGGGGGGGGTGACAGCACTAGGCGGGGCGGAGGGGCGACAGCTCTAGGCTGGGGGGTGGTGCGACAGCACTAGGCGAAGCGGGGGGCGACAGCCCTAGGCGGGGTGGGGGGATAACACTAGATGGAGTGGGGGTATAGCACTAGGTGGAGCGGGGGGGGCAACAGACCTTGGCAGGGCGGAGGGGTGGGGAGACAGCCCAAGGCGGGGCAGGGGGATAGCACTAGGCCAGGCGGGGGGAATAGCACTAGGCAGAGCAGGAGGATAGCACTAGACGGAGCAGGTGGGTAGCACTAGACGGAGCGGGGGGGCAACAACTTCTAGTCGGGGCAGGTGGTGACAGCCCTAGACAGAGCGGGGGGATAGCACTAGGCGGAGCGGGGGGATAGCACTACACGGAGCTGGGGGGACAGCACTAGGTGGAGCGGGGTGGGGAGGGCGACAACCGTAGTCAGGGCGGGGAGTGACAGCCCTAGGTGAGTGGGGGGATAGCACTAGACAGAGCGGGGGGATAGCACTAGGCAGAGCGGGGGGGATAGCACTAGGCAGAGCGGGGGGATAGCACTAGGCAGAGAAGAGGGATAGCACTAGGCAGAGCTGGGGCATAGCACTAGGCGGAGCGGGCGGATAGCACTAGACAGAACGTGGGAGACAGCACTGAGTGGGGGTATAGCACTAGGCAGAGCCGGGGGGATAGCACTAGGCAGAGCAGGGGGATAGCAGACGGAGTTTGGGGGCAACAACCCTAGTCAGGGCAGGGGGTGACAGCCCTAGGTGGAGCTGGGGGATAGCACTCGACGGGGCAGGAGGATAGCACTAGACAGAGTAGGGGGGTAGCACTAGATGGAGCGGGGGGATAGCACTAGACAGAGAGGGGGGATAGCACTAGATGGAGCGAGGGGATAGCACTAGATGGGGGTGGGGGGGGGATACCACTAGGCAGAGCCGGGGGGACAGTACTAGGTGGGGGGGATAGCACTAGGCAGAGCAAGGGGGGAAAGCAGTAGACGGAGCATGGGGGCAACAACCCTAATCGGGGCAGGGTGTGACAGCCCTAGGCGGAGCGGGGGGATAGTACTAGATGGAGCAGGGGGATAGCACTAGATGGAACGGGGGGATAGCCCTAGACGGAGCAGGGGGCTAGCCCTAGACAGAGCCGGGGGATAGCCCTAGAAGGAGCCGGGGGGACAGCACTAGGCGGCGGGGATAGCACTAGGCAGTGCAGGGGGGGATAGCACTAGGTGGGGCAGGGGGATAGCACTAGACGGAGCAGGGGGATAGCACTAGACGGAGCAGGGGGGCAGCACTAGATGGAGCAAGGGGGCAACAACTCTAGTCGGGGCAGGGAGCTACAGCCCTAGGCGGAGCAGGGGATCGCACTAGACGGAGCGGGAGGATAGCACTAGATGGAGCTGGGGCGACAGCAGTAGGCAGAGGGAATAGGAGGGGACTAGGCGGAGCGGGGGTGCGCCAACCGTAGGCGGGGCGGGGGGTGACAGCCCAAGGCGGTGTGCGGGGATAGCACTAGACGGAGCAGGGTGATAGCACTAGGTGGAGCAGGGTGATAGCACTAGGCGGAGCAGGCAGATAGCACTAGGTAGAGCAGGGGCGATAGCACTAGGCAGGGTTGGGGGCGACAGCCCTAGGCAGAGAGGGGGATGACAGCCCTAGGCGGGTCAGAGGGATAGCACTAGACGGAGCGGGGGGGGACAGCACTAGGCGGGGGGCGACAGCCCTAGGCCGGGTGGGGGGTGACAGCCCTAGGTGGGGCGGGGGCGACAGCACTAGACAGGACGGGGGGCGACAGCACTAGACGGAGCGGGGGGCGACAGCACTAGACGGAGGGGGGTGGCGACAGCACTAGACGGAGCAGGCCTACGACAGCACTAGGCGGGGGGCGACAGTCCTAGGCGGGGCCGTGGGAGACAGACCTAGTCAGAGTGGGGTGCGACAGCCCTAGGCTGGGCGGGGGACGACAGCCCTAGGCGGAGCGGGGGCATAACACTAGATGGAGTGGGTGGATAGCACTAGGTGGAGAGGAGGATAGCACTAGGTGGAGCGGGGAAGTGACAGCCCTAGGCGGGGTTGTGGGGGACAGACCTAAGCGGGGCGAGGGGATAGCACTAGGCGGAGTGGGTGGATAGCACTAGGCGGAGTGGGGGGATAGCACTATGCGGAGTGGGGGGGGGGTAGCACTAGGCGAGGCGGTGGGGGGAGCACGACAGCACTAGTAGACGCGGGGGGCAACAGCCCCAGGCGGGGTGGAGGACACCAGGCCCAGGCAGAGTGGGGGGATAGCACTAGATGTAGCGGGGGGATAGCACTAGGCGAAGCGGGGGGATAGCACTCGGTAGAGCCGGGGGGATAGCACTAGGCGAGGCAGGGGCGTGACAGCACTAGGAGAGGTGGGGAGGTGACAGCCCTAGGCGGGGTGGAGGACAACAGCCCCAGGCAGAGTGGGGGGATAACACTAGATGGAGCGGGGGGATAGCACTAGGCGGAGCGGGTGGATAGCACTAGGCAGAGCAGGAGAATAGCACTAGGCGGAGCGGGGGGATAGCACTAGGCGGAGCAGGAGGATAGCACTAGATGGATCAGGGGGATAGCACTAGGCGGAGCGGGTGGATAGCACTAGGCAGAGCGAGGGGGTAGCACTAGGCGAGGCGGGGGCGGGGCGACAGCACTAGTAGAAGCGGGGGGGACAGACCTAGGCGGGGTGGAGGACAACAGGCCCAGGCAGAGCTGGGGGATAGCACTAGATGTAGGAGGGGGTGTAGATGTAGATGTAGCACTAGGCGAAGCGGGTGGATAGCACTAGGCGAAGCGGGGGGATAGCACCAGGCAGAGCCGGGGGGATAGCAAGGGTGAGGTTAGGGGGTGACAGCACTAGGAGAGGCGGGGGGCGACAGCCCTAGGCGGGGTGGAGGACAACAGCCCCAGGCAGAGCGGAGGGATAACACAAGATGGAGCGGGGGGATAGCACTAGGCGGAGAAGGTGGATAGCACTAGGCGGAGTGGAAGAATAGCACTAGGCGAAGCGGGGGGATAGCACTAGGCGGAGCGGTGGATAGCACTAGGCGGAGCGGTGGATAGCACTAGGCGGAGCGGGGGGATAGCACTAGACGGAGCTGGGGGATAGCACTAGACGGAGCGGGGGGATAGCACTAGGCGGAGCGGGGGGATAACACTAGGCGGAGCGGGGGGGATAGCACTAGGCAGAGCCGGGGGGATAGCACTAGGTGAGGTTAGGGGGTGACAGCACTAGGAGAGGCGGGGGACGACAGCCCTAGGCGGGGTGGAGGACAACAGCCCCAGGCAGAGCGGGGGGATAACACAAGATGGAGCTGGGGGATAACACTAGGTGGAGAAGGTGGATAGCACTAGGCGGAGTGGGAGAATAGCACTAGGCGGAGCGGGGGGATAGCAGTAGGTGGAGCGGGGGGATAGCACTAGGCGGAGCGGGGGGATAGCACTAGGCGGAGCGGGGGGATAGCACTAGGCGGAGCGGGGGGATAGCACTAGGCGGAGCGGGGGGGATAGCACTAGGCGGAGCGGGGGGGATAGCACTAGGCGGAGCGGGGGGGATAGCACTAGGCGGAGCGGGGGGGATAGCACTAGGCGGAGCGGGGGGGGATAGCACTAGGCGGAGCGGGGGGGATAGCACTAGGCGGAGCGGGGGGATAGCACTAGGCGGAGCGGAGGGGTAGCACTAGTCGGGCTGGGGGGGTGACAGCCCTATGCGGGGCGGCGGGTGACAACCGTAGGCGGGGTGGTGGGCGATCGCCCTAGGCGGGGCGGGGGGCAACAACCCTGGGCAGAGCGGGTGGGGGGAAATAGCACTACGTAGAGAATGGGTGGGACAGCACTAGGCAGGGGGGATAGCACTAGGCGGGGGGGGGGGGGAATAGCACTAGGCAGAGAAGGGGAAGATAGCACTAGGCTGAGCCAGGGGATAGCATTAGACGGAGCAGGGGGATAGCACTAGATGAAGTGGGAGGGTGACAACCCTAAGCGGGGGGTGGTGGGGGGACAGCCCTAGGCGGGGCGGGGAGGCAGATAACAGCCCTAGGCGGTGGGGGGGGGGTGACAGCACTAGTCAAGGCGGGGGGCGATAGCCCTAGTCGGGGCGGGGGGCGGCAGCCCTAGGCGGAGCTGGGGGATAACACTAGACGGAGTGGGGGGATAGCACTAGGTGGAGCGGGGGGATAGCACTAGACGGAGCTGGGAGGCGACAGCCCTAGGTGGGGCGGGGGGAAGACAGCCCTAGGCGGGGTGGGGGGGGCGACAGCCCTAGGCGGGGCCGGGGGGGCGACAGCCCTAGGCGGGGCCGGGGGGCGACAGCCCTAGGCGGGGCGGGGGGTAATACACTAGGCGGAGCGGGGGATAGCGCTAGACAGAGCAGGGGGGACAGCACTAGGTGGGGGGGGATAGCACTAGGCAGAGCAGGGGGGGATAGCATTAGGCAGAGTGGGGGGCGACAATCCTAGTCGGGGTGGGGGGCGACAGCCCTAGGCAGAGCGGGGGTATAGCACTAGATGGAGCAGGGGGATAGCACTAGGCGGAGCAGGGGGATATTATTAGGTGAAGCAAGGGGATAACACTATGTGGAGCCGGGGGGATAGCACTAGGCGGAGCAGGGGTGTGACAGCCCTAGGCGGGGTGGGGGGCGACAGCCCTAGGCGGGGCGGAGGGCGACAGCACTAGGCTGGGTGGGGGGCAACAGCAATACGTGGGGTGGGGGGTGACAGCACTAGGCGAGGTGGGGGGATAGCACTACATAGAGCGGGGGGGGGAATAGCATTAGGCGGAGCGGGGGGATAGGACTAGATCATCATCATCATCATCAATCGTATTTGAGCGCTTACTGTGTGCAGAGCACTAAGCGCTGGGAAGTACAAGTTGGCAACATATAGAGACAGTCCCTACCCAACAGTGGGCTCACAGTCTAAAAGGGGGAGACAGAGAACAAAACCAAACATACTAACAAAATAAAATAAATAGAATAGATATGTACAAGTAAAATAAATAGAGTAACAAATATGTACAAACATATATATATATATATATACAGGTGCTGTGGGGAAGGGAAGGAGGTAAGATGGGGGGGATGGAAAGGGGGACGAGGGGGAGAGGAAGGAAGGGGCTCAGTCTGGGAAGGCCTCCTGGAGGAGGTGACTTCTCAGTAGGGCCTTGATGGGAAGAAAAGTGCTAGCTTGGCGGATGGGCAGAGGGAGGGCATTCCAGGCCCGGGGGATGACGTGGGCCAGGGGTCGATGGCGGGACAGGCGAGAACGAGGTACGGTGAGCAGATTAGCGGCAGAGGAGCAGAGGGTGCGGGGTGGGCTGTAGAAGGAGAGAAGGGAGGTGAGGTAGGAGGGGGCGAGGTGATGGAGAGCCTTGAAGCCCAGGGTGAGGAGTTTCTGCCTGATGCGCAGATTGATTGGTAGCCACCGGAGATTTTTGAGTAGGGGAGTAACATGCCCAGAGTGTTTCTGGACAAAGACAATCCGGGCAGCAGCATGAAGTATGGATTGAAGTGGGGAGAGACACGAGGATAGGAGATCAGAGAGAAGGCTGATGCAGTAGTCCAGAGGCTGATGGAGGCTGACTAGATGGAGCAGGGAGATAGCACTAGGAGGAGCGGGGAGATAGCACTAGGAGGAGGGGGGATAGCACTAGGAGCAAGGGGGGGATAGCACTAGGAGGAGTGGGGGGATAGAACTAGGCGGAGCAGGGGGGATAGCACTAAGCGGAGCACGGGGGATAGCACTAGGCGGAGTGGGGGGATAGCACTAGGCAGGCCGGGGGTGACAGAGCTAGGTCTGACGGGGGGGGCGACAGCCCTACCCAGGAGGGGGACGACAGCCCTAGGCGGAGTGGGGGGCGACAGCACTAGGCGGGGCGGGGGGACGACAGCACTAAGCGGGGCGGGGGGGCGACAGCACTAAGCGGGGCGGGGGGGCGACAGCACTAGGCGGGGCGGGGGGGCGACAGCACTAGGCGGGGCGGGGGGCGACAGCACTAGGCGGGGCGGGGGGGGCGACAGCACTAGGCGGGGCGGGGGGCGACAGCACTAGGTGGGGCGGGGGGGCAACAGCACTAGGCGGGGCGGGGGGGTGACAGCACTAAGCGGGGCGGGGGGCGACAGCACTAAGCGGAGCGGGGGGCGACAGCACTAGGCAGAGCTGGGGGGAATAGCACCAGGCAGAGCCGGGGGATAGCACTAAGCGGTGGGGATAGCACTAGGCAGAGCAGGGGAGATTAGGTGGAGCAGGGAAATAGCACTAGACGGGGAAGGGGGGCAACAACCCTAGTCGGGGCAGGGGGCGACAGCTCTAGGCAGAGTGGGGGGTAGCACTAGGCGGAGCAGAGGGATAGCACTAGACAGAGCGGGGTGGACAGCACTAGGCAGAGGAGGGGAGGATAGCATTAGGCGGAGTGGGTGGGCGACAACCATAGTCGGGGGGTGTGTGACAGCCCTAGCCGGGGTGGGGGGACAGCACCCGACAGAGGGGAGATAGCACTAGGCGGAGTGGGGAGATAGCACTTGGCAGAGCTGGGGGATAGCACTAGATGGAGCAGGGGGATAGCACTAGACGGAGTGGGGGTGATAGCCCTAGGCGGGGCAGGGGACGACAGCACTAGTCAGGGCTGGGGGCGACAGCCCTAAGCAGGGCGGGAGGCAACAGCACTAGGAGGAGCAGAGGGGATAGCACTAGACAGAGCAGGGGGATAGCACTAGCTTGGGGGGATAGCACTAGGCAGAGCAGGGGGGACAGCACTAGGCGAGGCAGAGGGGTGACAACACTAGATGGAGCGGAGGGATAGCACTAGGCAGAGCTGGGGGAATAGCACTAGGCAGAGCTGGGGGAACAGCACTAGGCAGAGCAGGGGGATAGCACTAGATGGAGCGTGGGGGCAACAAACCTAGTCGGGGCAGGGGAGCAACAGCCCTAGGCGGAGTGGGGGATAGCACTAGACGGAGTGGGGGAATAGCACTAGGCGGAGCCGGGTGATAGCACTAGACAGAGCCAGGGGGACAGCGTTAGGCCGGGGGGATAGCACTTGACGGAGCATGGGGGCAACAAACCTAGTCGGGCAGGGGACGACAGCACTAGGCAGAGTGGGGGGATAGCACTAGACAGAGCCAGGGGATACCACTAGGCGGACCGTGAGGGACAGCACTAGGTAGGGGGAATAGCACTAGGCAGAGCTGGGTGGGGGGGGGGGATAGCACTAGGCCGAGCAGGGGGGCGAGAACCATAATCGGGGTGGGGGGTGACAGCCCTAGGCAGAGTCGGGGGATAGCACTAGACGGAACCGGGGGAAAGCACTACACTGAGCGGGGGGATAGCACTAGGCAGAGCGGGGGGGGGCGGGGGATAACACTAGGCAGAGCAGGGGGGATAGCACTAGGCAGAGGGGGGGGATAGCACTAGGCAGAGCGGGGGGATAGCACTAGGCAGAGCAGGGGGGGAGGGGATAGCCCTAGGCAGAGCTGGGGGGATAGCCCTAGGTGGGGCAGGGGGGCGACAGCCCTAGGCGGGGCAGGGGGTCGACAGCCCTAGGCGCGGCAGGGGACGACAGCACTAGGCAGGGCGGCGGGGGGCGGGGGGGGTGTGGCGACAGCCCTAGGCGGGGCAGGAGGCAACAGCTCTAGGAGGAATGGGGTCGGGGGGATAGCACTAGATGGAGCAGGGTGATAGCACTAGGCGGAGCAGGGGGATAACACTAGACAGAACAGGGGGATAGCACTAGACAGAGTGGGGGGATCATCATCATCATCATCAATCGTATTTATTGAGCGCTTACTGTGTGCAGAGCACTGTACTAAGTGCTTGGGAAGTACAAGTTGGCAACATATAGAGACAGTCCCTACACAATAGTGGGCTCACAGTCTAAAAGGGGGAGACAGAGAACAAAACCAAACATACTAACAAAATAAAATAAATAGAATAGATATGTACAAGTGAAATAAATAAATAGAGTAATAAATATGTACAAACATATATACATATATACAGGTGCTGTGGAAAGGGAAGGAGGCAAGATGAGGGGGATGGAGAGGGGGACGAGGGGGAGAGGAAAGAAGGGGCTCAGTCTGGGGGGGGGCTGGGATAGCACTAGGCGGAGCGGCAGGGGAGACAACCGTAGTCGGGGTCGGGAGTTACAGCCCTAGACAGAGTGGTGGGTATCACTAGACGTAGCGGGGGGATAGCACTAGGCGGAGCGGAGGGATAGCACTACATGGAGCGGGGGAATAGCACTAGATGGAGTGGGGGGATAGCACTAGATGGAGTTGGGGGATAGCACTAGACGGAGCTAGGCAGGGACAGCACTAGGTGGTGGGGATAGCACAAGGCAGAGCAGGGGGATTGCACTAGGCAGAGCAGGGGTGATAGCACTAGGCAGAGCGGGGGTGACAGCCCTAGGCGGGGCGGGGAGGCGACAGCCCTAGGCGGGGCTGGGGGGCGACAGCCCTAGGCGGGGCGGGGAGGCGATAGCCCTAGGCGCGGCAGGGGACGACAGCCCTAGGCGGTGCCGGGGGGACGGGGGGGGGACAGCCGTGGGTGGGCCGGGGGGACGACAACCTTAGGCAGGGCGGGGGGGGCGACAGCCACTTGCAGGGTGGGGGCCTGACAGCACTAGGCGGAGCAGGGGGATAACACTAGACAGAGCGGGAGGATAACACTAGAAGGAGCCGCAGGGCGACAGACGTAGGTGGGGCGAACGGGCAGCACGAGACAGAGCAGTGGAATAGCAGTAGACGGAGCGGGCGGGGCGACAGCCCTAGGTGGGGTGACAGCCCTAGGCGGGGCGGGAGGCAACAGCCCAAGGTGGGGCGGGGGGATAACAGTAAACGGAACAGGGGGATATCACTAGGCGGAGCAGTGGGATAGCACTAGGCACAGCAGGGGGGATAGCACTAGGCAGGGCAGGGGGTATAGCACTAGGCGGAGCCGGGGGGGGGCGACAACCTTAGTCTGGGTTTGGGGTGACAGCCTTAGGCAGAGTGGGGGGATAGTACAAGGCAGAGTGGGGGAATAACACTAGGCGGAGCGGGGGGATAGCACTAGATGGAGCGGGGGGATAGCACTAGATGGAGCGGGGGGACAGCACTAGACGGGGTGGGGGATAGCACTAGGAGCAGGGTGATAGCACTAGACGGAGCAGGGGAACAGCACTAGATGGAGCAGCAGGACAGCACTAGGCGGGGGGGATAGCACTAGGCAGAGCAGGGGGGATAGCATTACGTGGAGCAGGGGGGATAGCACTAGGCAGCGCAGGGGGGGATAGCACTAGGCGGAGCAGAGGGGGATAGCACTAGGCGGAGCAGAGGGGGATAGCACTAGGCGGAGCAGAGGGGGATAGCACTAGGCGGAGCAGAGGGGGATAGCACTAGACGGAGCGTGGGGGCAACAACCATAGTCGGGACAGGGGGCGACAGCCCTAGACAGAGCAGGGGGATAGCACTAGACGGAGCAGGGGGGACAGCACTAGGTGGGGGGGGGGGATAGCAATAGGCAGAGCAGGGGGGAATAGCACTAGGTGGAGCAGGGGGATAGCACTAGATGGAGCGGGGGGGGCAACAACCATAGTCGGGGCAGGGGGCGACAGCCCTAGTTGGAGCTGGGGGATAGTACTAGATGAAGCGGGGGGGGGCAGCACTAGGCGGGGGGGATAGCACTAGGCAGAGCAGGGGGGGATAGCACTAGGCAGAGTTGGTGGGGGGGCGACAACCATAGTCGGGGTCGGGGGTGACAGCCCTAGTCAGAGTAGGGGGATAGCACTAGACAGAGCGGGGGGCTAGCACTAGGCGGAGCGGGGGGCTAGCACTAGGCGGAGCGGGGGGCTAGCACTAGGCGGAGCGGGGGGCTAGCACTAGGAGCGGGGGGCTAGCACTAGGCGGAGCGGGGGGCTAGCACTAGGCGGAGCGGGGGGCTAGCACTACGCGGAGCGGGGGGATAGCACTACGCGGAGCGGGGGGATAGCACTACGCGGAGCGGGGGGATAGCACTACGCGGAGCGGGGGGATAGCACTACGCGGGGCCGGGGGATAGCACTACGCGGAGCCGGGGGATAGTACTAGACGGAGCGGAGAGATAGCACTAAACGGAGCTAGGCGGGGACAGCACTAGGTGGTGGGTATAGCACTAGGTGGTGGGTATAGCACTAGGCGGAGCCGGGGGACAGCACTAGGCAGAGCCGGGGGACAGCACTAGGCAGAGCCGGGGGACAGCACTAGGCAGAGCCGGGGGACAGCACTAGGCGGAGCGGGGGGACAGCACTAGGCGGAGCGGGGGGACAGCACTAGGCGGAGCGGGGGGGACAGCACTAGGCGGAGCGGGAGGACAGCACCAGGCGGAGCGGGGGGGGATAGCACTAGGCGGAGTGTGGGGGCAACAACTCTAGTCGGGGCAGGGGGCGACAGCCCTAGACGGAGCAGGGGGATAGCACTAGACGGAGCAGGGGGATAGGACTAGACGTAGCAGGGGGATAGCACTAGACGGAGCAGGGGGATAGCACTAGACGGAGCAGGGGGATAGCACTAGACGGAGCAGGGGGATAGCACTAGACGGAGCAGGGGGATAGCACTAGACGGAGCAGGGGGGAGAGTACTAGGCGGGGGGGATAGCAATAGGCAGAGCAGGGGCGAATAGCACTAGGTGGAGCAGTGGGCAACAACCCTAGTCGGGGCAGGGGGCGACAGCCCTAGGTGGAGCGGGGGGATAGCACTAGATGGAGCTGGGGCGGGGGACAGCACTGGGGGGGGATAGCACTAGGCAGAGCAGGGGGGGATAGCACTAGGTGGAGTGGAGGTGGGGGCGACAACCGTAGTAGGGGTCGGGGGTGACAGCCCTAGGCAGAGTAGGGGGATAGCACTAGACGGAGCGGGGGAATAGCACTAGATGGAGCGGGGGAATACAACTAGATGGAGCTGGGGCGGGGGACAGCACTGGCGGGGGGATAGCACTAGGCAGAGCAGGGGGGATAGCACTAGGTGGAGTGGAGGTGGGGGCGACAACCGTAGTAGGGGTCGGGGGTGACAGCCCTAGGCAGAGTGGGAGGATAGCACTAGACGGAGCAGGGGAATAGCACTGGATGGAGCAGGGGAATAGCACTAGACGGAGCGGGGGGATAGCACTAGACGGAGTGGGGGGATAGCACTAGACGGAACTGGAGGCGGGGGACAGCACTAGGTGGTGGGGATAGCACAAGGCAGAGCAGGGGGGATAGCACTAGGCAGAGTGGGGGGATAGCACTAGGCGGGGCGGGGGGGGTGACAGCCCTAGGCGGGGCGGGGGGGCGACAGCCCTAGGCAGGGCGGGGGGGGCGACAGCCCTAGGCAGGGCGGGGGGGGGCGACAGCCCTAGGCAGGGCGGGGGGGCGACAGCCCTAGGCAGGGCCGGGGGGGCGACAGCCCTAGGCGGGGCGAGGGGGTGACGGCCCTGGGGGGGCGGGGGGGGGGCGACAGCCCTAGGCGGGGTGGGGGGGGGGAACAGCCCTAGGCGGGGTGGGGGGGGGAACAGCCCTAGGTGGGTTGGGGGGCGACAGCCTTAGGGGGGGCCGGGGGAGTGACAGCCTTAAGCGGGGCAGGGGGGCGACAGCCACTTGCAGGGTGGGGGGGTGAGAGCACCACGCGGAACAGGGGGATAAAACTAGACAGAGCGGGAGGATAACATTAGAAGGAGCCAGGGGGCGACAGACCTAGCTGGGGCGAAGGGACAGCACTAGACAAAGTGGGGGGATAGCAGTAGATGGAGCAGGCGGGGGGCAACAGCCCAAGGTGGGGCGGGGGGATAGCAGTAGACGGAACAGGGGGATATCACTAGGCAGAGCAGTGGGTTAGCACTAGGCCCAGCAGGGGGGATAGCACTAGGCAGGGCAGGGGGTATAGCACTAGGCGGAGCCGGGGGGCAACACCTGTAGTCCGGGTGGGGAGTGACAGCCCTAGGCAGAGTGGGGGGATAACACTAGGCGGAGCGGGGGGACAGCACTAGGCGGAGCAGGGGGACAGCACTAGGCGGAGCAGTGGGGGACAGCACTAGGCGGAGCAGGGGGGGGGATAGCACTAGCCGGAGCAGGGGGGGATAGCACTAGCCGGAGCAGGGGGGGATAGCACTAGCCGGAGCAGGGGGGGATAGCACTAGCCGGAGCAGGGGGGGATAGCACTAGCCGGAGCAGGGGGGGATAGCACTAGCCGGAGCAGGGAGGGTAGCACTAGCCGGAGCACAGGGGAATAGCACTAGGTGGAGCAGGAGGGGATAGCACTAGACGGAGTGTGGGGGCAACAACTCTAGTCAGGGCAGGGGGCGACAGCCCTAGACGGAGCAGGGCGATAGCACTAGACGGAGCAGGGGGATAGCACTAGACGGAGCAGGGAGATAGCACTAGACGGAGCAGGGGGGACAGCACTAGGTGGAGGGGATAGCAATAGGCAGAGCAGGGGGGAATAGCACAAGGTGGAGCGGGGAGGGGCAACAACCCTAGTCGGGACAGGGGGTGACAGCCCTAGGTGGAGCCGGGGGATAGCACGAGATGGAGTCGGGGGGGACAGCACTCGGTGCACTCGGAGCGGGGGGATGGCGCTAGACGGAGCGCGGGGATAACACTAGACGGAGCGCGGGGATAACACTAGACGGAGCGCGGGGATAACACTAGAGGGAGCGCGGGGATGGCACTAGAGGGAGCGCGGGGATAGCACTAGAGGGAGCGCGGGGATGGCACTAGAGGGAGCGCGGGGATGGCACTAGAGGGAGCGCGGGGATGGCACTAGAGGGAGCGCGGGGATGGCACTAGAGGGAGCGCGGGGATGGCACTAGGGGGAGCGCGGGGATGGCACTAGAGGGAGCGCGGGGATGGCACTAGAGGGAGCGCGGGGATGGCACTAGGGGGAGCGCGGGGATGGCACTAGAGGGAGCGCGGGGATGGCACTAGACGGAGCGCGGGGATGGCACTAGACGGAGCGCGGGGATGGCACTAGACGGAGCGCGGGGATGGCACTAGACGGAGCGCGGGGATGGCACTAGACGGAGCGCGGGGATAACACTAGACGGAGTGGGTAGGACAGCACTAGGAGTGAGGGATAGCACTAGGCAGAGGAGGGGGATAGCACTAGACAGAGGGAGGGGGGCAATAACCATAGTCGCGTTGGGGGAGACTGCCCTAGGAGGAGCAGGGGGATAGCACTAGACGGAGCAGAGGGGGACAGCACTAGACGGAGCGGAGGGGGACAGCACTAGACGGAGCGGAGGGGGACAGCACTAGACGGAGCGGAGGGGGACAGCACTAGACGGAGCGGAGGGGGACAGCACTAGACGGAGCTGGGGGGACAGCACTAGACGGAGCTGGGGGGATAGCACTAGACGGAGCGGGGGGGATAGCACTAGACGGAGCGGGGGGGAAAGCACTAGGAGGAGCACGGGGATAGCACTAGGCCGGGCGGGGGGCCAGCACTAGGCCGGGCGGGGGGCCAGCACTAGGCCGGGCGGGGGGCCAGCACTAGGCCGGGCCGGGGGATAGCACTAGACAGAGCAGGGGGGGACAGCACTACGCGGAGCCGGGGTAAACCACTAGGCGTGGCAGGAGACAACAGCACTAGGCCGGGCGGGGGCGACAGCACTAGGCCGGGCGGGGGCGACAGCACTAGACAGGGAGGGGGTTCACACAATTAGGTGGGGCGGGGGGGCGACAGCACTAAGCAGGGCAGGGGACGACAGCACTAGGCAGGGGGGATAGCACTAGGCAGAGCGGGGGGGGATAGCACTAGGTGAAGCAGGGGGATAGCACTAGATGGAGCCTGGGGGCAACATCCCTAGTCAATCAATCAATCATATTTATTGAGCGCTTACTGTGTGCAGAGCACTGTACTAAGTGCTTGGGAAGTACAAGTTGGCAACATATGAGACAGTCCCTACCCAACAGTGGGCTCACAGTCTAAAAGGGGGAGACAGAGAACAAAACCAAACATACAAACATAGTTGGGGCAGGGGGCTACAGCACTAGACAGAGCGGGGGGATAGTACTAGACAGAGCTGGGGGATAGCTCTAGACAGAGCCGGGGGGACAGCACTAGGCAGAGTCGGGGGTATAGCACTAAACGGAGCCGGGGGATAGCACTAGATGGAGCGGGGGGATACCACTAGGAGAAGCAGGGGGATAGCAGTAGGCGGAGAGGGGGGATAGCACTAGGCAGGGCGGGGGTGATATCACTAAGCAGGGTGGGGGGGCCACAGCCCTAGGCAGTGGGGGAGGTGACAGCCTTAAGCGGGGAGGGGAGGCGACAGCCCTAGGCGGGGAGGGGGCGACAGCCCTAGGTGGGGAGGGGGGCGACAGCCCTAGGCGGGGCGGGGAGGTGACAGCACTAAGCGGAGCCGGGGGATAACATTAGACCGAGAGGGGGGATAACACTAGAAGGAGTCGGGGGGGGGGGGGCGGTGCGACAGCCCTAGGCGGGGCGAGGGGATTGCACTAGACGGAGCAGGAGGATAGCAGTAGACGGAACGGGGGGCGGGGCGACAGCCCTAGGCGGGGCGGGGGGCAACAGCCCAAGTTGGGGTGGAGGGATAGCAGTAGACAGAGCAGGGGGTTTAGCACTAGGTGGAGAGGTGGTATAGCACTAGGCAGAGCGGGGAGGATAGCACTAGACTGGGCGGGGGGTTAGCACTACGGAGAGTGGAGGGGATAGCATTAGCAAGAGCAGGGGGGATAGCACTAGGTGGAGCGGGGGGGGGCGACAGCACTAGGCGGAGCGGGGCGGGGCATAGCAGTAGGCAGAGGGGGGGGTGCCACAGCAGTAGGCGGAGCGTGGGGGGCGACAGCAGTAGGCGGAGCTGGGGGGGGGGCCACAGCAGTAGGCGGAGCTGGGGGGGGGCCACAGCAGTATGCGGACCGGGGGGGGCACAGCAGTAGGCGGAGCGGGGGGGGGGTGTCAGCAGTAGACGGACCGGGGGGACCGCAGCAGTAGGCAGAGCGGGGGAGGCCACAGCAGTAGGCGGAGCTGGGGGGGGGCACAGCAGTAGGCGGAGCGGGGGGGGTACAGCAGTAGGCGGAGCGGGGGGGGCCACAGCAGTAGGCGGAGCAGGGAGGGCCACAGCAGTAGGCGGAGCAGGGAGGGCCACAGCAGTAGGCGGAGCGGGGGGCGGTGACAGCAGTAGGCGGAGCGGGGGGTGACAGCACTAGACTGGGCGGAGAGGGAAAGCACTGGGCAGAGCTGGGCGGGGACAGCACTAGGAAGAGCTGGGATGGATAGCACTAGGAAGAGCATGGGCGGATAGCACTAGGCAGAGCAGGGTGATCGCAATAGACAAAGTGGGGGGGGTGGCGGCGACAGCCCTAGGCGGGGCAGGGGCCGACAGCACTCGGGCGGGGGGCCGACACCACTAGGCCGGGGGGGGGTGGTGGTGAAAGCACGAGACCTAGCGGGGAGTGGAGGGGACAGCACGATAGCGGGGGCAGTAGGACCCGTCGGAGCAGGGTGGGGGTGCGGTAGGACCGGTCGGAGCGGGGGCGATGGGGGGGGGCGCAATAGGACCAGTTGGAGCCAGGGGGGGTGGGGGTAGGAAAGGACCAGATGGAGCCGGGGGTTGGGGGGGAAGGATAGAACCAGAAGGAGGATGGGGGATAGAACCAGTCGAAGCCGGGGACGATAGGACCAGTGGGAGCAGGGGGGTGGCAATAAGACCAGTCAGAGCGGGGGGATAGATCTATAGATCTCGACCGAGCCGGGGGGATAGAACTCAGACCGAGCGGGGGAAAGAGAACTAGACAGAGCAGGGGGAAAGAAGTAGCCAGAGCCGGGAGGCGGGGGAATAGAACTAGAATGAGCCGAGAGGATAGAACCAGACCAGGAGCAATAAGAGCAGTCGGAGTGGGGGCTGGTGTGGGGGGGGCAAAGGACCAGAAGGAGCGGGGGGGCATAGGACCAGACAGATTGCGCGGGGGTGGGGTGGCGCCCCGGTAGGACCAAAGTGGGGGTTGGGCATTAGGACCAGTTTGATAGTTGTGAAAGTATTGATTATGCAGAGTAAATTATTAAGCGCTAGAAGTTGCCTCCTCTAAATCTAGAACAGACCATCATGGAAATAGGCATTGGAGTCAGTGAGAGAAGGGAATTATTGTTGCGGAGCAGACAGACCAAGTTAAATTACTTCTCACCAGCCATGATATCGTTGAGGTGGTCCTATTTCCAAGATTTCGCTCAGCGCACTGCGTAGAGTGATTGGTCTGATGGTGCTCCTGCAAGTTGAGAAGGAAACTCAAATGATGCAGTTTCCCAAACATAGAGACATTTCTCCAACATCCCACAAATCAGCCTGGTTTTCAATAGGCATGAGAGAATAGCCACAGAAGCCTGGATTCTCCACTCTTCCCTACCCCTGCCATTGGATCCCCACACTCCCACGTTGGAAGAGGCCTGGACTTAAACAACAACAAGTCTCCAGTACAAAGGCAGACTAAACAAGAGGAGTGGTAAGACTTGCAATACTCCATACCAAACCCTTCTATGCTCCCTACAAAGATACAAGTTGGAGGCTACAGAACTCCACAGGAGAATAGGATGGGTGGGGACACACACACACACACACACTTTATTTTTCAACTCACCCATGCATTTCCAACTCACCCATGCATTTAGTTCCACCCACCAAGCAATGAAGCATTCACCCCACAGAAATTAGGTACATATACTCAGCTCTTTCACTTGTATTGTTAGCTGGAACTCTTCAGTGAAGTGATGCTGGACCTAGAATATTGAAAAGAAATTATGTTACAATATGTAAGACATGCCTAACAAAGTCTCAGGAAAGGAGACAACATAGTGAGGAGACAAGTGAGGACAAGTGTGCTGTGGTGGTGAGTCAGGGCTACAGGGAACACACCTGCTAATTACACACCTGCACTGTACTATCCCCAAGCACTTAGGTTAGTGCTCTGCATGTAGGACATATTCCAGTATCATTCATTCATTCAATCGTATTGAGCTCTTACTGTGTGCAGAGCACTGTACTAAGCGCTTGGGAAGTACAAGTTGGCAACATATAGAGACGGTCCCTACCCAACAGCGGGCTCACGTCAATTGACTGCAGGAGCGCAGTGTCTATTAGAACTAACATAACCACAGCAAGAAGCTGAGGAACGGAGAGGTGGCCAGGAAGCCTTCCGATATGGAGTGCTAGGCCCTTCACCCCTCTACCCACCCCTGACCCCCAACACAGGCATGAATGAGATCAGTATAGGTCAGGGATGATATCCCCCATAAACAGCCCCGGGGAAAATTGGGGAAATTTCCTGGCCTAGGAGAGCTCACGGCTAGCAAGCCAGAAAGCACCTAGCCAGTTACACTCAAACACTAGACTCTCCCCTCCTCCCATCCCCCCCGCCCCCGACTTCCCCCCAACTCCCTCAGAGGCATTCACTGTCATGCACAGAGGGGTTCCAACTCCGAAAGGACTGAGGATGTGGCAGGGTGACCCTGTGGACGGGGCTGTGGGTTCAGGTAGGATTGATTGATCCATCTAAAGAATTAAGGACACTGGGTCTCCTCAGGTCCACCATCACCTTCCCTTAGAGATGGAAGCTCAGCTCATTCTTCCTCACCATGGAAATCAGCTCATCTGGGTCCTCACTGAAGGGGGATCCTTGGACCACATCCATCCACAATCCACACATCCTCCCCCCTGGAACTCCCACTCCCTACCCACACAGTGGACATATCAACAGTCTCCCAAATCTTTACAAGCCCTACTGAAATTGTTTCTTCTCCAGCAAGCCTTCCCTGACTAAAGCTCTCATCTCTCCACATCCCAGACACACAAACATACACTTAATTTTTCTTCCAGCTCACCCATGCACTTACTCTCACCAACTAAACCCTGAAGCATTAGCTCCCCAGCCTCGCCCCCATTAAGTACATATCCTTTTACTCAAATCCCTCCCTTACATGTATTGTATCTGGAAACACCCCCCACCTTTCCCCACTGGACCTAAAAGATTGAAAGGGAACTCTCTCAGAATTGCAGACAAGTGGGGACAGGTGTGCTGAGGTGGGTGAAAGAGGGTGACAAGCAACAGGTGTGATTGTTCTGTTGCATTGTATTCCCCCAAACACTTAGTACAGTGCTCTGCATATACTTAGCACTCACACACCATTGATGGATTGCAGGAGCCAAGTGTCCTTTAGGACTTCCCCAGCCACAGCGAGAAGCTGGAGAACAAAGAGCGAGCAAGTTTGAGTGGACAGGAAGCCTTCTGAGGGGGAGCCTTAGGCCCTTCAACCTACTACCCGCCCTCCACCCCCAGCAAGGGAATGAGTATGGTCAACATCCATGAGAATGAAACCCCCACATAATAGTTCTGCAGGAAGGACCTTGGGGACCTTTTCGAGCCTGGAAGAGCTCACATCTAGGAAGCCAAAAAACACCTGGTCAGCTTCACTGTTAACACTAGGCTTCCCCCCTCGCCATTCCCCCACACCCTCCTAATTCCCTCAGAGGCAGTCACTGTCAAGCACAAAGGGGTTCCACCTCTAGAGGAGCTAAGGATTTGCAGGGTGACCCTGTAGACAGGACTGTGGGTTCAGGGAGAAATGACCCTTCTATAGAATTAAGGACCCTGGGTTTTCTCAGTCCCACAGTCAAGTCACAGAACCAGTTCCCTATGCAGAGCCTTAGCCCCAGTTGGTAGAACCAGCCACAGTACTGAGAGTAACACATCCCTCTGTACACCTTGCCCTCCTCCTGCAGTAGCCCCTAGTAATGCCCCCATTGCCTTCCCTTGGGGCTGGAAGCTCAGCTCTTGATTCCTCATCTCCGACCTTGGCTTCACAGACTCCATCCTCTCCTGGTGCTCCTCTTATCTCTTCGGTCGTTCATTCTCAGTCTCTTTTGCAGGCTCCTCCTCCCCCTCCCATCCCCTTACTGTGGGGGTTCCCCAAGGTTCAGTGCTTGGTCCCCTTCTGTTCTCGATCTACACTCACTCCATTGGTGACCTCATTCGCTCCCACGGCTCCAACTATCATCTCTACGCTGATGACACCCAGATCTACATCTCTGCCCCTGCTCTCTCCCCCTCTCTCCAGGCTCGCATCTCCTCCTGCCTTCAGGACATCTCCATCTGGATGTCTGCCCGCCACCTAAAACCCAACATGTCCAAGACTGAACTCCTTGTCTTCCCTCCCAAACCCTGCCCTCTCCCTGACTTTCCCATCTCTGTTGATGGCACTACCATCCTTCCCGTCTCACAAGCCCGCAACCTTGGTGTCATCCTCGACCCCGCTCTCTCATTCACCCCTCACATCCAAGCCGTCACCAAAACCTGCCGGTCTCAGCTCCGCAACATTGATCCGCCCTTTCCTCTCCATCCATACCACTACCCTGCTCGTTCAAGCTCTCATCCTATCTCGTCTGGACTACTGTATCAGCCTTCTCTCTGATCTCCCATCCTCATGACTCTCCCCACTTCAATCCATACTTCATGCTGCTGCCCGGATTATCTTTGTCCAGAAATGCTCTGGGCATGTTACTCCCCTCCTCAAAAATCTCCAGTGGCTAGCAATCAATCTGCGCATCAGGCAGAAACTCCTCACCCTGGGCTTCAAGGCTCTCCATCATCTCGCCCCCTCCTACCTCACCTCCTTTCTCCCCTTCTACAGCTCACCCCGCACCCTCCACTCCTCTGCCGCTAATCTCCTCACCATACCTCGTTCTCGCCTGTCCCGCCATCGATCCCCGGCCCACGTCATCCCCCGGGCCTGGAATGCCCTCCCTCTGCCCATCCGCCAAGCTAACTCTCTTCCTCCCTTCAAGGCCCTACTGAGAGCTCACCTCCTCCAGTAGGCCTTCCCAGACTGAGCCCCTTCCTTCCTCTCCCCCTCATCCCCCTCTCCATCCCCCCATCTTACCTCCTTCCCTTCCCCACAGCACCAGTATATATGTTTGTACATATTTATTACTCTATTTATTTGACCTGTACATATCTATTCTATTTATTTTATTTTATTTTGTTTGTATGTTTGGTTTTCTTCTCTGTCTCCCCCTTTTAGACTGTGAGCCCACTGTTGGGTAGGGACTGTCTCTATATGTTGCCAGCTTGTACTTCCCAAGCGCTTAGTACAGCGCTCTGCACACAGTAAGCGCTCAATAAATACTATTGATTGATTGACGAGGAGGAGGAGGAGGAGGAGGAGGAAGACCACGTGGAGGACAACAAGGAGGATGAAAGCCAGAAAGGGGGAGAGATGGAGGAGGGGGCAGAGAGGGCAAGGAGGAGGAGGAGGAGCTAAAGAGAAAGGAAGAGGAGGAGGAGGAGGAGGAGAAGGCAAAGGAGAATGAGACGGAGGACAGGGAGGAGGAGGAGGAGGAGGAGAAGAAGAAGCATGAAGACAAGGAAGTGGACAGGGAGGAAGAGGAACAGAGTGGGGAGGAGCAGGAGAGAATGAGAGAGAGGATGACCGTGACAAGGAGGCCGCCGCCACTGTGGAGGAGGTACATCTCCGCCGAGGAGGAGGCCTCCGCCACCGAGGAGGAGGACGAGGAGGGGGACGACGAGGAGAGGGCCGCCGCCGCCGATGAGGAGAACGTCAGCGACAAGGAGTGGGAGGACGTCGGTGAGGATGAGGACGGGGGTTGGGGCTGGGCGGATGGGGCGGACCCGGGAGACGGGGCAGACAAGGGGAGAACGAGGAGGAGAACGAGATGGATGTTAAGCGTGACCAGTTCAAAGACGGCGAGGGTAGGGGTCGGGGCGAGGGGAGAGACACTCGCCACCGAGACCTCTTCTGGCAACACAAAATAGGATCCCAAAGCATCGCTCCGATAGAGGTGAGTTATAATTGTGTCTCCTTCACCGGTCCTTGTCTATGCACATCCGAAACCTCGGGAGCGATGCCCGGATCGGGGATCCTGAAGGTTTGGGTTTTTCACCTTGCCCTCAGAGGGGACCAGTTCTCTCCAAAGGCGAAGTCCACATCTAAAATCGCCAGACACTAATGTCTCTAGGTGTATCGGTGGTCTCAAAGCTGGACAGATAAGAGTAGGGGTTTCAAACTTTGTGGGGGGTGGGGGGGGGCACACGGTCGGTTCTCCCTCCTCCCAGTGACCCCACCACCAGGAGAGCGGTCTCTCTGTCACCTCGCCCCCTCCCACCTCACCTCCCTTCTCTCCTTCTCCAGCATGGGATTAAAACTGCCTGATATGGAGAGAACAGTGGTGAACCGACAGCCCTAGGTGGGGTGGGGGACTGTGTGACAGCCCTAAGCAGGGTAGGCAGGGCGACAGCCCTAGGTGAGGTGGGAGAGGACAGAGCTAGGTAGAGCGGGGGGTGGGAGGGGAATAGCACCGGTAAGGGGGGTGAATAGCACTAGGCAGAGCAGGGGGAGAGCACTAGATGGAACGGGGGGATAGCACTAGGCGGAGCGGTGCTAATAGCACTAGGCGGGGCGGCGGGCGACAGCACTAGGCGGGGCGGCGGGCAACAGCACTAGGCGGGGCGGCGGGCGACAGCACTAGGCGGGGTGGCGGGCGACAGCACTAGGCGGGGCGGCGGGCGACAGCACTAGGCGGGGTGGCGGGCGACAGCACTAGGTGGGGTGGCGGGCGACAGCACTAGGCGGGGCGGCGGGCGACAGCACTAGGCGGGGTGGCGGGCGACAGCACTAGGCGGGGCGGCGGGTGACAGCACTAGGCGGGGCGGCGGGTGACAGCACTAGGAAGAGTTGTGGGGGATAGCACTAGGCGGGGTGGGGGGGGCGACACCCCAAGGCGTGGCAGGGGGTGACAGCACTAGGTGGGGCAGGGGGGTGGATAGCACTAGGCAGAGCGGGGGGATAACACTAGGCAGAGTAGTTGGGGCGATAGCACTAGGCGAGGTGGGGGGGGACAACAGCCCTGGGCGGCAGGGGGGGCGACAGCCCTGGGCAGGGGTGACAGCCCTAGGCAGGGCGGCGGGATACCACTAGACGGAGTGTGGGGGGCGACAACCCTTTGTGGGCCGGGGGTCGATGGCCCTAGGTGGAGCAGGGGGATAGCACTAGGCAGAGTGGGGAGATAGCACAAGTTGGAGCGGGGGGCGACAGCACTAGGCGGAGCAGGGGGTATAGCACTAGGCAGAGCAAGGGGGGATAGCATTCAACAGAGCGAGGCGACAACCCTAGGTGGGGCGGGGGGCGACAGCCCTAGGTGGAGCGGTGGGATAACACTAGGCGGAGCGGGGGGATAGCACTAGGTGGAACAGGGGGGACAGCACTAGGCGGAGCGGGGGGGACAGCACTAGGCGGAGCGGGGGGGGACAGCACTAGGCGGAGCCGGGGGGACAGCACTAGGCGGAGCGGGGGGGACAGCACTAGGCGGAGCGGGGGAGGATTGCAATAGGTGGAGCAGGGGGATAGTACTAGACGGAGCCGGGGGGCAACAACCTAGTCAGGGCAGGGGGCGACAGCCCTAGGCAGAGTGGGGGAATAGCACTAGACAGAGCAGAGGGATAGCACTAGCTGGAGCAGGGGGACAACACTAAACAGAGCGAGGGGGACAGCACTAGGCAGAGCACGGGGGGATAGCACTAGGCAGAGCAGGGTCATAGCACTAGACGGAGCGGGGGGGGCAACAACCCTAGTCGGGGTAGGCGGCAACAGCCCTAGGAGGAGCTGGGGGATAGCACTAGACAGAGCAGGGGAATAGCATTAGATGGAGCGGGGGTGGGGGACAGCACTAGGTGGGGGGGATAGCACCAGGCAGAGAAGAGGGATAGCACTAGATGGAGCGGGGTCGGGGGGAGCAAAAACCCTAGTCGGGGCAGGGGGCAACAGCCCTAGGCGGAGCAGGAGGATAGCAATAGACAGAGCTGGGGAATAGCACTAGGAGGAGCGGGGGGATAGCACTAGGAGGAGTGGGGGGACAGCACTAGTCAGAGCGGGGGAGGGTAGCACTAGGAGGAGTCGGGGGACAGCACTAGACAGAGCGGGTGGATAGCACTAGGCGGAGCGGGGGGATAGCACTAGTCGAGGCGGGGAGGTGACAGCACTAGGCGGGGTATGGGGGCGACAGCCCTAGGCGGAGCAGGGGGATAACACTAGGTGGAGCGGGGTGATAGCACTAGGTGGAGAGGAGGACAGCACTAGATGGAGCGGGGGGGGGCGGGGGGGCGACAGCCCTAGGCGGGGTGGGGGGATAGCAGTAGATGGAGCGGTGGGAAAGCATTAGGCGGAGAGGGGGGATAACACTAGGCAGGGCCTTGGGGGGGGAGTGCGACAGCCCTAGAGGGGGTGGGTGGCCGGCAGCTCAAGGCGGGGCGGGGGACTGACAGCCCTAGGCAGGGCGGGGGGCTGACAGCCCTAGGCGGAGCGGTTGGGGGGTGACAGCACTAGGAGGAGCGGGGGGATAACACTAGACAGAGTGGAGGATTACACTAGACAGAGCAGGGGACGACAGCCCTAGTCGGGGCGGGGGGCGACAGCCCTAAGTGGAGTGAGGGAATAGCACTAGACAGAGCAGGGGGATAGCAGTAGACAAAGGGGTGGGGCGACAGCCCGAGGCGGGGCAGTGGGATAGCAGTAGATGGAGCAGAGGGAAAGCACTAGGCGGAGCGGGGGTATAGCACTAGGTGGAGCAGGTGGGATAGCACTAAGCAGGGCGGGTGGGATAGCACTAGGCAGGGCGGGCAACAGCCCTAGGCAGGGTAGGGGCTAACAGCACTAGGCGGGGCAGGGGAACAGCACTACACAAAGCTGGGGGAAAACACTAGGCGGGGCTGGGGGGCAACAGCCCTGGGTGGGGCAGGGGGGAGAACAGCCCTGGGGGGGGTGGGGGGGGAGAACAGCCGTGGGGGGGAGAACAGCCTTAGGTGGGGCGGGGTGGCGACAGCCCCTGGTGGTGCAGGGGGAGAGAGCCCCAGGTGGGGCAGGGGAACAACAGCCCCAGGCGGGGTGGGGGGGGCAACAGCACTAGGTGGGATGGGGGGCGAAAGCCCTAGGCGGGGCAGGGTTGACAGAACTAGGCAGAGCCGGGGCGGGGGGGGGCGGGATAGCACTAGGCGGAGCTAGGGGGGACAGCACTAGGCGAAGCTCGGGGGACAGCACTAGGCAGAGGAGGGGGGGATAGCACTAGGCAGAGCAGCGGGGGATAGTACTAGGCAGAGCAGCGGGGGATAGCACTAGGCAGAGCAGCGGGGGATAGCACTAGGCAGAGCATGGGGGGGTAGCACTAGGCAGAGCAGGGGGATAGCACTAGGCAGAGCAGGGGGATAGCACTAGGCAGAGCAGGGGGATAGCACTAGGCAGAGCAGGGGGATAGCACTAGGCAGAGAAGGGGGTATAACACTAGGCTGGGGGAGATAGCACTAGCCGAGGAGCATGGCACTCGGCAGAGCGGGGGGATAGCACTCGGCAGAGCAGGGGGGGATAGCACTAGGCAGAGCAGTGGGGGATAGTACTAGGCAGAGCAGCGGGGGATAGCACTAGCCAGAGCATGGTGGGGTAGCACTAGGCAGAACAGGGGGATAGCACTAGATGGAGCCGGGGATAGCACTTGGCGAAACGGGGGGAAAGCACTAGGCAGACCAGGGGGTATAGCACTAGGCGGGGGGAGATAGCACTAGCCGAGGAGGATAGCACTGGGCAGAGCAGGGGGGCGGATAGCACTGTGCAGAGCAGGGGGGGATAGCACTGGGCAGAGCAGGGGGGGATAGCACTGGGCAGAGGAGGGAGGGATAGCACTGGGCAGAGCAGGGAGGGATAGCACTGGGCAGAGCGGGGGGGATAACACTGGGCAGAGCAGGGGGGGATAGCACTGGGCGTGACTGGGGGATAGCACTGGGAGTGGCTGGGGGAGACAGCCTTGGGGGGGGGGGGCGCGACAGCCCTAGGCGGGGCCGGGGGGGGCGACAACCCTAGGCGGGGCTGGGAGGCGACAGCCCCATGCAGGGTGGAGGGGTGACAGCACTAGACGGAGCGGGAGGATAACACAAGAAGAAGTGGAAGGGCGACAGCCCTAGGCGGGGCGAGGGAATTGCACTAGACGGAGTGGGGGGATAGCAGTAGACGGAGCAGGGGGATAGCACTAGGCAGAGCCGAGGGACTAGCACTAGGCTGGGCAGGGGGGATAGCACTAGGCTGGGCAAGGGGGATAGCACTAGGCTGGGCAAGGGGGATAGCACTAGGAAGAGTGGGGGGGCGGATAGCACTAGGCGGGGCAGGGGGATAGCACTAGGCGGGGCAGGGGGGATGGCACTAGGGAGAGTGGATGGGATAGCACTAGGAATAGCGGAGGGGATAGCACTAGGTGGGGCAAGGGGAGTCGACAGCCCTAGGCAGGGCGGGGGTGGGTGGGTGACAGCTCTAGGCGGGTCAGGGGGATAGCACTAGATGGAGTTGGGGGGATACCACTAGGCGGGGTGGGGGTGACACCCGTAGGCGGGGCGGGGGGCAACAGCCCTAGGCGGGGCGGGGGGCAACAGCCTCATGTGTGGTGGGGGGGCCGAGCTGGGGGATAGCACTACATGGAGTGGAAGGATAACACTAGACAGAGCAGGAGGCGACAGCCCTAGGCGGGGCGGGGGTCGACAGCCCTAGGTTGAGCAAGGGAATAGCACTAGACAGAGCAGGGGGATAGCAGTAGACGGTGGGGGGGGGGGGGGCGACAGCCCTAGGCAGGGCAGGGGACCAAGAGCCCTAGGCAGGGTGGGGGAGTGACAGCCCGGGGCCGGAGGGTGACAGCCCTGGGCGGGGTAGGGGGCTAACAGCCCTGGGCAGGACGGGGGGCCAACAGCCCTGGGCGGGGCAGGGGGATAGCACTAGATGGAGAGGGGGGATAGCACTAGGCAGGGCGGGGGGTGACAGCCCTAGATGGGGTGGGGGGGTGACAGCCCTAGGTGGGGCGGGGGGCGACAGCCCTAGGGGGGGCGGGGGGCGACAGCCCTAGGTGGAGCAAGGAAATAGCACTAGATGGAGCGGGGGGATAGCAGTAGACCGGGGGGTGGGGGGGCGACAGACCTAGGCGGGGATGGGGTGACAGCCCAAGACAGGGTGGGGAGATAGCAGTAGACAGAGCCATGGGAAAGCACTAGGCGGAGTGGGGGTATAGCACTCGGCGAAATAGATGGTATAGCACTAGGCAGGGTGGCGGGGGGGGGCGACAGCCCTAGGCGGGGTGGGGGGCCAACAGCCCTAGGCAGGGCAGCAGGGGACAGCCCTAGGCGGGGCAGGGGGATAGCAATAGATGGAGAGGGGGGATAGCACTAGGCAGGGCGGGGGGCAACAGCCCTAGGTGGGGTGGGGGGGGTGGCAGCAGTAGGCGGAGCAGGGGTTAGCACTAGCGGAGTGGAAGGATAACACTAGAGGGAGCAGGGGGTGACAGCCCAATGCGGGGCGGGGGCAACAGCCCTAGGTGGAGCGAGGAAATAGCATTAGATGGAGCAGGGAGATAGCAGTAGACGGAGAAGAGGGGCGCTAGCCCTGGGGGGGGGGGGGGGCGAAAGCCTCATGCAGGGTGGGGGGGTGACAGCACTAGGAAGAGCGGGGTGATTGCACTAGGCGGAGCAGGGGGATAGCAGTAGACGGAGTGGGAGGATAGCACTAGGCGGAGTGGGTGGGATAGCACTAGGCAGGGCAGGGCGGGGAGGAAACAGCCTTAGGCGGGGCGGGGCCCAACAGCCATAGGCAGGGAGGGGAGCCGACAGCCCTAGGCTGGGCAGGGGGTGACAGCCTTAGGCGGGTCAGGGGGATAGGACTGGACGGAGCGGGGGGATAGCACAAGGCGGGTCGGGTGGGATAGCACTAGGCAGGAAGGTGGGGGGCGACAGCCCTAGGTGGGGCGGGGAGCCGACAGCCCTCGGTGGGGTGGGGGGCAATCGCCCTAGGCGGGGAGGGGGGATAGCACTACACAGAGCTGGGGGAAAACACTAGGCGGGGCAGGGGGGTGACAGCCCCAGGCGGGGCAGTGGGCAACAGCCCCAGGCGGGGCGGAGGGCGACAGCCCCAGGCGGGGCGGAGGGCGACAGCCCCAGGCGGGGCGGAGGGCGACAGCCCCAGGCGGGGCGGAGGGCGACAGCCCCAGGCGGGGCGGGAGGAGGATAGCACTAAGCAGAGCTGGGGGGACAGCACTAGGCAGAGCTGGGGGGACAGCACTAGGCAGAGCTGGGGGGATAGCACTAGGCAGAGCTGGGGGGATAGCACTAGGCAGAGCTGGGGGGACAGCACTAGGCAGAGCTGGGGGGACAGCACTAGGCAGAGCTGGGGGGACAGCACTAGGCAGAGCTGGGGGGACAGCACTAGGCAGAGCTGGGGGGACAGCACTAGGCAGAGCTGGGGGGACAGCACTAGGCAGAGCTGGGGGGATAGCACTAGGCAGAGCCGTGGGGGGACAGCACTAGGCAGAGCTGGGGGGGACAGCACTAGTCAGAGCTGGGGGGACAGCACTAGGCAGAGCTGGGGGCACAGCACTAGGCAGAGCTGGGGGCACAGCACTAGGCAGAGCTGGGGGCACAGCACTAGGCAGAGCTGGGGGCACAGCACTAGGCAGAGCTGGGGGCACAGCACTAGGCAGAGCTGGGGGCACAGCACTAGGCAGAGCTGGGGGCACAGCACTAGGCAGAGCTGGGGGCACAGCACTAGGCAGAGCTGGGGGCACAGCACTAGGCAGAGCTGGGGGGACAGCACTAGGCGGAGCTGGGGGGACAGCACTAGGCGGAGTGGGGGGGATAACACTAGATGGAGTGGGGGGATAACACTAGAAGGAGCGGGGTGGGGGCGGCGACAGCCCTAGACAGGGCAGGGGGCAACAGCCCTAGGTGGGTCAGGGGGATAGCACTAGCTGGAGTGGGGGCGATAGCACTAGATGGAGCGGGGGGGATAGCACTAGGCGGGGCGGGGGTGACACACATAGGCAGGGCGGGGGGGCAACAGCCCTATGTGGGGTGGGGGGGTGACAGCACTAAACAGAGTGGAAGGATAACACTAGACAGAACAGGGGGCAACTGCCCTAGGCGGGGCAGGGGGTGACAGCTCTAGGTGGAGCAAGGGAATAGCACTAGATGGAGCAGGGGGATAGCAGTAGACGGAGAGAGGGGGTGACAGCCCTAGGCGGGGAGGGGGGCAACAGCCCAAGGTGGGGCGGGGGATAGCAGTAGACGAAGCAGTGGGAAAGCACTAGGCGGAGCAGGGGGATAGCACTAGGTGAAGCGTGTGGGATAGCACTAGGCAGGGCCGGGGGGGCTGACAGCCCTAGGTGGGGCGGGGGGCCAACAGCCCTAGGCGGGGCGGGGGGGCCGACTGCCCTAGGTGAGGCGGGGGGATAGCCCTAGACGGAGAGCTGGGATAGCAATAGGCCAAATGGGAGGCGACAGCCCTAGGCGGGGTGGGGGTGTAACAGCCCCATTCGGGGTGGAGGTGACAGCAATAGGCAGAGCGGGGGTTAACACTAGTGGAGTGGAAGGATAACACTAGATGGAGCAGGGGGCAACAGCTCTAGGTGGGGCAGGGGGCAACAGCCCTAGGTGGAGCGAGGGAATAGCACTAGATGGAGCGGGGGGCTAGCAGTAGACGGAGAAGTGGGGTAACAGCCCTAGGTGGGGAGGGGGGTGACAGCCCAAGACGGGATGGGGGGATAGCAGTAGACAGAGCTGTGGGAAAGCCCTAGGCGGAGCGAGGGGATAGCACTAGATGGAGCGGGAGGGATAGCGCTAGGCAGCGCATGTTGGGGGGGTGGGGGGCGACAGCCCTGGGCGGGGTGGGGGATGACAAACACTAGGCAGGGCGGGGGTCGACAGCACTAGGCAGAGCAGAGTGGAATAGCACTAGGAGGAGCTGGGGGAACAGCACTAGGCAGAGCTGGGGGGACAGCACTAGGCAGAGCTGGGGGGACAGCACTAGGCAGAGCTGGGGGGACAGCACTAGGCAGAGCTGGGGGGACAGCACTAGCCAGAGCATGGAGGGATAGCACTAGGCAGAGCAGGGGAATAGCACTAGATGGAGCGAGGGCACAGCACTACGCGGAGTGGGGGGATAGCACTAAGCGGAATGGGGGGGACAGCACTAGGCAGAGCGGGGCGTATAGCACTGGGTGGGGAGATAGCACTAGGCGGGAAGCATAGCACTCGGCAGAGCGGGGGGATAGCACTAGACAGAGCAGCGGGGGATAGCACTAGGCAGAGCAGAGGGGGATAGCACTAGGCAGGGCAGCGGGGGATAGCACTAGGCAGGGCAGCGGGGGGATAGCACTAGGCAGAGCAGCGGGGGATAGCACTAGGCAGAGCAGCGGGGGATAGCACTAGGCAGAGCAGCGGAGGATAGCACTAGGCAGAGCAGGGGGGGATAGCACTAGGCAGAGCAGGGCGGGGATAGCACTAGGCAGAGCAGGGGGGGATAACACTAGGCAGAGCGGGGGGGGATAGCACTAGGCAGAGCAGGGCGGGGATAGCACTAGGCAGAGCAGGGCGGGGATAACACTAGGCAGAGCAGGGCGGGGATAACACTAGGCAGAGCGGGGGGGGGATAGCATTAGGCAGAGCCGGGGGGGGGATAGCACTAGGCAGAGCGGGGGGGGGATAGCACTAGGCAGAGCGGGGGGGGATAGCACTAGGCAGAGCGGGGGGGGATAGCACTAGGCAGAGCGGGGGGGGATAGCACTAGGCAGAGCAGGGGGGGATAGCACTAGGCTGAGCAGGGGGGGGATAGCACTAGGCAGAGCAGGGGGGGATAGCACTAGGCAGAGCAGGGGGGATAGCACTAGGCAGAGCAGGGGGGATAGCACTAGGCAGAGCAGGGGGGGATAGCACTAGGCAGAGCAGGGGGGATAGCACTAGGCAGAGCAGGGGGGATAGCACTAGGCAGAGCGGGGCGGGGGGGGGGAGATAGCACTAGGCGGGGCTGGGGGAGACAGCCGTAGGTGGGGCGGGGCGTGACAGCCCTAGGTGGGGCGGCGGGGGCGACAGCCCCAGGCGAGGCGGTGGGGGGGGAGACAACCCCTTGCGGTGGGGGGGTGACAGCACTAGGTGAACCGAGGGGATAACACTTGACAGAGCCGGAGGATAACACTAGAAGGAGCGGGGGGGGTGACAGCCCTAGGCCGGGCGGGGGGGGTGGGGGTGGGGGCGACAGCCCTAGGCGGGACGAGGGGATTGCACTAGATGGAGCAGGGGATAGCTGTAGATGGAGCAGGAAGAGGGGGCGACAGCCGTAGGTGGGGTGGGGGGATAGCAGTAGACAGAGCAGGGGGATAGCACTAGGTGGAGCGGTGGGATAACACTAGGCAGAGTAGTGTGGATAGCACTAGGCGGGACGGGGGGGCGAAAGCCCTAGGCAGGATGGGGGGGCTACAGCCCTAGGCGGGTCAGGGGGATAACATGAGACAGAGCAAGGGGATATCACTAGGAGGGGTGGGGGGCAACACCCTAGGTGGGTCGGGGGGTGACAGCTCTAGGCGGGGTGGAGGGGTGACAGCACTTGGTGGAGCTGGGGGATAACACTAGATGGAGCAGGTGGCAACAGCCCTAGGCAGGGCGGGGGGCAACAGCCTAAGGTGGAGCAAGGGAATAACACTAGACGGAGTAGGGGGATAGCAGTAGACGGAGGGGGGGGGCGACAGCTCTAGGCGGGGACGGGGGGATAGCAGTAGACAGAGCAGTGAGAAAGCACTAGGCAGAGCCGGGGGATATCACTAGGCAGGGTTGGTGGGGGGTCGACAGCCCTATTTGGGGCTGGGGGCTGACAGCCCTAGGTGGGGTGGGGGGTGGCAGCACTAGACGGAGCGGGGGGAGACAGCCCTAGGCAGGGCGGGGGTTAACACCAGGGGAGTGGAAGATAACACTAGATGGATCAGGGGGCAACAGCTCTAGGCGGGGCAGGGGGCGACAGCCCTAGGTGGAGCAAGGGAATAGCACTAGGTGGAGCAGGGGGATAGCAGTAGGCGGAGGGGGGGTGACAGCCCTATGCGGGGGGGGGGGTGACAGCCCAAGGCGGGGCGGGGGGGATAGCAGAAGACAGAGCAGTGGGAAAGCACTAGGCGGAGCCGGGGGATAGCACTAGGCGGGGGGTGGGGGGTCGACAGCCCAAGACAGGGCGGGGTGTCGATGGCCCAAGGCGGGGCGGGGGGGGGGGTCGACGGCCCAAGGCGGGGCGGGGGGGGGGTCGATGGCCCAAGGCGGGGCGGGGGGGGTCGATGGCCCAAGGCGGGGCTGGGGGGTTGACGGCCCAAGGCGGGGCGGGGGGAGGCAGCCCTAGGCGGGGAGGGGGGAGACAGCCCTAGGCGGGGAGGGGGGAGACAGCCCTAGTCGGGGCGGGGGGCGACAGCCCTAGGTGGAGCAAGGGAATAGCACTAGGTGGAGAAGGGGGATAGCAGTAGGCGGGGGGGGGGGGGGTGACAGCCCAAGGTGGGGGGGGTGACAGCCCAAGGTGGAGGAGGGGTGACAGCTCAAGGCTGCGGGGGGCGGATAGCAGAAGACAGAGCAGTGGGAAAGCACTAGGCAGAGCCGGGGGATAGCATTAGGCAGGGCAGGGGGGTCGACAGCCCAAGGTGGGGCAGGGGGGGGTCAATGGCCCAAGGCGGGGCGGGGGACCGACAGCCCTAAGCGGGGCGGGGGGCCGACAGCCCTAGGCGGGGCGGGGGGCCGACAGCCCTAGGCGGGGCGGGGGGCCGACAGCCCTAGGCGGGGCGGGGGGCCGACAGCCCCATTCGGGGTGTGGGGGTGACAGCACTAGGCGGAGCGAGGGTTAACACTAGGGGAGTGGAAGGATAACACTAGACGGAGCAGGGGGCAACAGCCCTAGGTGGAGCAAGGGAATAGCACTAGGTGGAGCAGGGGGATAACAGTAGGCAGGGGGGGGGGCGACAGCCCAAGGCGGGGCGGGGGGGGGCGACAGCCCCAGGCGGGGCGGGGGGGGCGACAGCCCCAGGCGGGGCGGGGGGGGGGGCGACAGCCCCAGGCGGGGCGGGGGGGGAGACAGCCCCAGGCGGGGCGCGGGGGGGGGGGGGCGACAACCCCTGGCGGGGCAGTGGGGGCAACAGCCCCTGGCGGGGCAGTGGGGGCGACAGCCCCTGGCAGGGCAGTGGGGGTGACAGCCCCTGGCGGGGCAGGGGGGGCGACACTAGGTGGGATGGGGTCGACAGCACTAGGCAGACCAGGGGTTAACACTAAGGGAGTGGAAGGATAACACTAGAAGGATCAGGGGGCAACAGCCCTAGGCAGGGCGGGGGGCGACAGCCCTAGGTGGAGCAAGGGAAGAGCACTAGGTGGAGCAGGGGGATAGCAGTAGGTGGGGGGGGGGGTGACAGCCCTATGCGGGGAGGGGTGTGACAGCCCAAGGTGGGGCGGGGGGATAGCAGTAGACGGAGCAGTGGGAAAGCAGTAAGCGGAGTGCGGGGATAGCACTAGATGGAGCGGGGAGCAACAGCCCTAGGCTGGGCGTTGGGGTGACAGCCCTAGGTTGAGCAAGGGAATAGCACTAGGTGGAACAGGGGGATAGCAGTAGGCGGAGGAGGGGTGACAGCACTATGCGGGGGGGTGACAGCCCCAGGTGGGGCGGGGGGGGGCAACAGACCCAGGCGGGGCGGGGGGGGCGACAGACCCAGGCGGGGCGGGGGGGGGCGACAGCGCCTGGCGGGGCAGGGGGGGCTGACAGCCCCTGGTGGGGCAGGTGGGGTGACAGCCCCTGGCGGGGCAGGGGGAGACAACACTAGGTGGGATGGGGTCGACAGCACTAGGCAGATCAGAGGGGATAGCACGAGGCAGAGCAGGGGGGATAGCACTAGGAAGAGCAGAGGGGAATAGCACTAGGCAGAGCAGGGGGGGATATCACTAGGCAGAGCTGGGGGGGATAGCACTAGGCAGAGCTGGGGGGGATAGCACTAGGCAGAGCAGGGGGGGATAGCACTAGGCAGAGCAGGGGGGATAGCACTAGGCAGAGCAGGGGGGATAGCACTAGGCAGAGCAGGGGGGATAGCACTAGGCAGAGCAGGGGGATAGCACTAGGCAGAGCAGGGGGGATAGCACTAGGCAGAGCGAGGCGGGGGGGGGAAATAGCACTAGGCGGGGCTGGGGGAGACAGCCGTAAGTGGGGCGGGGCGTGACAGCCCTAGGTGGGGCAGCGGGGGCGACAGCCCCAGGCGAGGCGGTGGGGGGGAGACAACCCCTTGCGGTGGGGGGGGTGACAGCACTAGGTGGAGCGAGGGGATAACACTTGACAGAGCCGGAGGATAACACTAGAAGGAGCAGGGGGGTGACAGCCCTAGGCCCGGTGGGGGCGACAGCCCTAGGCGGGACGAGGGAATTGCACTAGATGGAGCAGGGGATAGCAGTAGATGGAGCAGGAAGGGGGGGCGACAGCCGTAGGTGGGGTGGGGGGATAGCAGTAGACAGAGCAGGGGGATAGCACTAGGTGGAGCGGTGGGATAACACTAGGCAGAGTAGGGTGGATAGCACTAGGCGGGACGGGGGGGCGAAAGCCCTAGGCAGGATGAGGGGGCTACAGCCCTAGGCGGGTCAGGGGGATAACATGAGACGGAGCGAGGGGATATCACTAGGCGGGGTGGGGGGCAACACCCTAGGTGGGTCGGGGGGGTGACAGCTCTAGGCGGGGTGGAGGGGTGACAGCACTTGGTGGAGCTGGGGGATAAAACTAGATGGAGTGGAAGGATAACACTAGATGGAGCAGGTGGCAACAGCTCTAGGCAGGGCGGGGGGCAACAGCCTGAGGTGGAGCAAGGGAATAACACTAGACGGAGTAGGGGGATAGCAGTAGACGGAGAGTGGGGGCGACAGCTCTAGGAGGGGAGGGGGGGATAGCAGTAGACAGAGCAGTGAGAAAGCACTAGGCAGAGCCGGGGGATATCACTAGGCAGGGTTGGTGGGGGGTCGACAGCCCTATTCGGGGCTGGGGGCCGACAGCCCTAGGTGGGGTGGGGGGTGGCGGCACTAGACGGAGCGGGGGGAGACAGCCCTAGGCAGGGCGGGGGTTAACACCAGGGGAGTGGAAGATAACACTAGATGGAGCAGGGGGCAACAGCTCTAGGCGGGGCAGGGGGCGACAGCCCTAGGTGGAGCAAGGGAATAGCACTAGGTGGAGCAGGGGGATAGCAGTAGGCGGAGGGGGGGGTGACAGCCCTATGCGGGGGGGGGGGGGTGACAGCCCAAGGCGGGGCGGGGGGGGATAGCAGAAGACAGAGCAGTGGGAAAGCACTAGGCGGAGCCAGGGGATAGCACTAGGCGGGGGGGGGAGTCAACAGCCCAAGGCGGGGCGGGGTGTCGATGGCCCAAGGCGGGGCGGGGGGGGGGGTCGACGGCCCAAGGCAGGGCGGGGGGGGTCGATGGCCGAAGGCGGGGCGGGGGGGTCGATGGCCCAAGGCGGGGCGGGGGGGTCGACGGCCCAAGGCGGGGCGGGGGGAGACAGCCCTAGGCGGGGCGGGGGGAGACAGCCCTAGGCGGGGAGGGGGGAGACAGCCCTAGGCGGGGCAGAGGGAGACAGCCCTAGTCGGGGCGGGGGGCGACAGCCCTAGGTGGAGCAAGTGAATAGCACTAGGTGGAGCAGGGGGATAGCAGTAGGCGGGGGGGGGGGGGGGGGCGGTTACAGCCCAAGGTAGTGGGGGTGACAGCCCAAGGTGGGGGTGTGTGACAGCCCAAGGCTGCGGGGGGCGGGGGATAGCAGAAGACAGAGCAGTGGGAAAGCACTAGGCAGAGCCGGGGGATAGCACTAGGCAGGGCAGGGGGGGTCGACAGCCCAAGGTGGGGCGGGGGGGGGGGTCGACGGCCCAAGGCGGGGCGGGGGGGTCGACAGCCCAAGGAGGGGCGGGGAGCCAACAGCCCTAGGCGGGGCGGGGGGCCGACAGCCCCAGGCGGGGCGGGGGGCCGACAGCCCTAGGCGGGGCGGGGGGCCGACAGCCCTAGGCGGGGCGGGGGGGCCGACAGCCCTAGGCGGGGCGGGGGGCCGACAGCCCTAGGCGGGGCGGGGGGGGCGACAGCCCTAGGCGGGGCTGGGGGCCGACAGCCCTAGGCGGGGCTGGGGGCCGACAGCCCTAGGCGGGGCTGGGGGCCGACAGCCCTAGGCGGGGCGGGGGGCCGACAGCCCTAGGCGGGGCGGGGGGCCGACAGCCCTAGGCGGGGCGGGGGGCCGACAGCCCTAGGCAGGGCGGGGGGGAGACAGCCCCATTCGGGGTGGGGGGTGACAGCGCTAGGCGGAGCGAGGGTTAACACTAGGGGAGTGGAAAGATAACACTAGACGGAGCAGGGGGCAACAGCCCTAGGTGGAGCAAGGGAATAGCACTAGGTGGAGTAGGGGGATAACAGTAGGCGGGGGGGGGGGGGCAACAGCCCAAGGCGGGGCGGAGGTGACAGCCCAAGGCGGGGCGGGGGGGGGGGGGCGACAGCCCCAGGCAGGGTGGGGGGGGCGACAGCCCCAGGCGGGGTGGGGGGGCGACAGTCACTGGCGGGGCGGGGGGGGGCCACAGCCCCTGGCGGGGCGGGGGGGGGGGCGACAGCCCCTGGCGGGGCGGGGGGGGGCGACAGACCCTGGCGGGGCAGGGGGGGCGACAGACCCTGGCGGGGTTGGGGAGATAAGACTAGGTGGGATGGGGTCGACAGCACTAGGCAGACCAGGGGTTAACACTAGGGGAGTGGAAGGATAACACTAGAAGGAGCAGGGGGCAACAGCCCTAGGCAGGGCGGGGGGCGACAGCCCTAGGTGGAGCAAGGGAATAGCACTAGGTGGAGCAGGGGGATAGCAGTAGGCGAAGTGGGGGGGGCGGGGGGTGACAGCCCTATGCGGGGAGGGGTGTGACAGCCCAAGGTGGGGCGGGGGGGATAGCAGTAGACGGAGCAGTGGGAAAGCAGTAAGCGGAGTGCGGGGATAGCACTAGATGGAGCGGGGAGCAACAGCCCTAGGCTGGACAGGGGGGCGACAGCCCTAGGTTGAGCAAGGGAATAGCACTAGGTGGAGCAGGGGGATAGCAGTAGGCGGAGGAGGGGTGACAGCACTATGCGGGGGGTGACAGCCCCAGGTGGGGCGGGGAGGGGGGGCGACAGACCCAGGCGGGGCGGGGGGGGCGACAGACCCAGGCGGGGCGGGGGGGGGCGACAGACCCAGGCGGGGCGGGGGGGGCGACAGCCCCAGGTGGGGCGGGGGGGGCGACAGCCCCTGGTGGGGCAGGGGGAGACAACACTAGGTGGGATGGGGTCGACAGCGCTAGGCAGATCGGAGGGGATAGCACTAGGCAGAGCAGGGGGGATAGCACTAGGTAGAGCAGGGGGGCATAGCACTAGGCAGAGCAGGGGGGATAGCACTAGGCAGAGCAGGGGGGATAGCACTAGGCAGAGCAGGGGGGGATAGCACTAGGCAGAGCAGGGGGGGATAGCACTAGGCAGAGCAGGGGGGGATAGCACTAGGCAGAGCAGGGGGGGATAGCACTAGGCAGAGCAGAGGGGGGATAGCACTAGGCAGAGCAGGGGGGGATAGCACTAGGCAGAGCAGGGGGGGATAGCACTAGGCAGAGCAGGGGGGGATAGCACTAGGCAGAGCAGGGGGGGATAGCACTAGGCAGAGCGGGGGGGGATAGCACTAGGCAGAGCGGGGGGGGATAGCACTAGGCAGAGCAGGGGGGGATAGCACTAGGCAGAGCGGGGGGGGGATAGCACTAGGCAGAGCAGGGGGGGATAACACTAGGCAGAGCAGGGGGGGATAGCACTAGGCAGAGCAGGGGGGGATAGCACTAGGCAGAGCAGGGGGGGGATAGCACTAGGCAGAGCAGGGCGGGGGATAGCACTAGGCAGAGCAGGGGGGGGGATAGCACTAGGCAGAGCAGGGGGGGGATAGCACTAGGCAGAGCAGGGGGGGATAGCACTAGGCAGAGCGGGGGGGATAGCACTAGGCAGAGCAGGGGGGGATAGCACTAGGCAGAGCGGGGGGGGATAGCACTAGGCAGAGCAGGGCGGGGGATAGCACTAGGCAGAGCAGGGCGGGGGATAGCACTAGGCAGAGCAGGGCGGGGGATAGCACTAGGCAGAGCAGGGCGGGGATAGCACTAGGCAGAGCAGGGGGGGATAGCACTAGGCAGAGCGAGGGGGGATAGCACTAGGCAGAGCGAGGGGGGATAGCACTAGGCAGAGCTGGGGGGGATAGCACTAGGCAGAGCAGGGGGGGGATAGCACTAGGCAGAGCAGGGGGGGGATAGCACTAGGCAGAGCAGGGCGGGGATAGCACTAGGCAGAGCAGGGGGGGATAGCACTAGGCAGAGCAGGGGGGATAGCACTAGGCAGAGCAGGGGGGGATAGCACTAGGCAGAGCAGGGGGGATAGCACTAGGCAGAGCAGGGGTGGATAGCACTAGGCAGAGCAGTGGCGGGGGATAGCACTAGGCAGAGCAGGGGTGGATAGCACTAGGCAGAGTAGGGGGGTATAACACTAGGCAGAGTAGGGGGGGATAGCACTAGGCAGAGCAGGGGGGGATAGCACTAGGCAGAGCGGGGGGTGGGGGGAGATAGCACTAAGTGGGGCTGGGAGAGACAGCCGTAGGTGGGGTGGGGCGTGACAGCCCTAGCTGGGGCGGGGTGGGGGGGGGGGCGACAGCCCCAGGCAAGGTGGTGCGGGGAGACAGCCCCTTGCGGTGGGGGGGTGACAGCACTAGGTGGAGCGAGGGGATAACACTTGACAGAGCGGGAGGATAACCCTAGAAGGAGTGGGGGGTGACAGCCCTAGGCCGGGCTGGGGGAGGGGGCGACAGCCCTAGGCGGGGAGAGGGGATTGCACTAGATGGAGCGGGGGATAGCAGTAGATGGAGCAGGAAGGGGGGCGACAGCCGTAGTTGGGGCGGGGGGATAGCAGTAGACAGAGCAGGGGGATAGCACTAGGCGAAGCGGTGGGATAGCACTAGGCAGAGCAGCGTGGATAGCACTAGGGGGCGGGGGGGGCGAAAGCCCTAGGCAGGACGAGGGGGCTACAGCCCTAGGAGGGTCAGGGGGATAACACGAGACGGAGCGAGGGGATATCACTGGGCGGGGTGGGGGGCAACACCTTAGGTGGGGTGGGGGGTGACAGCCCTAGGCAGGGTGGGGGGGGTGACAGCACTAGGTGGAGCTGGGGGATAAAACTAGACGGAGTGGAAGGATAACACTAGATGGAGCAGGGGGCAACAGCCCTAGGCGGGGCGGGGGGCAACAGCCTGAGGTGGAGCGAGGGAATAACATTAGACGGAGTGGGGGGATAGCATTAGATGGAGGTGGGGGGGCGACAGCTCTAGGCGGGGGGGGGGATAGCAGTAGACAGAGCAGTGAGAAAGCACTAGGCAGAGCCTGGGGATAGCACTAGGCAGGGTGGCGGCGGGGTCTACAGCCCTAGGCGGGGTGGGGGGCTGACAGCCCTAGGTGGGGCGGGGGGTGGCAGCACTAGACGGAGCGGGGGGAGACAGCCCCATTCGGGGTGGGGGGTGACAGCACTAGGCAGAGCGGGGGTTAAAACTAGGGGAGTGGAAAATAACACTAGACGGAGCAGGGGGCAATAGCCCTAGGCGGGGCGGGGGGGCCGACAGCCCTAGGTGGAGCAAGGGAATAGCACTAGGAGGAGCAGGGGGATAGCAGTAGGCGGAGGGGGGACGTGACAGCCCTATGTGGGGAGGGTGACAGCCCAAGGCAGGGCGGTGGGGGTGACAGCCCAAGGCGGGGTGGGGGGGATAGCAGAAGACAGAGCAGTGGGAAACCACTAGGCAGAGCCGGGGGATAGCACTAGGCAGGGTGGGGGGGGTCGACAGCCCAAGGTGGGGCGGGAGGGTCGACAACCCAAGGCGGGGCGGGGTGGGGTCGACAGCCCAAGGCGGGGCGGGGTGGGGTCGACAGCCCAAGGCGGGGCGAGGGGGGGTCGACAGCCCAAGGTGGGGCGAGGGGGGGTCGACAGCCCTAGGCGGGGCGGGGGTCTGACAGCCCTAGGCGGGGCGGGGGGAGACAGCCCTAGGCGGGGCGGGGGGAGACAGCTCTAGGCGGGGCGGGGGGACACAGCCACATTCGGGCTGAGGGGTGACAGCACTAGGCGGAGCGAGGGTTAACACTAGGGGAGTGGAAGGATAACACTAGATGGAGCAGGGGGCAACAGCCCTAGTCGGGGCAGGGGGCGACAGCCCTAGGTGGAGCAAGGGAATAGCACTAGGTGGCGCAGGGGGATAACAGTAGGCAGAGGTGGGGGCGACAGCCCTATGCGGGGAGGTGGGTGAGAGCCCAAGGCGGGGCGGGGGGGGCGACAGCCCAAGGCGGGGCAGGGGAGCGACAGCCCCAGGCGGGGGGCGGGGGGGGCGACAGCCCCAGGCGGGGAAGGGGGGCGCATCTGCCCCAGGCGGGGTTGGGGGAGACAACCCTAGGTGGGATGGGGTCGACAGCACTAGGCAGAGCAGGGGTTAACACTAGGGGAGTGGAAGGATAACACTAGAAGGAGCAGGGGGCAACAGCCCTAGGCGGGGCGGGGGGCGACAGCCCTAGGTGGAGCAAGGGAATAACACTAGGTGGAGCAGGGGGATAGCAGTAGGCGGGGGGGGGGGGGGGGTGACAGCCCCAGGCGGGGCAGTGGGGGGCGACAGCCCCTGGTGGGGCAGGGGGGGTGACAGCCCCTGGCGGGGCGGGGGGGGGGGGGACAGCACCTAGCGGGGTCAGGGGAGGCAACACTAGGTGGGATGGGGTCGACAGCACTAGGCAGAGTGGGGGGAATAGCACTAGGCGGAGCATGTGGGATAGCACTAGGCAGGGAGGGGGGGTCGACAGGCCAAGGCGGGGTGGGGGGCCGACAGCCCTAGGTGGGGCGGGGGGCCGACAGCCCTAGGCGGGGTGGGGGGTGACAGCCCTAGGCGGGGCGGGGGGATAGCACTAGGCGGAGCTGGGTGGACAGCACTAGGCAGAGCATTGGGGGACAGCACTAGGCAGAACAGTGGGGGATGGCACTAGGCAGAGCAGGGGGAGATAGCACTAGGCAGAACATGGTGGGGTAGCACTAGGCGGAGCATGGGGATAGCACTAGACGGAGCAGGGGGATAGCACTAGGCGGAACAGGGGGACAGCACGAGGCAGAACAAGGGGACAGCATGAGGTGGAACAGGGGCTATAGCATTAGGCTCGGGGAGATAGCACTAGGCGGGGAGCATAGCACTCTGCAGAGCATGGGGGATAGCACTAGGCAGAGCAGGGGGGGATAGCACTAGGCAGAGCAGGGGGGATAGCACTAGGCAGAGCAGAGGGGGATAGCACTAGGCAGAGCAGAGGGGGATAGCACTAGGCAGAGCAGAGGGGGATAGCACTAGGCAGAGCGCGGGAGATAGCACTGGGCAGAGTTGGGGAGATAGCACTGGGCAGAGTGGGGGGGGATAGCACTTGGCAGAGCGGGGGGGGATAGCACTTGGCAGAGCGGGGGGGGGATAGCACTGGGCAGAGCTGGGGGGGGATAGCACTGGGCAGAGCGGGGGGGGATAGCACTGGGCAGAGCAGGGGGGATTGCAATAGGCAGAGCAGGGGGGGGATAGCACTGGGCAGAGCAGGGGGGGTGGATAGCACTGGGCAGAGCAGGGGGGGGTGGATAGCACTGGGCAGAGCAGGGGGGATAGCACTGGGCAGAGCGGGGGGGGATAGCACTGGGCAGAGTAGGGGGGGATAGCACTGGGCAGACCAGGGGGGGATAGTACTGGGCAGAGCAGGGGGGGATAGCACTGGGCAGAGCGGGGGGGGGGCGGGATAGCACTAGGCGGGGCTGGGGGAGACAGCCCTGGAGGGGGGCAGGGCGCAACAGCCCTAGGCAGGGCAGGGGGGTGACAGCCGTAGGTGGGGCGGGAGGGGGCGACAGCCCCATGCAGGGTGGGGGAGTGACAGAACTAGGCGGAGCAGGGGGGTAACACTAGACGAAGTGGGAGGATAACACTAGAAGGAGCTGGGGGGGGGCGACAAGCCTAGGCTGGGCGAGGGGACTGCACTAGATGGATCAGGGGGATAGCAGTAGATGGAGCGGGGCGGGGGCGACAGCCCTAGGCGGGACGGGGGCGACGGCCCAAGGTGGGGCGCGGGGATAGCAGTAGACAGAGCAGGGGGATAGCACTAGGCAGAGTGGGGGGGGATAGCACTAAGAAGAGCAAGGGGGATAGCACTAGGCAGGGCGGGGGGATAGCACTAGGCAGAGCAGGGGGGGATAGCACTAGGCAGAGTAGTGGGGGATAGCACTAGGCAGAGTAGGGGGGGATAGCACTAGGCAGAGCGGGGGGGATAGCACTAGGCAGAGCAGGGGGGGATAGCACTAGGCAGAGCAGGGGGGGATAGCACTAGGCAGAGCAGGGGGGGATAGCACTAGGCAGAGCAGGGGGGGATAGCACTAGGCAGAGCAGGGGTGGCGGGGGGAGATAGCACTAAGTGGGGCTGGGAGAGACAGCCGTAGGTGGGGTGGGGCGTGACAGCCCTAGGTGGGGTGGGGTGGGGGGGAGACAGCCCCAGGCGAGGCGGTGCGGGGGTGACAGCGCTAGGTGGAGCGAGGGGGATAACACTTGACAGAGCAGGAGGATAACCCTAGAAGGAGTGGGGGGTGACAGCCCTGTGCTGGACGGGGGGGGGCGGGGGGGGGCGACAGCCCTAGGCGGGGAGAGGGGATTGCACTAGATGGAGCGGGGGATAGCAGTAGATGGAGCAGGAAGGGGGGCGACAGCTGTAGGTGGGGCGGGGGGATAGCAGTAGACAGAGCAGGGGATAGCACTAGACGGAGCGGTGGGATAGCACTAGGCAGAGCAGCGTGGATAGCACTAGGCGGGGCGGGGGGGCGAAAGCCCTAGGCAGGACGAGGGGGCTACAGCCCTAGGAGGGTCAGGGGGATAACACGAGACGGAGCGAGGGGATATCACTGGGCGGGGTGGGGGGCAACACCCTAGGTGGGGCGGGGGGTGACAGCCCTAGACAGGGTGGGGGGGGTGACAGCACTAGGTGGAGCTGGGGGATAAAACTAGACGGAGTGGAAGGATAACACTAGATGGAGCAGGGGGCAACAGCCCTAGGCGGGGCGGGGGCAAACAGCCTGAGGTGGAGCGAGGGAATAACATTAGACGGAGTGGGGGGATAGCATTAGACGGAGGTGGGGGGGCGACAGCTCTAGGCGGGGAGTGGGGGATAGCAGTAGACAGAGCAGTGAGAAAGCACTAGGCAGAGCCTGGGGATAGCACTAGGCAGGGTGGCGGCGGGGTCTACAGCCCTAGGCGGCGTGGGGGGCCGACAGCCCTAGGTGGGGTGGGGGGTGGCAGCACTAGACGGAGCGGGGGGAGACAGCCCTATGCGGGGCGGGGGGAGACAGCCCCATTCGGGGTGGGGGGGTGACAGCACTAGGCAGAGAGGGGGTTAAAACTAGGGGAGTGGAAGATAACACTAGACGGAGCAGGGGGCGACAGCCCCAGGCGGGGTGGCGGGGGGGGGGCGACAGCCCCAGGCGGGGCGGTGGGGGCGACAGCCCCAGGTGGGGCGGTGGGGGGGGGGGGCGACAGCCCCAGGCGGGGCGGGGGTGGCGACAGCCCCAGGCGGGGTTGTGAGAGACAACACTAGGTGGGATGGGGTCGACAGCCCTAGGCACAGCGGGGGTTAACACTAGGGGAGTGGAAGGATAACACTAGAAGGAGCAGGGGGCAACAGCCCAAGGCGGGGCGGGGGGCGACAGCCTTAGGTGGAGCAAGGGAATAGCACTAGGTGGAGCAGGGGGATAGCAGTAGGCGGAGGGGGGGGCGACAGCCCTATGTGAGGAGGGGGGTGACAGCCCAAGGTGGGGCGGGGGGATAGCAGTAGACGGAGCAGTGGGAAAGCAGTAAGCGGAGCCTGGGGATAGCACTAGACGAAGCTGGGGGCAACAGCCCTAGGCGGGGCGGGGGGTGACAGCCCTAGGTGGAGCAAGGGAATAGCACTAGGTGGAGCAGGGGGATAGCAGTAGGTGGCGGGGGGGGGGGGGCGGTGACAGCACTAGGCGGGGGGGGGGGGTGACAGCCCCAGGCCGGGTGGGGGGTGGGGACTGCCCCAGACGGGGCAGGGGGGCGACAGCCCCTGGCGGGGCAGGGGGGGCGACAGCCCCTGGCGGGGTTGGGGGAGGCAACACTAGGTGGGATGGGGTCGACAGCACTAGGCAGAGTGGGGGGGATAGGACTAGGCAGAGTGGGGGGGGCCGACAGCCCTAGGCGGGGCGGGGGGGCCGACAGCCCTAGGCGGGGCAGGGGGGGCGACAGCCCCTGGCGGGGTTGGGGGAGGCAACACTAGGTGGGATGGGGTCGACAGCACTAGGCAGAGTGGGGGGGATAGGACTAGGCAGAGTGGGGGGGCCGACAGCCCTAGGCGGGGCGGGGGGCCGACAGCCCTAGGCGGGGCAGGGGGGGCGACAGCCCCTGGCGGGGTTGGGGGAGGCAACACTAGGTGGGATGGGGTCGACAGCACTAGGCAGAGTGGGGGGGATAGGACTAGGCAGAGTGGGGGGGCCGACAGCCCTAGGCGGGGCGGGGGGCCGACAGCCCTAGGCGGGGTGGGGCGATAGCACTAGGCGGAGCTGGGTGGACAGCACTAGGCAGAGCCGGGGGGCGATAGCAGTAGGCAGAGCAGTGGGGGATAGCACTAGGCAGAGCGGGGGAGATAGCACTGGGCAGAACATGGTGGGGTAGCATTAGGTGGAGCATGATAATAGCACTAGACGGAGCAGGGGGATAGCACTAGGCGGAACAGGGGGACAGCACGAGGCGGAACAGGGGGAAAGGACTAGGCAGAGCGGGGGCTATAGCACTAGGCCGGGGGAGATAGCACTAGGCGGGGAGCATAGCACTCTGCAGAGCATGGGGTATAGCACTAGGCAGAGCAGGGGGGGATAGCACTAGGCAGAGTTGGGGAGATAGCACTGGGCAGAGTTGGGGAGATAGCACTGGGCAGAGTTGGGGAGATAGCACTGGGCAGAGCAGGGGGGGGATATCACTGGGCAGAGCAGGGGGGGATAGCACTGGGCAGAGCGGGGGGGGATAGCACTGGGCAGAGCGGGGGGGGATAGCACTGGGCAGAGCAGGGGGGGATAGCACTGGGCAGAGCAGGGGGGGATAGCACTGGGCAGAGCAGGGGGGGATAGCACTGGGCAGAGCAGGGGGGGGGATAGCACTAGGCAGGGCTGGGGGAGACAGCCCTGGAAGGGGGCAGGGCGCAACAGCCCTAGGTGGGGCGGGGGGCGGGGAGCAACAGCCCTAGGCAGGGCAGGGGGGTGACAGCTGTAGGTGGAGCGGGAGGGGAGTGACAGCACTAGGCGGAGCAGGGGGATAACACTAGACGAAGTGGGAGGATAACACTAGAAGGAGCTGGGGGGGCGACAGCCCTAGGCTGGGCGAGGGGACTGCACTAGACGGATCAGGGGGATAGCAGTAGATAGAGTGGGGCGGGGGCAACAGCCCTAGGCGGGACGGGGGCAACGGCCCAACGTGGGGCACAGGGATAGCAGTAGACAGAGCAGGGGGATAGCACTAGGCGGGGGGGGCGGATAGCACTAGGCAGAGGGGTGGGATAGCACTAGGCAGAGTGGGGGGGATAGCACTAAGAAGAGCAGGGGGGATAGCACTAGGCGGGGTGGGGAGAGGGGGCGACAGTCCTAGGCAGGGTGGGGGGCTACAGCCCTAGGGGGGTCAGGGGGATAGCACTAACCAGGGCGGGGGGCGGGAGGGCGACAGCCCTAGGCAGGGCTGGGGGAGACAGCCCTAGTGGGGTCAGGGGGATAGCACTTGATGGAGTGGGGGGATAACACTAAGTGGGGCGGGGGTGACACCCCTAGGCGGGACGGGGGACGACAGCCCAATGCGGGGTGGGGGGGGTTGACAGCACTAGGCGGAACGGGGGGGATAACACTCGACGGAGTAGAAGGATAACACTAGACAGAGCAGGGGGCAACAGCCCTAGCCGGGGTGGGGGGCGACAGCCCTAGGTGGAGTGAGGGAATAGCACTAGATGGAGCGGGCGGATAGCAGTAGACAAGGGTGGGGGGGGGGCATCAGCCCAAGGAGGGGCGGGGGGATAGCAGTAGACGGAGCAGTGGGAAAGCAGTAGGCGGAGGGTGGGGATAGCACTAGGTGAAGCAGGTGGGATAGCACTAGGCGGGGCTGGGGGGGTGGCGACAGCCCTAGGTGGGGCGGGTGGCCAGCAGCACAAGGCGAGGCAGGGGGCGACAGCCCCATTCGGGGTCGGGGGGTGACAGCCCTAGGCGAAGCGGGGGGATAAAACTAGACGGAGTGGAAGAATAATACTAGATGGAGCAGGGGGCAACAGCCCTAGGTGGGGTGGGGGGGCGACAGCCCTAGGTGGAGCAAGGGAATAGCACTAGACGGAGCGGGGAGATAGCAGTAGACAGAGTGGGGGGGGGCGACAGTTCTAGGCGGGTGCGGGGGGGGCGACAGCCCAAGGCGGGGCGGGGGGATAGCAGTAGACAGAGCAGTGGGAAAGCACTAGGTGGAGCTGGGGGACAGCACTAGATGGAGCGGGAGTTGGGGGGGACAGCACTAGGCGGGGGGAGGAATAGCACTAGGCAGAGAAGAGGGATAGCACTAGATGGAGCGGGGGGGTGGGGGTAACAACCCAATCGGGGCAGGGGGCGACAGTCAATCAATCAATCGTATTTATTGAGCGCTTACTGTGTGCAGAGCACTGTACTAAGTGCTTGGGAAGTACAAGGTGGCAACACATAGAGACAGTCCCTACCCAACAGTGGGCTCACAGTCTAAAAGGGGGAGACAGAGAACAAAACCAAACACACTAACAAAATAAAATAAATAGAATAGATATGTACAAGTAAAATAAATAAATAAATGGAGTAATAAATATGTACAAACATATATACACATATACAGGTGCTGTGGGGAAGGGAAGGAGGTAAGATGGGGGGGATGGAGAGGGGGACGAGGGGGAGAGGAAGGAAGGGGCTCAGTCTGGGAAGGCCTCCGGAGGAGGTGAGCTCTCAGTAGGGCCTTGAAGGGAGGAAGAGAGCTAGCTTTGGCGGTTGGGCAGAGGGAGGGCATTCCAGGACCGTGGGCTGGGGGTCGATGGCAGGACAGGCGAGAACGAGGTACGGTGAGGAGATTAGCGGCAGGGGAGCGGAGGGTACGGGGTGGGCTGTAGAAGGAGAGAAGGGAGGTGAGGTAGGAGGGGGCGAGGTGACCATCTTTTCTGGTTTCCCTCTCCCTTGCCCCGACGCCGCCACGACCCTCCCAACGCGTGGAGCGAGGGGAAGAGAAGGGGGGTGGGGAAGGAAAGAGAGAAGAACGTGGCGACTGAAGCCCCCCGTTGGAGAAAACCCAGCGGCGCGACGCGGTCGGGGCGCACTGAGGACAGTCCGCCCCGGTTCAGGACAACAGAAAGGAAAACGTCGCGCCGGGGGCGGGGCGGCCCATCCCCCTGCCAGACGTGACCCGGCACACCGACCGGGGAGTGGGGGGGGGGGGGACCGCCGCCCACCGTATCTCCCCACCCCACCCCACCCCCACCTACCCCACCCCTCTCTCTCCCCCCCCGAAGGGAAAAGAAAGAAGGGTGGGTGGGAAGAGAAGGAAAAGGGAAAGACGGGAAAGACGGCGGAGCCCCGACCACAGAACCCCAGAGGCGGGGGGCGAGAAGGGGGGAAGGCGCGGCGGCAGTCTGACAGTCCTAGGCGGAGCGGGAGGATAGCACTAGTCGGAGCCGGGGGATAGCACTAGTCGGAGCGGGGGGATAGCACTAGGAGGAGTGGGGGGACAGCACTAGTCGGAGCGGGGGGAAATCACTAGGCAGAGCGGATGGATAGCACTAGGCGAGGCGGGGTGTGATAGCCCTAGGCAGGGTGTGGGGGTGACAGCCCTAGGCGAGGCGGGGTGTGTCAGCCCTAGGCGGGGTGTGGGGGCAACAGCCCTAGGCGGAGCAGGGGGTTAACACTAGATGGAGCAGGGGGATAGCACTAGGTGGAGAGGAGGACAGCACTAGGTGGAGCGGGGGGGGTGACAGCCCTGGGCGGGGTGAGCGGGGATCAGCCCTAGGCAGGGCGGGGGGATAGCACTCGGCAGAGTGGGGGCATAGCACTCGGCAGAACGGCGGGGATAGCAATAAGCAGAGTGGCGGGGATAGCAATAGGCAGAGTGGCGGGGATAGCAATAGGCAGAGTGGCGGGGATAGCACTAGGCGAGGCAGGTGGGGCGACAGAACTAGGAGAGGCGGGGGCCGACAGCCCTAGGTGGGGTGGGGGGGGCGACAGCCCCAGGCAGAGCGGGGGGATAACACTAGCTGGAGCGTGGGGCAACAGCCCTATGCAGGGCGGGGCGGGGGGGCAACAGCCCCAGGCCAGGCGGGGGGTGACAGCACTAGGCAGGGGGCGACAGCTCTAGGCGGGGTGGGGGGGCAGCAGCCCTAGGCGGGGCGGGGGGGGATAACACTAGACGGAGCGGGAGGGTAGCACTAGACAGAGTGGGGGAGCGACAGCCCTAGGCAGTGCGGGGAATAGCACTAGATAAAGCAGGAGGGGATAGCACTAGACGGAGCGAGGAGGCGACAACCCAAGTCGGGGTGGGGGGCGACAACCCTAGTCGGAGTTAGGGGATAGCACTACACGGAGCGGGGGGATAGCACTAGGCAGAGTGGGGGGATAGCACTAGGCAGAGCGGGGGGATAGCACTAGGCAGAGCGGGGGGATAGCACTAGTCGGGGCTGGGGGTTGACAGCCCTAGGGAGCGTGGTGGGCAAGACAACCCTAGGCGGGGCAGTGGGCAACAGCCCTAGGCGGGGCAGGGGGCGACAGCCCTAGGCGGGGCAGGGGGCGACAGCCCTAGCTAGAGCCGGGGAGGGACAGCACTAAGCAGGGGGGATAGCACTAGGTGGGGGGGATACCACAAGGAAGAATGGGGAGACAGCACTAGGCAAGGCAGGGTGTGACAGCCCTAGGCGGAGTGTGGGGGCGACAGCCCTAGGCGGAGCAGGGGGATAACACTAGATGGAGCGGGGGGATAGCACTAGGTGGAGAGGAGGACAGCACTAGGTGGAGTGGGGGGGGGTGACAGCCCAAGGGGGGGCAGGGGGATAGCAGTAGACAGAGCAGGGGAAAAGTACTAGGCAGAGCGGCGGGGATAGCAGTAAGCGAGGCGGGGGGGCGACAGAACTAGGAGAGGCGGGGGGCGTGACAGAACTAGGCGGAGCGGGGGGATAAAATTAGATGGAGCAGGAGGCGACAGCCCTATGTAGGGCGGGGGGGGGTGCGACAGCCGTAGGCGGGGTGGGGTGTGATAGCCCTAGGCGGGCCAGGGGGCCGACAACCCTAGGCTGGGCAGGGGATGACAGCCCTAGGCGGGGCGGGGGGGTGACAGCCCTAGGCGGGGTGGGGGTATAGCACTAGACGGAGAGGGGGGATAGCACTAGGTGGGGCGGGGGGCGACAGCCCCATTCGGGGTTGGGGGTGATAGCACTAGGCGGAGTGGGGGTTAACACTGGCGGAGTGGAAGTTTAACAATAGATGGAGTAGGGGGCGACAGCCCTAGGTGGAGCGAGGGAATAGCACTAGACGGAGCGGGGGGATAGCAGTAGACGGGGGGGTGGGGGCGACAGACCAAGGCATGGAGGGGGGCGACAGCCCAAGGCGGGGCGGGGGGATAGCAGTAGATGGAGCAGTGGGAAAGAACTAGGCGGAGTGGGGGGATAGCACTAGGCGAAGCGGGTGGGATAGCACTAGGTGGGGCGGGGGGCGACAGACATAGAGGGGGTGGGTTGCCGACAGCCCAAGGCGGGGCACGAGGCCGACAGCCCTATGTGGGACAGGGGGATGACAGCCCTAGGAGGGGCAGCCCTAGGCGGGGTGGGGGACCGACAGCCCTAGGGGGGGCCGGGGGTGACAGCCCTAGGTGGGGAGGGGGGTGACAGCCCTAGGGGGGCCGGAGGGATAGCACTAGATGGAGGGGGGGGGATAGCACTAGGCGGGGTGGGGGGGCGACAGCCCCATTCGGGGTGGGGGTGATAGCACTAGACGGAGCGTGGGTTAACACTAGCGGAGTGGATGGATAACACTAGATGGAGCAGGAGGCGACAGCCCTAGGCGGGGAGGGGGGGGCGACAGCCCAAGGCGGGGCGGGGGGATAGCAGTAGACGGAGCTGTGGGAAAGCACTAGGCGGAGTGGGGGGATAGCACTAGGCGAAGCGTGTGGGATAGCACTAGGCAGGGCCGGGGGGGTGGGGGCGACATCCCTAGAGGGAGCGGGTGGCCGACAGCCCAAGGCGGGGCGGGAGGCCAACAGCCCTAGGTGGGGTGGGGGGCCGACAGTCCTAGGCAGGCCCGGGGGGGCGGGGGGGTGACAGCCCTAGGGGCCCCAGGGGGATAGCACTAGACGGAGAGGGGGATAGCACTAGACGGAGAGGGGGATAGCACTAGGCTGGGCGGGGGGCGACAGCCCTAGGCGGGGTGGGGGTGACAGCACTAGGCAGGGTGGGGGTGACAGCCCTAGGCGGGGTGGGGGGTGACAGCCCTAGGCGGGGTGGGGGGATAGAACTAGACAGAGAGGGAAACTCCTTGAACGAGTTGTCTACACGCGCTGCCTAGAATTCCTCAACAACAACTCTCTCCTAGACCCCTTCCAGTCTGGCTTCCGTCCCCTACATTCCACGGAAACTGCCCTCTCAAAGGTCACCAATGACCTCCTTCTTGCCAAATCCAATGGCTCATACTCTGTTCTAATCCTCCTCGACCTCTCAGCTGCCTTTGACACTGTGGACCTCCCCCTTCTCCTCAACACGCTATCTGACCTTGGCTTCACAGACTCCGTCCTCTCCTGGTTCTCCTCTTATCTCTCTGGTCATTCATTCTCAGTCTCTTTTGCAGGCTCCTCCTCCCCCTCCCATCCCCTTACTGTGGGGGTTCCCCAAGGTTCAGTGCTTGGTCCCCTTCTGTTCTCAATCTACACGCACTCCCTTGGTGACCTCATTCGCTCCCACGGCTTCAACTATCATCTCTACGCTGATGACACCCAGATCTACATCTCTGCCCCTGCTCTCTCCCCCTCTCTCCAGGCTCGCATCTCCTCCTGCCTTCAGGACATCTCCATCTGGATGTCTGCCCGCCACCTAAAGCTCAACATGTCAAAGACTGAACTCCTTGTCTTCCCTCCCAAACCTTGCCCTCTCCCTGACTTTCCCATCTCTGTTGACGGCACTACCATCCTTCCCGTCTCACAAGCCCGCAACCTTGGTGTCATCCTCGACTCCGCTCTCTCATTCACCCCTCACATCCAAGCCGTCACCAAAACCTGCCGGTCTCAGCTCCGCAACATTGCCAAGATCTGCCCTTTCCTCTCCATCCATACCGCTACCCTGCTCATTCAAGCTCTCATCCTATCCCGTCTGGACTACTGTATCAGCCTTCTCTCTGATCTCCCATCCTCGTGTCTCTCTCCACTTCAATCCATACTTCATGCTGCTGCCCGGATTATCTTTGTCCAGAAACGCTCTGGGCATATCACTCCCCTCCTCAAAAATCTCCAGTGGCTACCAATCAATCTGCGCATCAGGCAGAAACTCCTCACCCTGGGCTTCAAGGCTCTCCACCACCTCGCCCCCTCCTACCTCACCTCCCTTCTCTCCTTCTACAGCCCAGCCCGCACCCTCCGCTCCTCCGCCGCTAATCTCCTCACTGTACCTCGTTCTCGCCTGTCCCACCATCGACCCCCAGCCCATGTCATCCCCCGGGCCTGGAATGCCCTCCCTCTGCCCATCCGCCAAGCTAGCTCTCTTCCTCCCTTCAAGGCCCTGCTGAGAGCTCACCTCCTCCAGGAGGCCTTCCCAGACTGAGCCCCTTCCTTCCTCTCCCCCTCGTCCCCCTCTCCATCCCCCCATCTTACCTCCTTCCCTTCCCCACAGCACCTGTATATATGTATATATGTTTGTACATATTTATTACTCTATTTATTTATTCTACTTGTACATATCTATTCTATTTATTTTATTTTGTTAGTATGTTTGGTTTTGTTCTCTGTCTTCCCCTTTTAGACTGTGAGCCCACTGTTGGGTAGGGACTGTCTCTATATGTTGCCAATTTGTACTTCCCAAGCGCTTAGTACAGTGCTCTGGCACATAGTAAGTGCTCAATAAATACGATTGATGATGATGATGATGGGGGGGGATAGCACTAGGCGGGGCGGGGGGCAACAGCCCCATTCGGGGTGGGGTGGGGTGACAGCACTACGCAGAGTAGGGGTTAACACTAGCGGAGTGGAAGGATAACACTAGACAGAGCAGGGGGCAACAGCCCTAGGTGGAGCAAGGGAATAGCACTAGACGGAGCGGGGGGATAGCAGTAGTCGGGTGCGGCGGGGAGACGAGATAGCAGTAGACGGAGCGGTGGGAAAGCACTAGGCAGAGTGGGGGGATAGCACTAGGTGGAGTGGGGGGATAGCACTAGGTGAAATGGGTGGGATAGCACTAGGCAGGGCGGTGTGGTGGGGCGACAGCCCTAGAGGGGGCGGGTGGCCGACAGCCCAAGGCGGGCCGGGGGGCTGACAGCCCTAGGCGCGCCAGGGGGCCGACAGCCCTAGGCCGGGCGGGCGGTGACAGCCCTAGGCCGGGCGGGGGGATAGTACTAGACGGAGAGGGGGGATAGCACTAGGCAGTGTGGGGGGCGACAGCACTAGGCGGAGCAGGGGTTAACACTAGTGGAGTGGAAGGATAACACTAGAGGAGCAGGGAATGACAGCCCTAGGCAGGGCGGGGGGGCGGCAGCCCTAGGTGGAGTGAGGGAATAGCATTAGACGGAGCAGTGAGATAGCAGTAGACGGAGAAGAGGGGCGATAGCCCTAGGCGGGGTGGGGGGGGGTGCGCGATAGCGCCATGCAGGGTGGGGGGGGTGTCAGCATTAGGCAGAGCAGGGGGATAACATTAGACGGAGCAGGGTGGTGACAGCCCTAGGTGGGGTGAGGGGATTGCACTAGATGGAGCAGGTGGGATAGCACTAGGCGGGGCGGGGGGCCTACAGCCCTAGGCGGGGCGGGGGGCCGACAGCCCTAGGCGGGGCGGGGGGCTGACAGCCCTAGGCGGGGCGGGGGGCCGACAGCCCTAGGCAGGTAAGGGGAATAGCACTAGATGGAGCGGGGGGGAAAGCACAAGGTGGGGCGGTTGGGCTAGCACTAGGCAGGATGGTGGGGGGCGACAGCCCTAGGCAGGGCGGGGAGCCGACAGCCCTCGGCGAGGTGGGGGGCAATTGCCCTAGGCGGGGAGGGGGGATAGCACTACACAGAGCTGGGGGAAAACACTAGGCACGGCTGGGGGGGTGAGAACCCTAGGCGGGGCAGGGGGGACGATCACCCTAGGTGGGGCGGGGTGGTTACAGCCCTAGGCGGGGCGGGGGGCCGACAGCCCTAGGCGGGGCGGGGGGCCGACAGCCCTAGGCGGGGCGGGGGGCCGACAGCCCTAGGCGGGTAAGGGGGATAGCACTAGGCAGGGTGGTGGGGGGCAACAGCCCTAGGCAGGGCGGGGAGGCGACAGCCCTCGGCGAGGTGGGGGGCAACTGCCCTAGGCGGGGAGGGGGGATAGCACTACACAGAGCTGGGGGAAAACACTAGGCAGGGCTGGGGGGTGAGAACCCTAGACGGGGCAGGGGGGAACGATCGCCCTAGGTGGGGCGGGGTGGTTACAGCCCTAGGCGGGGTGGGGTAGTGACAGCCCTAGGCGGGGCGGGGGGCCGACAGCCCTAGGCGGGGCGGGGGGCCGACAGCCCTAGGCGGGGCGGGGGGCCGACAGCCCTAGGCGGGGCGGGGGGCCGACAGCCCTAGGCGGGGCGGGGGGCCGACAGCCCTAGGCGGGGCGGGGGGCCGACAGCCCTAGGCAGGAAAGGGGAATAGCACTAGATGGAGCGGGGGGAAAGCACAAGGTGGGGCGGTTGGGATAGCACTAGGCAGGATGGTGGGGGGCGACAGCCCTAGGCAGGGCGGGGAGCCGACAGCCCTCGGCGAGGTGGGGGGCAACTGCCCTAGGCGGGGAGGGGGGATAGCACTACACAGAGCTGGGGGAAAACACTAGGCACGGCTGGGGGGGTGAGAACCCTAGGCGGGGCAGGGGGGACGATCACCCTAGGCGGGGCGGGGGGCCGACAGCCCTAGGCGGGGTGGGGGGCCGACAGCCCTAGGCGGGGCGGGGGGCCGACAGCCCTAGGCGGGGCGGGGGGCCGACAGCCCTAGGCGGGGCGGGGGGCCGACAGCCCTAGGCGGGGCGGGGGGCCGACAGCCCTAGGCGGGTAAGGGGGATAGCACTAGGCAGGGTGGTGGGGGGCAACAGCCCTAGGCAGGGCGGGGAGGCGACAGCCCTCGGCGAGGTGGGGGGCAACTGCCCTAGGCGGGGAGGGGGGATAGCACTACGCAGAGCTGGGGGAAAACACTAGGCAGGGCTGGGGGGTGAGAACCCTAGGCGGGGCAGGGGGGACGATCGCCCTAGGTGGGGCGGGGTGGTTACAGCCCTAGGCGGGGTGGGGTAGTGACAGCCCTAGGCGGGGCGGGGGGCCGACAGCCCTAGGCGGGGCGGGGGGCCGACAGCCCTAGGCGGGGCGGGGGGGCCGACAGCCCTAGGCGGGGCGGGGGGCTGACAGCCCTAGGCGGGGCGGGGGGCCAACAGCCCTAGGCAGGTAAGGGGGATAGCACTAGGTGGAGCGGGGGGAAGCACAAGGTGGGGCGGGTGGGATAGCACTAGGCAGGGTGGTGGGGGGCGACAGCCCTAGGCAGGGCGGGGAGCCGACAGCCCTCGGCGAGGTGGGGGGCAATTGCCCTAGGCGGGGAGGGGGGATAGCACTACACAGAGCTGGGGGAAAACACTAGGCAGGACTGGGGGGGGGTGAGAACCCTAGGCGGGGCAGGGGGGCCGATCACCCTAGGTGGGGCGGGGTGGTTACAGCCCTAGGCGGGGCGGGGGGCCGACAGCCCTAGGCGGGGCGGGGGGGCCGACAGCCCTAGGCGGGGCGGGGGGCCGACAGCCCTAGGCGGGTAAGGGGGATAGCACTAGGCAGGGTGGTGGGGGGCAACAGCCCTAGGCAGGGCGGGGAGGCGACAGCCCTCGGCGAGGTGGGGGGCAACTGCCCTAGGCGGGGAGGGGGGATAGCACTACACAGAGCTGGGGGGAAAACACTAGGCAGGGCTGGGGGGTGAGAACCCTAGACGGGGCAGGGGGGAACGATCGCCCTAGGTGGGGCGGGGTGGTTACAGCCCTAGGCGGGGGTGGGGTAGTGACAGCCCTAGGCGGGGCGGGGGGCCGACAGCCCTAGGCGGGGCGGGGGGGCCGACAGCCCTAGGCGGGGCGGGGGGCCGACAGCCCTAGGCGGGGCGGGGGGCCGACAGCCCTAGGCGGGGCGGGGGGCCGACAGCCCTAGGCGGGGCGGGGGGCCGACAGCCCTAGGCAGGAAAGGGGAATAGCACTAGACAGACCGGGAGGATAGCACAAGGTGGGGCGGGTGGGATAGCACTAGGCAGGGCGGTGGGGGGCGACAGCCCTAGGCAGGGCGGGGAGCCGACAGCCCTCGGCGGAGTGGGGGGCAACTGCCCTAGGCGGGGAGGGGGGATAGCACTACACAGAGCTGGGGGAAAACACTAGGCGGGGCTGGGGGGGTGAGAACCCTAGGCGGGGCAGGGGGGACGATCACCCTAGGCGGGGCGGGGGGCCGACAGCCCTAGGCGGGGTGGGGGGCCGACAGCCCTAGGCGGGGCGGGGGGCCGACAGCCCTAGGCGGGGCGGGGGGCCGACAGCCCTAGGCGGGGCGGGGGGCCGACAGCCCTAGGCGGGGCGGGGGGCCGACAGCCCTAGGCGGGGCGGGGGGCCGACAGCCCTAGGCGGGGCGGGGGGCCGACAGCCCTAGGCGGGTAGGGGGGAAAGCACTAGGCAGGGGGGTGGGGGGGCAACAGCCCTAGGCCGGGCGGGGAGGCGACAGCCCTCGGCGAGGTGGGGGGCAACTGCCCTAGGCGGGGAGGGGGGATAGCACTACGCAGAGCTGGGGGAAAACACTAGGCAGGGCTGGGGGGTGAGAACCCTAGGCGGGGCAGGGGGGACGATCGCCCTAGGTGGGGCGGGGTGGTTACAGCCCTAGGCGGGGTGGGGTAGTGACAGCCCTAGGCGGGGCGGGGTGGTTACAGCCCTAGGCGGGGTGGGGTAGTGACAGCCCTAGGCGGGGCGGGGGGCCGACAGCCCTAGGCGGGGCGGGGGGCTGACAGCCCTAGGCGGGGCGGGGGGCCAACAGCCCTAGGCAGGTAAGGGGGATAGCACTAGGTGGAGCGGGGGGAAGCACAAGGTGGGGCGGGTGGGATAGCACTAGGCAGGGTGGTGGGGGGCGACAGCCCTAGGCAGGGCGGGGAGCCGACAGCCCTCGGCGAGGTAGGGGGCAACTGCCCTAGGCGGGGAGGGGGGATAGCACTACACAGAGCTGGGGGAAAACACTAGGCAGGACTGGGGGGGGTGAGAACCCGAGGCGGGGCAGGGGGGACAACCGCCCTAGGTGGGGCGGGGTGGTTACAGCCCTAGGCGGGGCGGGGTGGTTACAACCCTAGGTGGGGTGGGGGCGCGGCAGCCCCAGGCGCGGTGGGGGTGGGAGACAGCATTAGGCGGGGCAGTGGGCAACAGCCGTAGGTGGGGCAGTGGGCAACAGCCCTAGGCGGGGTGGGGGGCGACAGCACTAGGTGAAGCTGGGGGGGGATAGTACTAGGCAGAGCAGTGGGGGATAACACTAGGCAGAGGAAGGGGGGATAACACTAGGCAGAGCATAGGGTGGTAGCACTAGGCAGAGTGGGGAGATAGCTCTAGGTGGAATGGGGGGACAGCACTAGGCAGAGCCAGGGGTATAGCACTAGGCGGGGGGATATAGCACTAGGCGGGGAGCATAGCACTCTGCAGAGCAGGGGGGATAGCGCTAGGCAGAGCGGGGGGGGATAGCAGTATGCAGAGTGGGGGGGATAGCACTAGGCAGAGCGGGGGGGATAGCACTGGGCAGAGCGGGGGGGATAGCACTGGGCAGAGCAGGGGGGGATAGCACTAGATGAGGCTAGGGGAGACAGCCCTGGGGGGTGGAGTGCGACAGCCCTAGGCGGAGGTGGGGGGGTCAACAGCCCTAGGCGGGGCCGGGGGGGGGCGGTGACAGCCCCATTCAGGGTTGGGGACTGACAGCACTAGGCGGAGTGGGGGGGATAGCACTAGATGGAGTGGGAGGATAACACTAGAAGGAGTGGAGGGGATGGGGGGGGGGGGGGCAACAGCCCTAGGCCAGGCAGGTGGGAGACAGCCCTAGGAGGGGTGAGGGAATTGCACTAGACAGAGAGGGGGGATAGCAGTAGACGGAGCAGGGGGATTGCAGTAGACAGACCGGGGCGGGGGGGGAGGGGTGACAGCCCTAGGCAGGGCGGGGGGGCAACTGCCCAAGGTGGGGTGGGGGGATAGCACTTGGCGGAGCAGTGGGATAGCACTAGGCTGGGCAGGGGGGATAGCACTAGGGAGAGTGGAGGGGATGGCACTAGGAAGAGCTGGGGGGATAGCACTAGGTGGGGCGGCGGGGGGCAACAGCCTTAGGCAGGGCGGAGGGTGGCGACAGCCCTAGGCGGGGCGGGGGGCCGACAGCCCTAGGCGGGGCGGGGGGCCGACAGCCCTAGGCGGGGCGGGGGGCCGACAGCCCTAGGCAGGTAAGGGGGATAGCACTAGACGGAGCTGGGGGGATAGCACTAGGCGGGGCGGGGGTGACACACGTACGTGGGGAGGGGGACAACAGCACTATGCGGAGTGGGGGATAACACTAGACAGAGTGGAAGGATAACACTAGACAGAGCAGGTGGCAACAGCCCTAGGCGGGGCAGTGGGCGACAGCCCTAAGTGGAGCAAGGGAATAGCCCTAGACGGAGCAGGGGGATAGCAGTAGATGGAGCAGTGGGAAAGCACTAAGCAGAGCAGGGGGATAGCACTTGGCGAAGCGGGTGGGATAGCACTAGGCAGGGCCGGGGGGGGCCCGACAGCCCTAGGCGGGGTGGGGGGATAGCACTAGATGGAGAGTGGGGATAGCAATAGGCCAGGTAGGGGGCAACAGCCCTAGGCAGGCTGGGGGGTAACAGCCCCATTCGGGGTTGGGGGGGGGGGTGACAGCACTAGGCAGAGAGGGGGTTAACACTAGCGGAGTGGAAGGATAACACTAGACGGAGCAGGGGGCGACAGCTCTAGGCGGGGCGGGGGGGTGACTGCCCTAAGTGGAGCAAGGGAATAGCACTAGATGGAGCAGGGGGGGCTAGCAGTAGACGGAGAAGGGGGGTGACAGCCCTAGGTGGGGAGGGGTTGACAGCCCGAGGCGGGATGGGGGATAGCAGTAGACGCAGCTGTGGGAAAGTCCTAGGCGGAGCGGGGGGATAGCACTAGATGGAGCGGGTGGGATAGCACTAGGCAGTGCACGGGGGCTGGGGGGGCGACAGCCCTAGGCGGGGTGGGGGATGACAACACTAGGCAGGGCGGGGGGTGACAGCACTAGGCAGAGCGAGGTGGAATAGCACTAGGCAGAGCATGGGGGGAGAGCACTAGGCAGAGCATGGGGGGGAGAGCACTAGGCAGAGCATGGGGGGAGAGCACTAGGGCAGAGCATGGGGGGAGAGCACTAGGGCAGAGCATGGGGGGAGAGCACTAGGGCAGAGCATGGGGGGAGAGCACTAGGCAGAGCATGGGGGGAGAGCACTAGGCAGAGCATGGGGGGAGAGCACTAGGGCAGAGCGTCGGGGGAGAGCACTAGGCAGAGCATGGGGGGAGAGCACTAGGCAGAGCATGGGGGGAGAGCACTAGGCAGAGCATGGGGGGAGAGCACTAGGCAGAGCATGGGGGTTAGCACTAGGCAGAGCATGGGGGATAGCACTAGGCGTAGCAGGGGGATAGCACTAGACGTAGCGGGGGGATAGCACTACGTGGAGCGGGGGGATAGCAGTAGGCTGATTGGGGGGACAGCACTAGGCAGAGCGGGGTGTATAGCACAAGGCATGGGGAGATAGCACTAGGCAGGGAGCATAGCACTCGGCAGAGCAGAGGGGATAGCACTAGACAGAGCCGGGGGGATAGCACTAGGCAGAGCAGGGGGGATAGCACTAGGCAGAGCAGGGGGGATAGCACTAGGCAGAGCAGGGGGGATAGCACTAGGCAGAGCAGGGGGGATAGCACTAGGCAGAGCAGGGGGGATAGCACTAGGCAGAGCAGGGGGGATAGCACTAGGAAGAGCAGGGGGGATGGCACTAGGCAGGGCTGAGGGAGACAGCCCTAGGCGGGGCGTGACAGCCCTAGGTGGGGCAGGGGGAGGCAACAGCCCCAGGTGGGGCAGGGGTGGCTATAGTCCCTTGCAGGGTTGAGGGGTGACAGCACCAGGCGGAGCGGGGGGATAACACTAGACAGAGCGGGAGGATAACACTAGAAGGAGTGGGGTGGAGGGGGCGACAGCCCTAGGCGGGGCGAGGGGATTGCACTAGATGGAGCGGGGGATAGCAGTAGACGGAGCAGGAAAGCGGGGGGGGGGGGGGACAGCCCTAGGCGGGGCAGTGGGATAGCAGTAGACAGAGCAGGGAGATAGCACTAGGCAGAGCGGGATGGGGGGGGAATAGCACTAGGCTGGGCAGGGGTAATAGCACTAGGGAGAATGGAGGGGATAGCACTAGGAAGAGCGGGGTGGATAGCACTAGGTGGGGCGGGGGGCGGGTGAAAGCCCTAGGCAGGACGGGGGGCGACAGCCCTAGGCGGGTCAGTGGGATAGCACGAGACGGAGTGAGGGGGTAGCACTAGGCGGGGTGGGGGGGGGGCGACACCCTAGGTGAGGCGGGGGGTGACAGCTCTAGGCGGAGCGAGGGGATAAAACTAGACGGAGTGGAAGGATAACACTAGACGGAGCAGGGGATGACAGCCCTAGGCGGGGCGGGGGGTGACAGCCCTAGGTGGAGCAAGAGAATAGCACTAGAAGGAGCAGGGAGATAGCAGTAGACTGAGAGGAGGGGCGATAGCCCTAGGTGGGAGGCGGGGGGGGCGACAGCCCCATGCAGGGTAGGGGGGGGTGACAGCACTAGGCAGAGTGGGAGGATAACACTAGAAGGAGCGGGGTGGTGACAGTCCTAGTCGGGGCGAGGGAATTGCACTAGACGGAGCCGGAGGATAGCACTAGACGGAGCGGGTGGGATAGCACTAGGCTGGGGGGGAGGACAGCCTTAGGCGGAGCAGGGGGCCGACAGCCCTAGGCGGGGTGAGGAACCGACAGCCCTAGGCAGGGCGGGGGCGCGACAGCCCTAGTAGGGTCAGGGGGATAACACTAGACGGAGAAGGGGGATAGCTCAAGGCAGGGTGGGTGGGATCGTACTAGAGAGGGTGGTGGGGGGGGGGGGTCGACAGCCCTAGGCGGGGCGGGGAGCCGACAGCCCTCGGCGGGGTGGAGGGCAACTGCCTAGGTGGGGTGGGGGTCAACTGCCCTAGGCAGGGAGGGGGGATAGCACTACACAGAGCTGGGGGAAAACACTAGGCGGGGCGGGGGCGTGACAGCCCCAGGCAGGGTGGGGGAGTGACAGCCCCAAACGGGGCCTGGGGTGACAGCCCTAAACGGGGCAGTGGGCGACAGCCCCAGGCAAAGCTGGGGGGACAGCACTAGCCAGAGCAGTGGGGGATAGCACTAGGCGATGCAGGGTGATAGCACTAGACAGAGCCTGGGGGCAACATCCCTAGTCGGGGCAGGGGGCTACAGCACTAGACAGAGTGGGGGGATAGCAATAGGCGACAGCCCTAGGCGAGGAGGAGGGCGACAGCCCTAGGTGGAGTTGGGGGGATAGCACTAGGTGGAGCGGGGGAATAGTACTAGACGGGGCAGGCGGGATAGTACTAGGTGGGTGGGGGCGGGTGACAGCCTAGGAGGGGCGGGGAGTGACAGCCCTAGGTGGGGCCGGGGGGAATAGCACTAGGCGGAGTAGGGGATAGCACTAAGCAGAACGAGGGGGACAGCACTAGGCAGAGCAGGGGGATAGTACTAGATGGAGTTGGGGGGCAACAACCCTAGTTGGGTCAGGGGGCCACAGCACTAGGCAGAGCGGGATGACAGCATTAGGCAGACCGCGAGGGTTAGCCCTAGGCAGGGCAGGGGACGACAGCACTAGGCAGGGCGGGGGATGACAGCACTAGGCAGGGTGGGGGGCAACAGCCCTACGCGGGGTGGGGGGGCGACAGGCCTAGGAGGAGCGTAACACTAGACAGAGCGGGGGGGAAACACTAGACGGAGCGGGGGGGTAACACTAGACGGAGCGGGGGGGTAACACTAGACGGAGCGGGGGGTAACACTAGACGGAGCGGGGGGGTAACACTAGACGGAGCGGGGGGGTAACACTAGACGGAGCGGGGGGGTAACACTAGACGGAGCGGGGGGGTAACACTAGACGGAGCGGGGGGGGTAACACTAGACGGAGCGGGGGGGGTAACACTAGACGGAGCGGGGGGGTAGCACTAGACGGAGCGGGGGGGTAGCACTAGACGGAGCGGGTAGTCGAGGTAGGGGGCGACAGCCCTAGGAGGAGCAGGGAGATAGCCCTAGATGGAGCAGCAGGATAGCACTAGACGGAGCCGGGGGGGACAGCACTAGACGGAGCCGGGGGGGACAGCACTAGGTGAGGCAGGGGGCTGGACAGCCCTAGGCTGGGCGGGCGGGTGGACAGCACTAGGCGGGGCGGGGGAGTGGACAGCACTAGGCGGGGCGGGGGGGTGGACAGCACTAGGCTGGGCGGGGGGTGGACAGCAGTAGGCGGGGCGGGGGGGTGGGGGTGACAGCCCTAGGCGGGGCGGGGGGGGTGGTGGCGACAGCCCTAGGCAGGGGGCAACAGCACTAGGCAGAGCTGGTGGTAATCGCACTAGGCGGAGCTGAGGGATAGCACTAGACAGAGCGGGGGGATAGCCCCAGGCAGAGCGGTGGGATAGCCCCAGGTAGAGCGGGGGGATAGCCCCAGGCAGAGCGGGGGGATAGCCCCAGGCAGAGCGGGGGGATAGCCCCAGGCAGAGCGGGTGATAGCACTAGGCAGAGCGGGTGATAGCACTAGGCAGAGCGGGGCTAGACTGTGAACCCAGTGTTGGGTAGGGACCGTCTCTAGATGTTGCCAACTTGTACTTCCCAAGCGCTTAGTACAGTGCTCTGCACACAGGAGGAGCTCACGATTGAATGAATGAATGAATGAATTCTCTGGGCCTCAGTTACCTCATCCGTAAAATGGGGATTAAGACTGTGAGCCCCAAGTGGGACAACCTGATAACCTTGTATCAGTGTTTAGAACAGTGCTTGGCACATAGTAAGCACTTAACAAATACCATTATTATTAATTTGTACTTCCCAAGTGCTTGGTACAGTGCTCTGCACATAGTAAGCGCTCAATAAATACGATTGATGATGATGATGATGATAGCACTAGGCAAAGCCGGGGGATAGCACTAGGCAAAGCCGAGGGATAGCACTAGGCAAAGCCGAGGGATAGCACTAGGAGGAGCACCGGGATAGCAGTAGGCAGAGCAGGGGGATAGTACTAGGCAGAGCCGGGGGATACCACTAGGCAGAGCCGGGGGATAGCACTAGGCAGAGCCGGGGGATAGCACTAGGCAGAGCCGGGGGATAGCACTAGGCGGAGCAGGGGTAAACCACTAGGCGTCCCGGGGGCGACAGCACTAGGCCGGGTGGGGGCAACAGCACTAGGCCGGATGGGGGGCCACAGCACTAGGTGGGGCGGGGGGGATAGCACTATGCACAGCCGGGGGGAATATCACTAGGCGGAGTGGGGGGCGACAGTACTTAGCAGAGCAGGGGGCGACAGCACTAGGCGGGGGGGATAGCACTAGGCGAAGCAGGGGGATAGCACTAGACGGAGCCTAGGGGCAACATCCCTACAGCACTAGACGGAGTGTTGGGATAGCAGTAGGCGGGGCGGGGGGGATAGCACTAGGCGGGGCGGGGGGAGATAGCACTAGGCGACAGAGCGGGGGGCATAGCACTAGACGGAGCGGAGGGCATAGCACTAGATGGAGCGGGGGGCATAGCACTAGACGGAGCGGGGGGTATAGCACTAGACGGAGCGGGGGGTATAGCACTAGGCGGAGCCGGGGGTATAGCACTAGGCGGAGCAGGGGGATACCACTAGGAGAAGCGGGGGGATAGCAGTAGGCGGAGAGGGGGGATAGCAGTAGGCGGAGAGGGGGGATAGCACTAGGCAGGGTGGGGGGGATAGCACTAGACAGGGCGGGGGTGCCACAGTCCTAGGCAGTGTGGGGGGGGCGACAGCCCTAGGCGGGGAAGGGGGCGACAGCCTTAGGCGGGGAAGGGAGGTGACAGCCCTGGGTGGGGCGGGGGAGTGACAGCACTAGGCGGAGCGGGGGGATGGCACTAGGCGGAGCGGGGGGATAGCACTAGAATGAGTGGGGGGGGCAGCATGACAGCCCTAGGCTGGGCAAGGGGATTGCACTAGGCGGAGCGGGGGGATAGCAGTAGACGGAATGGGGGCATAGCAGTAGACGGAGCAGGGGGGCGGGACGACAGCCCTAGGCGGGGCGGGGGGCAACAGCCCAAGTTGGGGCAGGAGGATAGCACATACAGAGCGGGGGATAGCACTAGGTGGAGAGGTGGGATAGCACTAGGCAGAGCGGGGAGTATAGCGCTAGGCTGGGCAGGGGGGATAGCACTAAGGAGACTGGAGGGGATAGCACTAGGCGGAGCGGGGGAGTGGCGACAGCAGTAGGCGGAGCGGGGGGGGCCCCCCGACAGCAGTAGGCGGAGCGGGGGGGGGCCCGACAGCAGTAGGCGGAGCGGGGGGGGGCCCCCGACAGCAGTAGGCGGAGCGGGGGGGGGCCCCCGACAGCAGTAGGCGGAGCGGGGGGGGGGCCCCCGACAGCAGTAGGCGGAGCGGGGGGGGACCCCGACAGCAGTAGGCGGAGCAGGGGGGGGGGATCCCGACAGCAGTAGGCGGAGCGGGGGGGGGGGCCGACAGCAGTAGGCGGAGCGGGGGGGGGGCCCCCCGACAGCAGTAGGCGGAGCGGGGGGGGGGCCCCCCGACAGCAGTAGGCGGAGCGGGGGGGGGCCCCCGACAGCAGTAGGCGGAGCGGGGGGGGGGCCCGACAGCAGTAGGCGGAGCGGGGGGGGGCCCCCGACAGCAGTAGGCGGAGCGGGGGGGGCCCCCGACAGCAGTAGGCGGAGCGGGGGGGGGGCCCCCGACAGCAGTAGGCGGAGCGGGGGGGGGGCCCCCGACAGCAGTAGGCGGAGCGGGGGGGGGCCCCCGACAGCAGTAGGCGGAGCGGGGGGGGGGCCCGACAGCAGTAGGCGGAGCGGGTGGGGGCCCCGACAGCAGTAGGCGGAGCGGGGGGGGGGCCCCCAACAGCAGTAGGCGGAGCGGGGGGGGCCCCGACAGCAGTAGGCGGAGCGGGGGGGGCCCCCGACAGCAGTAGGCGGAGCGGGGGGGGCCCCCCGACAGCAGTAGGCGGAGCGGGGGGGGCCCCCGACAGCAGTAGGCGGAGCGGGGGGGGGCCCCCCGACAGCAGTAGGCGGAGCATGGGGGGGGCCCCGACAGCAGTAGGCGGAGCGGGGGGGGGCCCCCGACAGCAGTAGGCGGAGCGGGGGGGGCCCCCCGACAGCAGTAGGCGGAGCGGGGGGGGCCCCCGACAGCAGTAGGCGGAGCGGGGGGGGCCCCCGACAGCAGTAGGCGGAGCGGGGGGGGCCCCCGACAGCAGTAGGCGGAGCGGGGGGGGCCCCCGACAGCAGTAGGCGGAGCGGGGGGGGCCCCCGACAGCAGTAGGCGGAGCGGGGGGGGCCCCCGACAGCAGTAGGCGGAGCGGGGGGGGGGCCCCGACAGCAGTAGGCGGAGCGGGGGGGGCCCCCGACAGCAGTAGGCGGAGCGGGGGGGGGGCCCCCGACAGCAGTAGGCGGAGCGGGGGGGGGCCCCCGACAGCAGTAGGCGGAGCGGGGGGGGCCCCCGACAGCAGTAGGCGGAGCGGGGGGGGGGCCCGGCAGCAGTAGGCGGAGCGGGGGGGGGGGGGCCCGACAGCAGTAGGCAGAGCCGGGGGGGGGGCCCCCGACGGCAGTAGGCGGAGCGGGGGGGCCGACGGCAGTAGGCGGAGCGGGGGGGCCGACGGCAGTAGGCGGAGCGGGGGGGGCCGACGGCAGTAGGCGGAGCGGGGGGGCCGACAGCAGTAGGCGGAGCGGGGGGGGCCGACAGCAGTAGGCGGAGCGGGGGGGCCCGACGGCAGTAGGCGGAGCGGGGAGTGGCGGGGACAGCACGATAGCTGTGGCAGTAGGACCCGGAGCAGGTGGGGGTGCAGTAGGACCGGTCAGAACGGTGACAATAGACAAAGCCAGGGTGGGGGTGGGGGTAGGACCAGTCGGAGCGGGGGTGGGAAAGGACCAGATGGAGTGGGGGACAAAGGACCAGACCAACCGGGAGGGCCGGGGGTGGGGGTGGGGGAAAGAGGATAGAACCAGAAGGAGGATGGGGGATAGAACCAGTCGAAGCCGGGTACGATAGGACCAGTGGGAGCAGGGGGGGTGGCGATATGACCAGTCAGAGCGGGGGGATAGATCTATAGATTTCGACCGAGCCGGGGGGATAGAACTCAACCGAGCTGGGGAAACAGAACTAGACAGAGCGGGGGGAAAGAACTAGCCAGAGCCTGGGGGTGGGGGAATAAAACTAAAATGAGCAGGGAGTAAAGAACCAGACCAGGGGCAATAAGACTAGTCGGAGTGGGAGCTGGGGTGGGGGGACAAAGGACCAGAAGGAGAAGGGGGGCATAGGACCAGACAGATCGTGCGGGGGCGGGGGGGGGATGACACGCCCTGATAGGACCAAAGTGGGGGGTGGGGGGGAATAGGACCAGTTTGATAGTTGTGAAAGTATTGATTATGCAGAGTAAATTATTAAGCTCCAGAAGTTGCCTCCTCTAAATCTAGAACAGACGGTCATGGAAATAGGCATTGGAGTCAGTGAGAGAAGGGAATTATTGTTGCGGAGCAGATGACAGACCAAGTTAAATTACTTCTCACCAGCCATGATATCGTTGAGGTGGTCCTATTTCCAAGATTTCCCTCAGCACACTGCGTGGAGTGATTGGTCTGATGGTGCTCCTGCAAGTTGAGAAGGAAACTCAAATGATGCAGTTTCCCAAACATAGAGACATTTCTCCAGCATCCCGCAAATCAGCCTGGTTTTCAATAGGCATGAGAGAATAGCCACAGAAGCCTGGATTCTCCACTCTTCCCTACCCCTGCCATTGGATCTCCACACTCCCACGCTGGAAGAGGCCTGGACTTAAACAACAACAAGTCTCCAGTACAAAGGCAGACTAAACAAGAGGAGTGGTAAGACTTGCAATACTCCATACCAAACCCTTCTATGCTCCCTACAAAGATACAAGTTGGAGGCTACAGAACTCCACAGGAGAATAGCATGGGTGGGGACGGACACACACACACACTTTATTTTTCCTTCTAACTCACCCATGAATTTAGTCCCACCCACCAAGCAATGAAGCATTCACCCCACAGAAATTAGGTACATATACTCAGCTCTTTCAATTGTATTGTCAGCTGGGACTCTTCAGTAAAGTGATGCTGGACCTAGAATATTGAAAAGAAATTATGTTACAATATGTAAGACATGCCTAACATAGTCTCAGGAAAGGAGACACCATAGTGAGGAGACAAGTGAGGACATGTGTGCTGTGGTGGTGAGTCAGGGCTACAGGGAACACACCTGCTAATTCCCCTGCACTGTACTATCCCCAAGCACTTAGGTTAGTGCTCTGCATGTGGGACACATTCCAGTATCATTCATTCATTCAATCATATTGAGCGCTTACTGTGTGCAGAGCACTGTACTAAGCACTTGGGAAGTACAAGTTGGCAACATATAGAGACGGTCCCTACCCAACAGCGGGCTCATGTCGATTGACTGCAGGAGCGCAGTGTCTATTAGAACTAACGTAGCCACAGCAAGAAGCTGAGGAATGGAGAGGTGGCCAGGAACATTCCAATACAGAGTGCTAGGCCCTACACCCCCCTACCCACCCCTGACCCCCAACACAGGCATGAATGAGATCAGTATAGGTGAGGGATGATAACTCCCATAAACAGCCCCAGGGAAAATTGGGGAAATTTCCTGGCCTAGGAGAGCTCACGGCTAGCAAGCCAGAAAGCTACGCTCAAACACTAGACTCTCCCCTACACCCATCCACCGCCCCCCCCCCCCCCCGACTTCCCCCCAACTCCCTCAGAGGCATTCACTGTCATGCACAGAGTGGTTCAAACTCTAGAAGGACTGAGGATGTGGCAGGGTGACCCTGTGGATGGGGCTGTGGGTTCAGGTAGGATTGATTGATCCATCTAAAGAATTAAGGACACTGGGTCTTCTCAGGTCCACCATCACCTTCCCTTAGAGATGGAAGCTCAGCTCATTCTTCCTCAACATGGAAATCAGCTCATCTGGGTCCTCACTGAAGGGGGACACTTGGACCACATCTATCCACAATCCACACATTCTCCCCCCGGAACCTGGCGAGTGTTAGGCCCTTCACCCCAGTACCCAACCCTGACCCCCGAACCCCCTACCCACACAGTGGACATATCAGCAGTCTCCCAAATCTTTACAAGCCCTACTGAAATTGTTTCTTCTCCAACAAGCCTTCCCTGACTAAAGCTCTCATCTCTCCACACCCCAGACACACAAACATACACTTGATTTTTCTTCCAGCTCACCCATGCACTAACTCTCACCCACTAAACCCTGAAGCATTAACTCCTCCCCCACGACCTCCCACCCCCCACCCACCCTTTGGATCTACCAGCCTTCTCCCACATCTTTAAAAGTCCTCCTGAAATGGTTTCTTCTCTAACAAGCCTTCCCTGCCTTCAGCTCTCATCCTCCCAGCTCCCAATGCTCCCACCCCTCCAAACAAACTTTATTTTCCCTTCCAACTCACCCAGGCACTTACTCTCACCCACTAAACCCTGAAGCATTACCCCCCCCACCACCCCACCATTAAGTACATATCTTTTTACACAGATTCTTCCCTTACCTCTATTATATCATCTGGGTCCCCTTCATTATATTGATGCTGGACCTATACAATAGGAATAGAATTCTATTAGTATTGCTGAAAAATGGGGACAAGTGTGCTGAGGTGGGTAGGCAACAGGTGTACTACATCTGTTGCATTCTACCTCCCCAAGCACTTAGTACAGGGCTTTGCATACACTAAGCCCTCACTTACCATTGATGAATTGCAGGAGCCAAGTGCCCTTTAGAACATCCACAGCCACAGCAAGAAACTGGAGAACAAAGAGGCAGTTTGAGTGGCCAGGAAGCCTGGCGAGAGTGTTAGGCCCTTCACCCCAGTACCCAACCCTGACCCCGAACTCAAGCATTAATGAGGTCTACATCCATGAGGTTGATAGCCCCACAGAAAAGCCCTGCATGGAGGGCCTTGGGGAAGTTTCCTGGCCCAGAAGAGCTCACATCTAGCAAGCCACAGAACACTTCAGTCAGCTTCACTCTTAACACTAGGCTCTTCCCCTCTCCCCCTGCATCCTCCCAAACCCCTCAGAGGGAGTCACTGTCAAGCACAGAGAGTTCCACCTCTAGAGTAGCTGAGGATTTTCAGGGTGACCCTGTGGACAGGACTGTGGGTTCAGGGAGAAATGACCCTTCTATAGAATTAAGGACCCTGGGTTTTCTCAGTCCCACAGTCAAGTCACAGAACCAGTTCCCTATGCAGAGACTTAGCCCCAGTGGGTAGAACCAGCCACAGTACTGAGAGTAACACACCCCTCTCTACACCTTGCCCTCCTCCTGCAGTAACCCCTAGTCATGCCCCCATCACCTTCCCTTAGGGATGGAAGCTCAGCTCTTGATTCCTCATCTCCATGGGGATCAGCTGCTCTGGGTCCTCACTGAAGGGGCAACGGTCCTCACGACCAGGAAGGGTGGTGAGAAGCTTCTGGGAGGAGAAATAAATTGGTCCTTCTCGTCTGCTCATCAGGACTTCTTCGACATCCACCTGGGAGATTAGGAAAAGCCTGAAAGCTCCAGCCAGCTCCTTATGCCTCACCTGGACCACATCCACCCTCAACCCATCCCAAACATCCTCCCAGCAGACACTCCCACCCCCCACCTACCCTGTTGACACACCAGGAGTCTTTCATCTCTATAAAAGTCCTTCTGAAATTGTTTCTTCTCTAACAGGCCTTCCCTAAAGTTCTCATCTCCCCACCCCCTCCCTAAAGAACACACTTAATTTTCCCTTCCAGCTCACCAATGCACTTAATCCCACCCTCTAAGCACTGAAGCATTCGCCCCACATCAATTAAGTACCCAGAATCTCCCCTTACCTGTATTGTATCATCTGGATCCAAACCCCCTCATTATTCCAATACTGGACCAATAAATTTAAAAGGGAACTATGTCAGCATGCACAAGACAGGCCTATCTGAAGGTTTAAGGGAAAGCAACACCGTAATGAGAGCAGAGAAGAGGGGACAGGTGTGTTGAGGTGGTGAGGCAAGGCTACAAGAAACATGTCTGCTTAATCTGTTCTATTAGACTCCCCCAAGCGGTTAATACAGTGCTCCTCCTGAAGGAAGCTCTCAAATGCTGTTGATTGATTGCAGTAGCAAAGTGTCCCTTAGAACTTCCACAGCCATGGAGAGAAGTGGGAGAACAAAGAGGCAGTTTGACTGATCAGGAAGCTTGCTAAGATGGAGTAATAACCTCTTTAGCCCACTAACCACCCCTGCGCCCCAATGCAGGAATGAATGAGGTCAGGATAGAGTAAAAATACCCTACAGCCCTGTCCAGTATTGTCCAGTGTCCAGTACTGTCCAGCCCTACAAACAGGATTTTGGGGTAATTAAGTAACCTCGAAAAACTCCCAGCTACTAAGCCAGTAAGCAGATCAAAGCCTCCTTCCAAAAAAAACCCCTTATTCTCCCAAACCCAGCCCCTACCATGATTCAAAGACAACCAGCCTTGAAAAATATAGGGCCCTGCAGGCTTATATAGGGCAGGAAGAGCGTGGGGGCGGGGTGTGTGTGCCTTAGTCACTAAGTCCCCTGATTGGAAGCAGCTGGGGTAGAAATCAGTTGTCACTGAGGGAAGGCCCAGCTGCATCATTGGATAGGGTATGGCTTCTGAACATATCCACCCCACTGTCAACCCCACAGAAGTTATGCACATATCTATAAATGACTCATTCATTCAAACCCACATGTCTCCCGAGTGACTGAACAGAAGCATGAGGAGAAGACCCCACAGCCTTCTTTTTCTCCATAAGCACTTATTACACGCCAGGCACCGTACCAAGCGTGGGGCTAGAGACAAGTTAATCAGATTAGATACAGGCTCTGGCACACATGGGAATCACAGCTGTAATCCCCATTTCACAGAAGAGGTAGCTGAGGCACAGAAGAGTGAAGTGACTAGCCCTAGGTCATACAGCAGATAAGTGGTGAAGATGAGATTAGAACCCAGGTCCTCTGACTCCCAGGCCTGGGCCCTTTCCACAGGACCATGCTGCTTCTCTGCATCTTTTATCTACCCCAGAGCTTACTAGGATGCTTGGCACATAGTAAGTACTTAAATATTATAAGTAGTTAGTATACTATTCTGCACAGAGTAAGGACTCAATCAATAGCAGTGATCGATTGAATAAATGACAATTGAATAAGAAATACCATTAAAATAATAATTAAAATAAAAAAATTAAAAAGTCAAGTGGCAAGAGAAATGAGAACAGGATCTATGCTGATCAATCCCCCACAGATGGGCCAAATCTAGCCTCCAGGATAATAATAATAACTATGGTCTTTGCTAAGTGCTTATTATCTGCCAGACACTATACTAACTGCTGGGTAGACACAGGATAATTGGGTTGAACACAGTCCCTGTCCCACACTGGACACACAGTCTTAATCCCCATTTTCAAATAAGGAAACTGAGGCACAGATATTAATGGAGAAGGGAAGTTCAGGGGTGTAAGATGTCCCAGATGGGTTACTTAGGGAGAGTCAAGGATGAGGAGGGCAGAGACTCAGGGGTTGGATGGTCACACTGCCAGGCCAGTGGCAGTGTGATCACTTGGTTTGGGGTTACCATTCAATTTTTTGCCAGGACAGAAGACCAACTACCAGTGGCCTGAAGGGGGCTTCTGCCCTGCACCCCCACCAGTAGGTCCAAGCCCCTGGCTGAGCAGAGTTAGTCAGAGTTAGTCAGTTAGTACAGCACTCTGTACTGTGTGCAGAGTACGGTACGAAGCACATGGGAGAGTACAATATAACATTATAACAGATCAAACAATCATATTTATTGAGCGCTTATTGTGCACAGAGCACTGTACTAAGCACTTGGGAAGTACAAGTTGGCAACATATAGAGACAGTCCCTACCCAACAGTGGGCTCACAGTCTAGAAGATGCATTCCCTGACCACAGTCAGCTTATGGTCTAGAGAAGGAGCCAGCAGTGATATAAAGAAATGCATTACAGATATGGACATAACTGCTGGTGTGCGGGGCGGGGGGGGAGTCGGGGGAGACACATGAAAGGAGCAAGTTATGGCAATGCAGGAAGGAGTGGGAGAAGAGGAAAGGAGGGCTTAGCCAGGGAAGTCCTCTTGGAGGAGATGTGACTTCAGTGAGGTTTGGAAGGGGAATAGAGTCTTTGTCTGTTGGGTATGAGGAGGTAGGGCTTTCCAGGCCAGAGGCAGGAGGTGGGTGAGAGATGGGTGGTGAGATGGACTAGTTGGAGATATAGTGAGAGGGTTGGCATTAGAGAGGCGAAGGGTGTGGGCTGGATTGTAGTAGGAATGTAACAAGGTGGAGTAGGAGGGTGCAAGGGGATCGAGTGCTCTAACGCCCATGGGGAGGAGTTTCTGTTTGAGGCGGAGGTGGATGGGCAACCACTGGAGTCTCTTGAGGAGTGGGGAAACACGTCCTGGATGTTTCTGTAGAAAAATGATGCAGGCGACAGTGTGCAGTATGGACCGGAGTGAGGAGAGAAATAAGGATGTGCAGACAGGGGTGCGGGAGCAAGAAGGTTTGATCCATCTATAGAATTGGCAGCCTCGGATCTTCTCTGTCCTACAGTCAGGTCAGACAAAACCAGTTCCCTGCTCAGAGTCCCAGTCCCCATTTCCAGTACCAGCCCCATTCTCTTGTTCTCTAGAGATGAACTTTTAAGGATGTAAATTCATAAACAAACATTTTCACCAGCCATAAGCAACACCTTCCCTTAGAGATGGCAGCCTAGCTCCTGGTTCCATCGCTTCCCAGGACTCGAACTGGGAAATCCACCGCTTTGTATCCACGCTGTGGTCATGGTGAGGGTCTCCACTCCCACAGGAGTTACCACTATTAGGCACGGAGGGGGTCCTCACCTGCGGACAGGGATGCGCAGGGCCCTTGGTCTGCTCAGTTGGCCAACTAAAGTCAGGTCCCTGAACAGAGCCCAAAGTTCCTGAGTCCAGAACCAGCCTCCTTGATGACAGTGGCAACTCCTTTTTCATTACTCAACCAAAAAATAAACCTGTCTTTCACGCACGCATACGTGTGCACGCACACACTTATGCACGTGAACACACACACACACACACACACACACACACACACACACACACACACACACACACGCGACCACCACCACCTTTCCTTTGATTGGGACTGACCTCCCAGTCTTTCAATGGTGGGGTGCATTTGAGAATTGACTTGACTGCCCCAATTCAGGGGAACAGTCCTCAGGGCCGGGCAGCTGTGATGAGCTGCATCTGCAGAAGGAGCAACAAGCCAGTTGGGTTCTCCCCTTGGACATCTGGCCCTGACCTGCACGTTGCTGGAGGAGGAGGCCCGTGGGGGTTTTCCTCCCAGACCTTAGAGCCAACTGGGCTCACAATGAGGGGATCTTGGGACACACCATCAAAGCCCCCTCTGAGGATGGGGGGAAGAGGATTCTTGGCCTCATGGGAATGAAGCGGTCCTGGAGCTTCTCCACTGGCCCCAGTCGATGGACACGCAGAACTGGGGAACCTGGATTAGTGATGCTGAGGGTCCACATTACCCCATCCTGCCCTCTGTCAACAGATGAGGACCACATCTGCTGCCAGGATATAACAGTATTCACAGCTGGAGAGGGAGTATACAGGGTTGGCAGAAAACTTACTTACTTTAAGAGATGGATTACAAAGAATTTATTCACATTCACGTCTGTCTCCATTCCCCTAGACAAATGGATGGAGACAGTCATTTATTGCCTAGCAGGGGCCTGGGATTCAGCAGGTCATGAGTTCTAATTCCAGCTCGGCCACTCGTCTGCTCTGTGACCTTGGGCAAGTCACTTCACTTCTCTGGGCTTCCATTACCTCATCTGAAATATGGGGATTGAGACTGTGAGTCCCTGTGGGACAGGGACTGGGTCCAACCGGATCAGTCTGTATCCACCCCAGCACTTAGTACCGGGCCTGGCACACAGTAAGCGCTTCACAAATACCATAATTATCATCACTCAGAAAACTGCAGCTAAGCTGATTGCTATACTCTGCCAGACTAACACTTGTCCAGCCCGCACTCCTCCGATCCCTAGGAGAGGCTCATTTCACAAGGACTGGAAATCCAGACTGCAGACCCAATAGACCTGTTTCCAGTACAATACCTACCTTCTGCTCTCCCACCTGCACCCCTGGTGACTTGGTCACAGGAGTCCTAACAACTCTGCTTCTCAAAGACAAATGGACTGGAAATACTAATCAACATCTTGTCACTCTGACATAGATCCCCAGAAGCCATCACTATCTGGCACAAAGCTTCTTTGGCTGACAAGTGTTCATTCCCTGGTAGGGCTGAGGACATGTAGGGTGGCCCGGCAGAAAGGACTGGCCACAGGGATGTTGGACCTTTCTACAGAACTAAGGGCCCTGGGTCTTCCCAGTGCTGCAATCAAGTCAAACAGAACCTGTGCCCTGCACAGAGCTCCAGCCTCTGTACTGGGTGTGGCAGACCCTTTCTTAAAATTCTCCCCTTTAAGATCAGCTTCTCATACATACATACACAAAGCATGGTTTAGTGGAAAGAGCACAGGCTTAGGAGTCAGAAGACGTGTGTTCTAATCCCACCTCTGCCACTCATTTGCTGTGTGACTTTGGGCAAGCCACATAACTTCTTTGTGCCTCAGTTCCCACATCTGTAAAATGGAGATTATGAGGGTGAGCCCCACATGGGACAACCTGATTACCTTGTACGTACCCCAGTGTTTAGAACAGTGCTTGGCACATAGTAAGCACTTTAAAAATACCATAATTATTACTACTACTACTACTACTACTAATAATAATGGTATTTGTTAAGTGCTTACTAAGTGTGAAGCACTGTTCTAAGCGCTGTGGGGGGAAGGGTACAGGGTAATCAGGTTGTCCCACGGGGGGCTCACAGTCTTCATCCCCATCATTTTACCAATGAGGGAACTGAGGCCCAGAGAAGTTAAGTGACTTGCCCAAGGTCACACAGCTGCTGAGTGGCAGAGCCGGGATTAGAGCCTCTGACTCCCAAACCCCGTGCTCTTTCCACTGAGCTACGCTGCTTCTCTGCTTATTAGACGCACGCACACACACGCACCTTCCCTTTTGGAGGACTGTGCAGCTCATGGCTCCATCTTGACAGCACGGCAGGTCTGGGCATTGACCTCTTTCCAAATTAGAAAGCCGAACCTCAAGGTTGGAGAGAAGCATTGGGCAGTTTTTCTAAAATGAGTAGTAGTAGGATTCTCCCTCGGCCATCCTGCCTGGAGCCGTGTGCTGCCGAGGGGTTGTGGCTGAAGGGCTTTGAGCAGACTGGACATGCAATTGTGGGGGACGGGGTCCTCGGGACTCACTCAGGCCTCCTCTGGGGATGGGCAGAAGAACCTTGGTCTCACGGGAGTGACGGGGCACTGGAGCCTCTCCCCCAGTCCCAGCCCCTGGACATGTAGAGCTCTCGACCCTGGTTTTGAGGCACCTGAATCAGCAATCTTGAGAGTCTGATAGGGTCCACATCTGTTGCAAGGAAGACCAGGGCTCAAAGGTGGGTGTAGAAGGGGGAGGCAGGGAGACAAGGAAAGGCGGGGAAGAAGAGCAGACAACCTAGTTTTGCCACACATTTTACCATACTCCCCGCCTCTGCCCTGCCCAATGTGGTTAAGTGGACACCCAGATATCTGCTGCTAAGCTCACTGCCACACTCTGCCCTACAAACATTGGCCCATCCCCTCCTCAGACCCCCAGAAGGGGCTTGTTCTCAAGAGACTGGAGGTCCAGAACTACACACTGTATAAAATTCAGTGTCTAGCACAGAAAATCTGCTTTGTCCTCCCACTTGCACCCCAAATTTTGTTACTCCAGGAACTCCAGTCCCCCTACACTGTAAGCTTCTTGTGGGCAGGAATGTGTCTGTCATATTGTACTCTCCCAAGGGTTTAGTACAGCACTCTGTACACAGCAAGCGCTCCATCAACCCGACTGATTGAAAGCCTACAATTGCACTGTGGATAGAATGCAGTTGCTAGTACAATACCTGCCTCCTGTCTTCCCAGCCCACCACCCCGTTGACTTGATTTGACTCTAGTAGCAGCGTGGCTCAGTGGAAAGAGTATGGGTGTGGGAGTCAGAGGTCATGGGTTCTAATTACAAATCCACCACTTGTCTGCTGTGTGACTTTGGGCAAGTCACTTAGCGTCTCTGTGCCTCAGTTACCTCATCTGGAAAATGGGGATTAAGACTCTGAGCCCCACGTGGGACAACCTAATCACCTTGTATCCCCCCCCCAAGCGCTTAGAACAGTGCTTCACACTTAGCAAGTGCTTAACAATTACCATTATTATTATTATTATTGATTTCAGGCAGGAGTCCGTACACTCTGCTTCTCAGGGAAAAATAGCATAAACACTGATAGACACTCTGTCCTCTTCCTGACATTCTATCCCACATGCTTCTGCGTTGAGTCCAGGAAGGTCCCTTCCTGGGGGACTGAGACTGTGCAGTGATGCTGCAACTAGGAGTATAGTCACAGGGAAGCTTGACTCGTCTATAGAATTAAGGGCCCTGGGTCTTCTCAGTCCCAGTCAAATCAGACAGAACTAGCTTCCTGCACAGAGCCCCAGCCCCTGTTCTCCCATGAGTGGCAGTCACCTCATGACTATTCTTCCTCCCTATTATCTCACACACACACACACGCACACACGCGCACACACACACACACACACACACACACACACACATTACCACAGGCTTCTCTTTGGGGTAGTAATACAGCCCACTCAGTAATGGGGAAATCTGGGAGGTGAATGTGCCCACAGTGTAAGAGGAATGATCCTCAAGGTCGAGGAGAAGCCCAGAGAGATTGCCCTGGCCCCTGGAACCAGAACCATCCTCTGGTCTGAGAGCGGCAGCCTGCCCCCTGGTGGCACTAATCGTTATTCTGGGAGGCCATGCCTCTCTATCGCCCCCTGGTGACAGCTGCTCCTGGTGGCAGTGTGGTATAGAATAGTAAAATACAGCAGGACGCTTGTTCTGGGAGGCGGCTCCTCTCTACCGCTCTAAGGTGGTATGGGCCAGAACCCTAGTTGAGCCCTGGATTCAGGCAAACCCTGATATCTGTGGCAGTTGGACATGGTTCTCTGAGGCCGCGACTCTCTATCATCCTCCCGGGGGCATGATCTTTTTTTTTTTTTCTCTTCAGTATTTTTGAAGCGCTTACTATGTGCCAGGCACTGAACTAAGCGCTGGGATGGAGATAAGCTCATCAGGTCGGACACAGCCCAGGCCCCACATGGGGCTCACGATCTTAATCCCCATTTTAAGATTAAAGGGGACATGCAGCACAGCCTAGTGGAAAGAGCACGGACCTGGAAGTCAGAGGACGCGGCTTTTAATTCTGGCTCCGCCACGTCACTTCACTTCCCTGCATCTCAGTTACCTCATCTGTAAAATGGGGATTAATAATGATAATGATGACATTTATTAAGTGCTTACTATGCGCCAAGCACTGTTCTAAGCGCTCGGAGGATACAAGGTGATTGGGTTGTCCCACGTGGGGTTCATGGTCTTAACCCCCATTTTACAAATGAGGTAACTTGAGGCCCAGAGAATTTAAGTGGCTTGCCCAAGGTCACACAGCTGACAAGTGGTGGAGCTGGGATTTGAACCCATGACCTCTGACTCCCACGCCCGGGCTCTTTCCACTGCGCCATGCTGCTTTCCCGTGTGAGCCCCGTGTGGGAGGGGGACTGTGTCTGACCTGATTACCTGGTTTCTACCCCAGTGCTTGTAACAGTGATTGGCACGTAGTAAGCGCTTAACAAATACCTCAATTAAGTGACTTGCCCAAAGTCACACAGCTCACAAGTGGCGGAGTCGGGATTTGAACCCACGACTTCTGACGCCCAAGCCCGTGCTCTTTCCACTGAGCCACGCTGCATCCCCTAGAAGATGAAGATCTTCATCACACAATCGGAGCAGACAACGTCCCGCATCTACACCGGCCTGACACGTCGGGGTTGGATCTGGGGAGCGGTCCACGTGGGCCCCCTCAAAATGACCCGTAGTTGCCACAGGGGGGGCAGTGAGGGGAGAGCACATTAGTAGCCAGCCGTGGATCTGCCGCCGGCCTCCCAGGAAATCTGGGGCCAGCGTCTGCATCTGTCTGGGCCCCGGACCCGCCACGGTCCGTCCTCTTTCGGAGTCGGTCTGAGAGTGGGAGGCTTCGGGAAGGACACGGACAGCTTGATCAATCAATCAGAGGTCTCCAACTAGTGTCTGCCATTTGTGGAGCTGGGTACCGTGCACTTAAAAGCATGTAATGATGATGATGATAATAATAATAACAACAATAATTAGTTTTTGTAAAGCGCCTGCTATGTGCCAGGTACTGTACTAAGCGCTAGGGTGGATATAAGCAAATCGGTTGGACACAGTCCCTGTCAATCAATCAATCAATCAATCGTATTTATTGAGCGCTTACTATGTGCAGAGCACTGTACTAAGCGCTTGGGAAGTACAAATTGGCATCACATAGAGACAGTCCCTACCCAACAGTGGGCTCACAGTCTAAAAGGGGGAGACAGAGAACAGAACCAAACATACCATAAAATAAAAATAAGTAGGATAGAAATGTACAAGTAAAATAAATAAATAAATAAATAAATAGAGTAATAAATATGTACAACCATATATACATATATACAGGTGCTGTGGGGAAGGGAAGGAGGTAAGACGGGGGGATGGAGAGGGGGATGGGAGGGAGAGGAAAGAAGGGGCTCAGTCTGGGAAGGCCTCCTGGAGGAGGTGAGCTCTCAGCAGGGCCTTGAAGGGAGGAAGAGAGCTAGCTTGGCGGATGGGCAGAGGGAGGGCATTCCAGGCCCGGGGGATGACGTGGGCCGGGGGTCGATGGCGGGACAGGCGAGAGCGAGGTACAGTGAGGAGATTAGTGGTGGAGGAGTGGAGGGTGCGGGCTGGGCAGTAGAAGGAGAGAAGGGCGGTGAGGTAGGAGGGGGCGAGGTGATGGAGAGCCTTGAAGCCCAGGGTGAGGAGTTTCTGCTTGATGCGCAGATTGATCGGTAGCCATTGGAGGTTTTTGAGGAGGGGAGTAATATGTCCAGAGCGTTTCTGGACAAAGATAATCCGGGCAGCAGCATGAAGTATGGATTGAAGTGGAGAGAGACACGAGGATGGGAGATCAGAGAGAAGGCTACTGCAGTAGTCCAGACGGGATAGGATGAGAGCTTGAATTAGCAGGGTAGCGGTTTGGATGGAGAGGAAAGGGTGGATCTTGGCAATGTTGCGGAGCTGAGACCGGCAGGTTTTGGTCCTACATGAGGCTCACGGTCTTGAACCCCATTTTACAGATGAGGGAACTGAGGTACAGAGAAGTTAAGTGACTTGCTCAAGTTCACACTGCAGACAAGTGGCAGAGCCAGGATTGGAACCCATGACCTTCTGAACATCTCTGCCCCACTGTCAACCCCACAGAAGTTATGCACATATCTGTCTATAAGCTACATGATATAAATGACTCATTCATTCATATTCACATCTGTCTCCCAGGAGAATCAGCAGAACACAGGGAAGGGAACACTCAGAAGCTTTTTTGTTGTTGTTGTTAAGCACTTATTACATGCCAGGTACTTTACTAAATGCTAATTGGGCTGGATACAGGCCCTGGCCCCCATGGGATTCACAGTCTTAATCCCCATTTCACAGAAGAGGTAGCTGAGGCACAAAAGAGTGACGTGAAAGGCCCAAGGTCTTATAGCAGACAAGTGGCAGGGCTGAGATTAGAACTCAGGTCTTCTGACTCCCAGGCCTGGGCTTTTTCCACAAGACCACACTGCTTTTCTGCATCTTTGATCTACATCAGAGCTTAGTAGGGTGCTTGGCACAAAGTGAGTGCTTTTATATTATGAATAGTTAGTACAGTGTTCTGCACAGAGCAAGGACACAATAAATAGCACCGATCGATCGATCGATCGATCGATCGATCTGGCATTCCGGCCCAGATCTGCTTTCGCTAGTGACCCCACTGCTTGAAGGCAGTTAGTAAATAAACACTGTGGCCCGGCAGAAAGACCGAAAGCCTAACAAATACCATAGAGAAGCAGCGTGGCTCAGTGGAAAGAGTACGGGCTTGAGAGTCAGAGGTCATGGGTTCCAATCCCAGCTCCGCCACTTGTCTGTTGTGTGACTTTGGGCAAGTCACTTCACTTCTCTGTGCCTCAGTTACCTCATCTGTAAAATGGGGATTAAGACTGTGAGCCCCACGTGGGTCAACCTAATCACCCTGTGTCCCCCCCAGCGCTTAGAACAGTGTATAGCACATAGTAAGCGCTTAACAAATACCAACACCTATTAAAATATGAAATAATTTTTTAAAAAAAAGTCAGGTGGAAAGAGAAATGAGAACAGCACCTATGCTGATCAATCCCCCACAGAAGGGCCAAATCCGACTGCCCGGATAATAATAACAACAACTGTGGTCTCTGTTAAGCACTTATTATGTGCCAGACACTGTACTAACCACTGGGATAGACGACACAAGATAACTGGGTTGGACATAGCCCCTGTCCCACTTTGGGCTCACAGTCTTCATCCCCAGTTTACTAATGAGGAAACTTGAGGCACAGAGATTAATAGAGAAGGGAAAGTCAGGGGTGTTGGATGATCCCTGTTGGGTCACTGGGGGAGAGTCAGAGATAGGGAGGTGAAGAGGCCGGGGTGTTGGATGGCCCATGCTGGGTCACTAGGGGAGAGTCAGGGATGAGGTGGGCAGAGACATGTGGGTCGGATGGTCACACAGCCAGGCAAGTGGCAGTGTGACCTTTTGGTTTGGTTTGGGGTTCCTATTCAAGTTTTTGCCCTCCTCCGATCCCCAGGAGAGGTTCATTTCATTTCACAGAGCCTGGAAATTCAGAACTGCAGACCCTATAATAGTCCTGTCTCTGGTACAATACCTACCTTCTGCTCTCCCACCTGCATCCCTGGTGACATGGTCACAAGAGCCCACACAACCCGGCTTCTCAAAGACAAATGGAGTGGAAACACTAATCAACACCGTGTTCTCCTGACATAGATCCACAGAAGCCACCACTGTCCGTCGCAAAGCTGCTTTGACTGACAAGGGTTCATTCCTTTGTTGGGATGAAGATATGCAGGGTTGCCCGGCAGTCAGGACTGGGCACAGCGATGGTAGACCTTTCTACAGATATAAGGGCCCTGGGTTTCTCAGCACTGCAGTCAAATCAAACGGAACCTGTACCCTGCACTGATCCCCAGCCCCTAGGTGTGGCAGCCCCTTTCTCACAATTCTCCCCTTTAAGCTTAGCCTCTCATACAGACATACATACACACAGCATGGCTTAGTGGAAAGAGCACGGGTTTGGGAGTCCAAAGACATAGGTTCTAATCCCACCTCTGCCACTTGTTTGTGGTGTGACCTTGGGCAAGCCGCTTAATTTCTCTGGGCCTCAGTTCCCTCATCTGTAAAATGGGGGCTAAGACTGTGAGTCTGATTACCTAGTATCTACCCCAGCACTTAGAACGGTGCTTGGCACATAGTAAGCACTTAACACATACCACAATTATTATTATAATTGTACACATGCGCGCATACACACAAGCGCACACACATGCATGCACATCTTCCCTATTCATTCATTCATTCATTCATTCATTCAATCGTAGTTATTGAGCGCTTACTGTATGCAGAGCACTGTACTAAGCACTTGGGAAGTACAAGTTGGCAACATATAGAGACAGTCCCTACCCAACAACGGGCTCACAGTCTAGAAGGGGGAGACAAGCAAAAAAACAAAACATGTGGACAGATGTCAAGTCATCAGAATAAATAGAAATAAAGCTAGATGCACAGCATTAACAAAATAAACAGAATAGAAAATATGTACTGTACAAGTAAAATCAATGGAGTAATAAAATCTGTACAAACATGTATATACAGGAGCTGTGGGGAGGGGAAGGAGGTAGGGTGGGGGGATGGGGAGGAGGAGGAGAGGAAAAAGGGGGCTCAGTCTGGAAAGGCCTTCTGGAGGAGGTGAGCTCTCAGTCAGGCTTTGAAGGAGGAGGAGGAGAGCTAGCTTGGAGGATGTGTGGAAGGAGGGCATTCCAGGCCAGGGGGAGGATGTGGGCTGGGGTCGACGGTTCCAGAGCAAAGGGGGTAGACGAGAAATGAGGAGGGGAAGAAGGGTCCTGGTGGGAAAGGGGAAATTATCCATGCTGTCTCCAGCCAAGAGACACCCATTGCCCCTCCCCAGGCCTCACTAGCCTCAGGCCGCTGGGGCCAACCACTTTATTATCAATATGAGGAATGATAATAATAATGATAATAACAATGACTACGGTATTTATTAAGCAATTTCTATGCATCAAGCACTGGGGTAGATGCGAGATCATCAGGTCGGACACAGTCCCTAACTTACATGAGCTTCACGGTCTTAAACCCCATTTTACAGATGAGGGAACTGAGACTTGGGTAAGTGAGTTGACTTGCCCAAGGTCACGAAGTCCACCAGTGGTGGATCCGGGATCAGAGTCCAGGTCATCTGACTCTCAGGCCTGGGCCTTTTAGCCACATTTCAGAGCCCAAGTCAGGTGATGCCCCGCCCACTCATGACAAGCTCCGTCCCCTTGAGAATATCTTCCCCCTGCCCCGCCCCGACCTCACCAAACCCCTCCTCTCCTACTCCTCTCCTAGTACTAACCAGCCTGCACACTTCGCTCCTCTAATGCCAACCTTCTCAGTTGCCTCGATCTCATCTGTATCACCACTGACCCCGTTCCCATGCCCTGCCTCTGCCATGGAATGTCTTCCCTCCTCAAATCCAACAGACAATTTCCCTCACCCCTTCAAAACCTTACTGAAGGGACATCTTCAAGAGGTCTTCCCCGACTAAGCCCCCTCTCCTCTTCTCCCATACCCTTCTGCATTGCCCTGACTTGCTCCCCTTGTTTACCTCCTTCTCAGCTCGATGGTATTCTTGAGAGGAAAAAGTCATACTAATCTGATGATGATATACAAGCAAGATTTTACACATCAGAAATTCAGAAACTAATATGAGTCTTTGAGTGAGAGCCAACTTGTCCTTGTTCTTTTTGCCTCTTACTGTGTTTCTTTGTCTCTCCAGAATAGCCTTCACTTTCAAAACCTTACTGAGGTCACATCTCCTCTAAGGGATGTGAGATGAAGTCCTTCCCCAATGAAGTCCTCTTTTCCCCTACTCCCTCTCCCGTCTGTGTTTCCTATATACTCATATTTGAACCCTATAAGTCCTTGGTATTCACCCCAACCTCTTCTTCACAGCACGTATGTCCATATCTAGAATTTATTTCTTTATATTAACATCTAGACTGTAAGCTTTTTGTGCAAAGGGAATGTGTCTACCAACTCTGTTCTACCAACTCTAGTTCCGAGGTCAGGGCAGGAATGGATGGAATTCTGATGGAGGTGGACCACTAGAGGCAAGAGGGATGGATTTCCAGGGCGAGGGAGTACCATTAGGAGACGTGTGCAATGAATCTCCAAATGAACTGAACCACTTGGGGGTGGGGGCACTTACAAGGACGGAGACACCTAGAGGGAGGAAAATGAAGTTCTAGGTGGAGTGTGCCACTAGGGGTGGGAGATGAAGTTCCCAGACGAATGAACCACTTGGTATGAAGGGAGGTAATTCTTCGGGCAGTAAACCATCTAGGGGTGAAGGGTGTCGGAGTCTCAGGGGGAGTGGGACTCCTCACTAAACTTCCTGCCTCCTGCCTCCCCCTATTCCAATCCAGACTTCGCTTTGCTGCCCAGATCATTTTTCTAGGAAAAGGTTCAGTTCACAGCTTCCACTCTTCAAGAACTTCCAGAGTTTGCCTATCCCAATTTGCATCAACCAGAAACCCCTCACCTTCAGCTTTAAAGTCCCTCAGCTTGTCCCCTCCTACCTCACCTCACTAGTCTTCTACTACAGCTCAGCCCACACACTAAGCTCCTCTAACGCCAACGTTCTCACTGACCCTCTACTGTCTATCTCTGCTGACCCCTTGCCCACATCTTATCTCTGTCCTCGAATGCCCCATCCCACCCCATCCATATAAGCTAGACCACCATTCTCCCTTCCCTGATAAAGCCCGCTTTTCCCCTGCTCACATTTCCATCTGCAAAGTCTAAGTATTTCAATCTGCGACCTTTGGACATTTGATATTTGCCCTACCCCTAGCCCCATAAATTTAGGTACCCAAATTTTAATATATCATAAATTACTTATTTTCTCACATTAGTGCCTGTCTCCACCCCTAGACTGTAAGCTTGTTATGATCAGGGAAAGTGTCTGCTAATTCTGTAGTACTCTCCCAAGTGCTTAGTATAGTGTTCTGAACATAGTAAGTGCTCAATAAACAGCATTGATTGATATGGGACATTGATTGACTGAGAGAAGAATTAGCAAAATAGTAGTACCAATAGCAGTAGTACTAGTAAAAGTCGCAGTAGTAGTGGGAACAGGTCTATTCTTCATCTACACCCATGCCTTTGAAGAACCCATTCTCTCAAATGGCAACAACCTCTACCTCTGTGCAGATGATTCCGAAATCGACATCTTCAGATCTGATTCCTCCTGCCTTCAGGACTTCTCTACTTGGATGTCCTCTCATCACCTCAAACTAAACATGTCTAAAACAGAACTTCTTATCTTCCCACCCAAACCCTGTCCTACCCCTGATTTTCCCATCACTATAGCAAGGCAGTTGAGATCTGTCCTGTCTGGCAAGCCCATAACCCTTGATATTATTCTTGATTCCTCTCTTTCACCCGACCCACTTATTCAATCCACCACTAAATCCTGTCAGTTCGACCTTCACTGCATTTGTAAAATCCACCTTTCCTCTTCATTCAAACTGCCACCATGGTAATCCTAGCATTTATCCTATTTCTCCTTGATCACTGTATCAGCCTCTGTGCTGATCCCCCAACCTCCTACCTCTCCCCACTCTAGTCCATACTTAACTCTGCTGCCTGAATCGTGTTTCTATAAAAGCGTTCAGGCCATGTGGCACCAAGACCTACCCACATCCCCAGCCTCAGCAGTCTCTTGCATGCTAATGCCTCCACCAGCCCACTAATCCTCCTCCTTGGAATTGCTTGCCATTCTAGTTTGAATCTGTTGATTTGGACCTTCTTTATGGTTCTCGTTAAGTCCTGAAACCCTCTGGTGGTCCACACTATAAACTGGAATATTCAAGACCCTGGCATGGTTGTCCATCCACGTTTGCATCAAATAAAATCTCTTTTCCATCGGCTTCAATGTGTTCAACAATAATAATGATAATAATGATAATTGTAGTATTTGTTAAGTAATCCTTACTATATGCCAGACACTATAGAAAGGACTGGGGTGGATACAAGGAAATCAGGTTGGATACAGTCCCTGTCCCAAATGGGGCTCACAGTCTCAATCCCGGTTTTGCAGATGAGGGAACTGAAGCCCAGAGAAATCAAGTGACTTACCCCAGGTCACATAGCTGACAAGTGGTCGAGTCAGGATTAGAACCCACAGCATTCTGACTCCCAGGTACATGCTGTATTCACTCACTATGTTCTGCTACTTCTACTATGCTACACTGCCTCTACTACTTCATGCTGATTCTACACCATCACTTTATCCCCCACTACTCACTCTCTGCTATCCTACTGCATCCCAGTCTGCACACTTTGCTCCTCAAATGCCAACCTTCTCACTGTACCTCGATCTCATCTGTCTTGCCGCCAACTTCTCGCCTACATCTTACATCTACTCAGGAACACCCTCTCTCTTCATATCCGACCAACAATTACTCTCCCCGACTTCAAAGCCTTATTAAGCCCACATCTCCTCCAAGCGGCCTTCCCTGACTAAGCTCCCCTTTCCTCTTCTTCCACTCCCTTCTGCATCGCCCTGATTTGCTCTTTTGTTCATCTCCTCTCCCAGCCCCACAGGAATTACGTATATATATTTATACGTGTATAAATATACTGTATATTAATATACACATATTATATATAATAATATATATATATGTGTATATATATATTTATATCTATTAATGTCTATCTCCCCTCTAGACAGTAAGCTCTTCGTGGGCAGAGAATGTGTCTGTTAACTGTTGCATTGCCCTCTCCCAAGTACTTAGTACAATGCTGTGCATGCAGAAAGTGCTCAATAAATACAACTGAGTTGAAAAGGAGTTCTGTTTCGACATGTTAAATTTGAGGTGATGGCAGAATGTCCAAGTAC